>NC_090921.1:273804669-274106706 GCF_040938575.1 Ambystoma mexicanum | reverse complement strand
ACCAACGAGAACACCCTACGCTAACCTACTCATAGTACCCAAAGTGAAACGAGCCAGAGGGGGCGGCAACAGCTTTCCTTTCATTGCCGCAAGGCAATGGAACTCCTTGCCACTCCACCTTGGAGCAGAACCAGCCCACCTCGCTTTTCATAAAGCCATCAAAACGCTATTTGCTGAACCTGCAGGCTGAACAGCCCACACTGATAATATGTAAAGTGTAATATAACAATATGTAATGTATTGTCTCTACATGCAACACATTATGTAAGCACCCTGTAACTAAGTCGTACATCTATGTTACAGCGCCACGATGCCCCCAAGCTGTCTGGGCGCTTTATAAATGCAAAAAATAAATAGTTTGGTTACCTCAAAGATGAATGGATATTCTAAAGGATGCACACACTGTTACTTCAAGTGGAAGAGATTTGTGGTATGGTGCAGATCACAGCCCTTAAATCAATTTGAATGGTCACCATCCAACATTCTACACTACATGCTTTATCTACTAGACTCTGGCCTAGTATTTAGCTCTATCAAAGTACACCTAGTGGCCTTGTCCGCAAACACCACCTCGCAAAACAAGGTTTTTACGTGAAAATTGCCTGTTATCAAGGCTTTCATGGAGGGAGTAAAGAGATTATACCCTCCAATTTCTAACCTCCCCCTCCTCACCACCACCCCCCCCCCCAACCAAGTTGGGACCTTTACTGTGGTACACTCAAAACTCATGGGTCCGCCCTTCGAGGATATGCACAAGGCCAGCCGAAACCTTTAACATACAAGACCGCCTTTCTAGTAGACATCATCTCAATAAGACAAGTCAGTGAGCTACAGGCATTATCTGTACAAGACCCTTTCTTTAAAATCCACAAGAACAAGGTGGTCCTTAGAACACATCCTCAGTTTTCACCTAAATTAATCTCCAAGCTCCATGTCATCCAATCCATTGAACTACATACTTTTTTCCAAAATCCATCTTACTAGGCTGAAAGAGGCCTCCACACATAAGTTGTTAGGAGGGTGGTCTTGTACTACATAAACAAAAGAAAGCCTCTAAGGAAAACAGACAAGTTATTTCTCTACCTTTCGCTCCTAGAGCTCACTGTACCAGAGGTACAGGAGCTACTCTAGCATTTATTGCAAAGGTCCCCCTAGGCGCTGTTTGCAAAGCTGCTACTTGGCGTTCCATTCATACCTTTATGCAGCATTACTGTATTGACACACTCTAAGCAGATTCACAAGTGGACAAGAGTGCTGAAACATCTATTTACTCACAACCCAGATACTGCTCGTGCATCTATGCAGAGCGTGTTAAATATACACAAGCCTTAGAAGGCAAACATTACTCACCTTAATTGTATTTTGATGCTTGTATCTGCTTAGATTCTCATGCGCTCACCCAGCCTCCCCTCCTTGAGACAAAGGTGCATGGTTGTTTCTTGCTCTATCGCTTTATTACATCTGTACTCACGCTACACTTCATGCATCCTCATGTCGGAGACGAAACAATCTGAGGTACCTCAACGCTTGACGGACCATGGGTACAGTAGACTTCAAACTCGGGATAGTATTACTAACATGCCTAATCGATGTCCCTTTTCCAGTTTCAAAAACAAATTAAGTAATACTCTGCGACTACCACTAGTTGTCGGCCTATGCATAGCATGTGAATCTAAGCAGATACAAGCATCAGAAATAAGATTACTGTGAGAGAAATATGCCATATATATTTCTGAGGCTTGTGGATCTTAGAATTGCATGCTATGCATAGGCTGACATCTAGTGATAGTCGCGCAGTATTGAATGACTTGTTCTCAAAATTTTAATAGGGACGTCAACTGGGCTTGTTTATAATGCTATCCCTGCACCCATGGACCTTCACGCGTCAAGGTCCCTCAGATTGTTTTTTCCTGGTCGATGCCATTTATTATAAAAAAAAGTTTTAAAGTTATAATAGCCGTTCTGATCTTTGTTCACCCATCACTTCAACACTATCGTTGTCGGCTTTCGAAAGCGTTTGCTCCAGCTACAACCTTCAACGGAAGATCTTCGCCTCTCCACAACCCTCGGCCTACATCAGGCTCTCACCGAGCTACGGCCTGTTAAAGTAGGGAGAGTGGGTGGCAGTAATTTATTCTTCTACTTGGAGAATGCTGTTTACCTTTTCTCCACTTACCATTCATCGTCCAGCTGCCTTTTACATTAAACATGGAAAATCTTTTCTTTTGCACGCCAAGATCAAGTGGCAAAACTTTACAGCAATAATTGAAAAAGTCATGAAAAGGATTTCATGTTTTGTGGACTTCATGGACAATTCTCAAACCTGCAGGGTAGATGAGCCACCTGTTAAGAGACAGAGGTTAGACACTTCACAATTACATCTTCAACCCAGGCTATACCTAGCCATGGTCAAGACACTTCTGATGATTTATACATAATCGACCCCCACTCCCTCAACAGGGAGATGCTTACTCACAAGATGATCAATTCACCCAAGACCATTATTATGACAATGACCCATATATATATCTTGGCGTCCTCTTAGGACCAGGATTGACAAATTGCTGATAACCCGATTGACAATCGGATGCAATATAATAAGCTGCTAATTAAAGCAGCCCAACACTTGAAAATTGATACTCAAGAGACCCTGCAAGATACATATTTTGTGGATGACATTTTAAGAGATAAAAAGGCACAGTCGCACAGTTCATTCCCTTGCTCCAGTCAGTGCAATGACCAATTCAACTGTCTTTACTTTCTCCTACATTAACCCGAGCGGTTAATCCCAGGATTGCAAAAATCTTTTAAACCTGTTCCCACAGACCCACTCTACATTAAAGGACAATTAAAGCCACAAGGAAATGGGAAAGTATCCCACTAACATCCACAGCGGCACCCCCAGGCAAGGAAAATAAAATGTTATACACAATGGACAGAAAGGTGTCCACGTCAGCAGCATATGAAATGTGCATTGCCAACAATGCAACCCTATTTACTAGCTTTGTCATCTCTGGGACACTGTGCAATAACTAGACACTGTTCCCGAACCATTAAAATCACACATTATAAAGTCTGTCTATGTGGGTAAACAGGGTGCCAGCTTTATTTTTAAAAAAACAACTTGGCTGCAGCAGACCATGCTGGACGCATTATAGCAGAAGGAACACTTTGGTTGGCCACACATGGTTGCGTCATTCATGTTTCATGTTGCAAGCACAGGCTACCTTGCTTAACATGCCGGTCGAACCAAATGTTCTGTTCGATTAAGCTGTCGATCATGCACTAAAAGGTGCAAAATAACAACATGGAACCTTAATGTCATTCTCTCAAATCACCAAAAAACGCATTATAGAACGGGGGTGTTTAATTCACGCCTCTCCTTTTGCGGCAACAAAATCCATGTTCTCAGGAATCCAATCCGAGACATTCCTCTTCCTGGAGTAATTCACAGGTTCAGTCTACTCCTTTAATAATCCGATTTTCAAAGGGGCTATAAAAGGGCTAGAGGCAGAGGTCGAGCCTCCACTACTTAGAGGCTCCTCTGCCTCTAAACAATGATCTCCCAGTACAGTTTCCTCCCATACCTTCCCAGTCGGAGATCACATTTGGCCATTCAACCACGCATGGGAGGAGCTTACATCCGATCAGTAGGTGTTGTCTGCAGTAGCAGGGGGGTACTCCATCGAGTTCTTAGAAAACCCCCAGCATCATCCTCCAAATCAACGGAAGATATGTCCACAACTTCAAAAGCTACTACTATAAGAAATTAAGTTGCTCCTTCAAAAAGACACAATAGAGCTGGTTCCCGCTCAACAGGTAAACAAGGGTATCTATTCAGTGTACTTCCTAGTGCCAAAGAAGGATTTGCCTATGCGCCCCTGTGTTAGACCTGCATCCAGCCAACGTGTATGTGAAACCACAAAGGTTTCGCATGACACTGCAAGATGAAATTCCACTCTTAAAACAGAGGGATTACATGGCAAAATTGGACATGAAAGATGCATACTTTCATATTTGAATGTTGCCAGCGCACCTAAAATAGTTGCGCTTCCAACTATGGAATATTCACTACCAATTCAAGGTACTCCCCTTTGGCATAGCATCAGCGCCAAGGGTGTTCACCAAAGTACTAGCAGTAGTAACAGAACCTCTGTGAAGAGAATCCATCCCAGTGTACCCTTATCTGGATGACTGGCTCATAACTGGGGGCAACGCCACAAATTTGCCAAAATAATACTCGAGCAACAATCAATCGGTAGTTCACATTGGGGTTCTCAATCAACGAGATAGTAAAGTCTCCATTTCAGTTAAGTGAAACAATTTCTGGGAGCAATTATAAAAAAACAAGAAGAATTAGTTAACCCCTCAAACGAGCAAATGTGCTTGCGCTTTTCCACCAACACCACTCCTCAACAAAATAGTGCACAAGATGCACCAGGAACAAGTCACTCTAATCCTTATAGCTCCGTTGTGGGCTCGGCTACAATGGTTCCGCACCTACTTAAACTAGCAATATGCAAACCAATCAAGCCCCTGTGTCTGTGCCCAACAACATGCTGTCCCAACACAAGGGGACAACATTAGATCCATACCCTCAAACTCTGTACTTGGCATCCTGGCTCCTGAAGTCAGAGTTTGGACATTTAAACCTCCCACAAAGTTGTGTGGACATCCTTAAAGAAGCGCAGAAGCCTAATGTGAGACACTGCTATTTTAACAAGTGGAAAAGATGTGTATTTTGGTGCCAAACACACAACATCAATCCAATTGACTGTTCCCCATTGCTTATAGTTCACAATATGCTTTACCTTCTAGACTCTGGTCTAGTCTTCAAATCTCTCAAGTACATTTAGCAGCACTATCTGCTTATGCTGCATCTCAAAACAAAGTGTCCTGGTGGAAAGTTCCAGTGGTGAAAGCATTCATGGAAGGAGATAAAAGACAATATCCTCACGTTTCAAATCCACCACCTGGTTGGGACCTCAATGTAGTACTCACAAAACTTATGGGTCCACCCTTTGAACCAATACACAAAGCCAGTCTAAAACATTTAACTTACAAGATTGCTATTCTTGTGGCTATCCCTTCTATAAGATGAATTAGTGAACTTCAAGCATTCTGTCCAAGATCCCTTCATTATCATTCACAAAGACAAGGTGGTTCTTAGAACCCATCCTCGATTTTCACCTAAATTCACATTGAAGTTCCATGTTAACCAATCTATTGAACTTCCAACTTTTTTCCAACATTCAACAAATTCGGCAGAAAGTCTCCCTACTCTAGATGTAAGGAGAGTGGTCATGTATTACCTAAACAAGACTAAACTGCTAAGGAAAACCGATCAACTCTTTGTTACTTACCTCTGGGGCCCGGCAAGAGTGCCTGGTCCGGTCTGTCGACGAGTTCAGGTCCGGTCTGTAAACGCCTTCTGATGATGCCCAAAACTTCTCCCTCCGCTCTGCTCGCTGCAGGTGAACTCACCCAGCGGTCAGAGGGGCAGGAGTGATCTGGAGATTCAGGATCTGGATCAGTTGCGCCTATAAGGCGTATTGCACCAAAGTCACTATTAGTCCCTTGCTTATATTGATGCTTCTGCCCAGTTCTGTCGCTGTGTTTTTAGCTTTTACCCAGTATATTCGCCTCCAGTTCCTTCACTGACTGAAGTCGGTGATGGCCATTGCAGAATTGCTTCCACCTTGCGTTTATCCATCTGGATGCCCTGAGAACTAAGTATGTATCCGAGGAATTCCACCATGGTGACGTGAAAAGCGCATTTTTCAAGTTTCGCAAACAGATGGTATTGACGCAACTTAGCAAGGACTGCACTCACATGACGTACGTGTTCTTCATAGGTTCCAGAATATATCAAGATGTCGAATAATTCCCTTAGTATATCTGTCATAAAGTACTGGAAGGCTGCTGGAGCATTGCATACCCCAAAGGTAATGACAGTGTACTCAAATAGCCCAAACTTGGTGCGGAAGGCTGTTTTCCATTTGTCTCCAGCTTTGACGCGAACCAAGTGGTAGGCCCCCCACAGGTCCAGTTTCGTGTAGATCTTTGCCCCTTTGAGGCGTATTGCACCAAAGTCACTATTAGTCTCTTGCTTATATTGATGCGTCTGCCCAGTTTCCTCACTGGACTTGTACCAGTCCTGCGCAGTTCTGTTGCTGTGTTTTTAGCTTTTCCCCAGTATATTCGCCTCTAGTTCCTTCACTGAGGCGTGGCGGTTTAACAGTTACTCCACTAGTTATTTGGGAGTCCAGGCCTGCTGTGACCCCCCCCCCCCCAAGCCACCTTCTGTTGTGTAAAGGCACCCTCCCACTAGCCAGTGGGTTTTATGTCTGTGTGCCTGTTATTGCGCTGTTTTAACTCTGTTCTCTATTTTCTCCCCAGGCTTGGGATGCTGATGGAAGATGTCGATATGGAAGAAGATGGGCACTGCTGCTGGAATACAGTTCAGGTAAGGCAATGTCTTTTTTTTCAGATGCAGAAGACGCTGACTTCGAGGTGCAGATGGAATCCAGCGGGCGTTGCGGATCAGGAGTTGCAGGAAAAGTCAGAAAAGTTCCATAGCTCTGGTAAGTAGCAGATCTTGACCCTCGTCGTGAAGTCTTTGGTTTTCCACAGGAAACACAATGCCTTGACTCGTCGTGAAGAGCAGGTGTTCCAAACTTGATCCGATGTGCAGAATGAAACGGGCTGTGAAAAGCGTCACACCGGCAGCCAAAGAAATCACTAAGCACTGGGTGTGACCCACCCAGATCCACTAGACCACCATGAAACTACACATTGCGGCCCTCTAGGGGCCATGTTGGATAACACTGTCTGGTTCAAGCTGGCGGCCATCTTGGAAGGGGCCAAAGGCATACAAAGGCCGGTTTTGGCGCCCGGCAGCCAGTTTCTTAGTCCAGGTGCCTCCCTGAGCCTTAGGGGTTCCTGAAATTGTGACAGCTACTCCCCATCAAAGTCCTTACCTTTCACACCGAAAGCCCACTCTACTCTAGCATTCATTGCAAATGTTCCTTTAGAAGCAATTTTCAGACCTTCTACTAGGCGTTCTATTCATACTTTTACACAGCATTACTGCTTAGATTCATAAGTGGGCCAAGTGGTATTAAAAGTTATATTTGTTGCTTTACCTTCACACAACCCACCACCTGCTCACTGATCGATTCAAAGCATGTGATTCTAAGCAGATCCTCAAGCCTCGGAGGCATACTTTACTCACCATAATTGTATTTATGATGCTTGTATGCCTGGATTCGCATGCACCCACCCTTCCTCCCCTCTTGGAGTTTAAGGTTAATAGGAAATCCTAGATGTTTCACACCTCATTACAACTTACTTTTTCTCCACGCATACACTTCTCTCCCTCTGGTCAGAAACAAATCTATGGGATCTTGGCATGTGAGGGATCATGGGTACAGTAAACGTCACACTAGGGATAATATTACAAACAGCCCAGTCAACGTCCCTTTTCAAACTTCAAAAACAAGATGTGCAATACTCTGCACCTTACACTAGATGTCAGCCTATGAAAAGCATCGGAATCGAAGCAGATACAAGCATCAGTAATACGTTTACGATGAGTAATGTATGCCATACAGGCACAAAGCTGTCCCAAGGATTTGTGAAGCCATGATGAGGCCAATCTTGAAGCCGCATGCCACCACCTGGTCGTTATTAGAAAACTTTACGGAGCAGGCTGCCTCCGAGATCTATTTCCAGAGATAATGAATCTGGGTGCAATGTGCTCCTCCATCAATAAGAACATTACGCTTGGTAAATAATTTGTTCTTTCATTTGTAATTAAACTAAATCTGTTATTCAGGCTGATGCTGCCCACTCCTCCAGCACTCAATGTTCTGAACCATCCCTTCTATTTTTTAGTAGCGCTGTACTTCGAATGGATTGTGTCCTCCAACGTATTCCTCATCTTTGACTGTTCCGAAGCTGGTCATGTAGGCTTCATTAAGCTACAGAGTGAGTATTCTGTTGTAGCCTTACAATTAGCTGTACACTCAAGCATATGATCTGAGGCTGAGGTGAAAATCGGGTGTAACTTTTGGCAAGAAAAATGGGTGTGTGCTGCTCTTTCTGAAAAGCCATTAGGGGAACATCCATGAAAAATACCTGAACTTAACATTCTCTTTGTACTGATATTCTAGTAGGTAGAGAAGCTGGTAGCCACATAATGAATTTGTAATACTTAATGTACACAGGCTGGGAGAGATGGCACAGGCACTTAAACTCTATTTAACTACCTTTCAGGAGAGTAACCGACTTGGGGAAAACTTAATTTTAATATGTTTTAAACTTTACATAAAGTTCCTAACCACAGAGAATGAAGAGAATTGTGGCAATGAACTGAAAGGCAGATTTTGCTAGATGGTAAAATTACATCCTCCTAGTGCATGGTAAGAAATCCTTCCTCAATGCTCCAAGCACAGACTGCCTTCCACGTATGGGGAGGGCCTTATTGCAGTCTTGCAGAAGATCTTATTTCAAGAACCGGAATGATCAGCAAAACTATGGTAGGTAGTATTGTATCAAACATCTTGTTTGCATAACACCATTTAATGCAGTATATATCAGTTGGGAATCACCTTAGCAAGGCCAAAAACAGAGCCAACACAATAGTTTTGTTGTGGATCAGTTTAATGTGTACATGTTTGGAGAATGGTTAAAACGGGACAAAAGGCTTCAAGAAATATTGCTGGCCAAAGAATCAACAATGCACTAGCACAGTGTCTTCTCCAAAACACTGTTTCTCATCCTCTGTATTTTGTTGTACGCAATAGAGTTCACTAGAAGCAAAGGTGGCAATACCGATAAAAGAACAGGGCACAAGCATACATCTGAAACTTTGCATCTTTTCTTATTCCCCAAAGCTGGTTTTTGAAAGCTGGGTGTAAATTCAGAGCTTTTAATTTTTCCTATATGGGAACTAGACATTTGGATGTGTCAAACTCTGATGTACTGCTTCCCTTCTAGATGTGTTTTCTTTTTGTAGCAAGAGCATCTTAAGTATAATGGGCTGTAAATATGACAATACAGTCTGTAGGATCAGGTTAAGAACAAAATATAAAAATGGATGAGGGATTAGAACAGTTGCTGATGGAGAGCCTTATATTGTGACATTTGGAAGAAAAAAAATCTTACACATTTACAATTGTAGGTATAGAAAAACAAATGTATTTACCCAATATCAAAATTGCTCCATTTTGTGGGAAAATCCGAAAATTGTTATTAGTACAGGTTATCCAGGTTGAACAGTCTGCAAGGTAGACATTGGACAGCATTGGTGGTAAATTCCCTAGTTCCAAGGAGATTAACCTACCTGCAAAAGTGCTTTTGGAATGCCCATAGCCCCTGATGCTCTTGCTGCTTCAAGAAGTACATGGCGCATGTTGTGTCTGTTTGTGTTGCTGGTGGTAATTGGTAAGAAGAAATGCTTTAGAAACAGATGAGACTGCTGTGACAAATCCAGGAAATTTGTTTTTGCTTCTCCCCAAGGGGGAGCTACCCCCATTTAGGCTAGGGAGGTGAGCTTGCTTCGCAAGACCCTTTTTAAGCGTTTGGTCAAGTGGGACCTCACTGTGAGTGACTGCTCCTTGGGGAGAGAAGGACTCATGAAGTAGGCCAAGAGACCGTTTGACATCTGTACTCTGCCTACGTGAGGACAGAAGGTAATACAACCTTTCGCTTTGCTGAACACCATTGCCTTTTCAGACTAAATACGACATAATCAACAGCACATTGCCTATCGGGACCAAGACTCTTATAAGAACAAAAGTCTTTACTTGGAGGATATTCCCTGATGCGAGGCCGAACGGCAGGGTAGGAGCCGCACAGAGTTGATGATGCCACTGGAGTTCAGACCACAAGGAGACTGGAGGTGAGACAGTGCAGTGAATGTGGTGGGCGCCTTGCCTGCAGAACTTTTCGGAGTCCAGGAACGCCTGGGGCGAAAGCTCTGCAACACCAGTTCTGAGAATCTGAGAAAGAAAGGGATCCACGAGGTCCGGCGAGGCCCCGAGAAGGCTGCCATGGCGAGAGGCAACGTAATGCCAGGCAGAGACTAACGCAGCTGACTCAGGCATAGCTGACCCTCCCTGGCGGAGGCGCTTCAAGAAACAAGGTTCACATGCTGCCCAGGGAGAAGGGCAACTGGCGGTGTAGTGCTGCGGGCAGGGAAGCCGAACCAATTATGGGCAAAAGAGCCCAGAAACAATCTTACAAGACTGAGGAGTCCTGAATGGCATAGCAGAAAGTCAAGAGAAGCTTATAATATAACTGTCTTGGTAGAGAGATGTCGAATAAGCTACTGGTTGAAAGCTGTGAAAACTTTCATTAATTAAAGGAACAAGGATTGAGGGACTTTGCATACTTTTCTGAGAGCAGCATTTATTTGAACTGGATTTTCTTTGTGGGAACTGTTGCAGAAAACCCTTGCCGCGAACTGTGTCCTGGAAGGACCATTTACGCTGAAGATGATCTGAACAAAGGGGGTCAGCTAGGAAGTGTTAGCAAACACCAGGTTGGAAAACAGTTTCTTTATTTTGTTTCCTTTTTATTTAGTGGTAGGCCAGGTAGTTGGACAGGTTAGGACATCAGAAGATTTTTGGGTTACTTTACTGAGCACCTCAGTTTTAGTTTCTTAGGAAGGGAATCCCCTCTTAGCAATAGGTAAAGCAAGGCATTTTCTCTTATTTAAATAAACACTAGTTCCATTATAACCTTCACAACACTGCTTTGTTCAAACATGTTAGTGTAATGTAGAAATCATTTTGATTGATTTTGTGATTCCCTGACTATTTTTACCAAGTGAATCCCACCCAGATGTCACTGGGGACCTGACTTTGCTGTGTGTGGCCTTTTGGGAACATTATGGCCAAAGGTGGCACCTACTGCAGATGTGCATCCGGGTGTTCCTGGGAAATTAACCTTGCCCAATTCGTTGTTTAGCCACTATTCAAGGTACACTGACAAAAACCAGAACGAGTTCCAGCCAGTTTCAGTCCCAGAAAGCCCCTTGGATGCTCCTAAAATTGTTATTTTTAAATCCATTATCCATGGATCTTTCTTACCCTTGAGTAATTGAGTTGAGACGGATCATGACCATGTAGGCTCATTTCAAGGGGATTGTGTCCTCCGACGTATTCCACATCTTTGACAGTAATTACCACAACTGTGCTGTTTCGGAAAACTTTTTCGGTGTAGGCGTCCTGCATCAATGACGTTGATACGCCCCCTTGACGTCACCGGATGTTATATCTAGGACGCACGACGCCCGTAGCCTCAGTTCTGTTTTTTCTGCCAACATATTCGCTTCGGAATCTCGGCGCGCTCGATTCTTCTACTTCGTTTGTGAAAGTTGAGATCATGTCTTTGTCTTCTTCTACCCTGAAGTCGGGCTTCAAAAAGTGTCGGGACTGCGGTTCCAAAATGTCCATTACGGACCCGCTTGACGTCTGCCTCTGGTGCCTCGACGAAAGCCAAGCCACCGACTGCTGCAATGACGACCTCGAAGGACTTGCGGGAGCAGAAGAAGACGTTAATGGTAGTTAGGGTATCTAAAACCCATAAGCCGAAATCTGCTGGACTCTCGACCGACGCCTCGAGAGGCGACTCTCTGCGTTGGCGTAAGTCCAGGGGGTCTCTGAGTGGGTCCCGTCATTCTTCTGCCTCTTCTAGGCATTCTCAGAAGCGCGGTCACGGTCGCCTTCCTCGTCAGAGGACTCTGCCAGATGGCGGGTAGCTTGTCCCACCAAGCATTCATCGCCGGCGGAATGGGACGCATTCCGCAAGGAAATGATGGCGATTCTCGAATCGCAGGGCACCGTTCCATCCGCGCCTTCGAGAGAAGCCGGCAAGGAGCGAGCTACAGCAACCACTCGCACGCCTTAGGGCTCGAGCGGTCGGCGCGATCATTGGGAGCCGTGGAGGTCCTGACCGGACAAGGTTGATCGACATAGCCGTGCCAGTTCAAGGTCCCGGACCTCGACGCCGTCGAGACCATTGGAGCCTGCGAGGCCTTCTAAGAAGGCATCGTCGGCGCCATGTCCATCAAGGGTCTCTTGAGGCTCCGAAGAAGTCATTGATGCCATCGGCGCCGAGGCCGTCGAAGGACACGCTCGGGGCTCCTGCCTCGAAGCCATTGTCGAAGTCGTCGATGCCAATTCCATCGGCGCTCTCGACGCCTGTTGAGGAGGATTTGCCAGAGGTGCCCCGGAGGGCTGTGGAAACTCAGAGGAAGGCCCTCAGTAAGTCAATGAGGCCTGTCTTTGAGCCCTTCTCTGGTCATCCCCCCCAGGCTGATTTATTCCAGCCTTTGGACTATATTTCAGAGGTGGAAGAAGGGTCGAATGAGGAGTGGGTTGTGCCTCCTGAGGTTCCTGATGACCTGTTGTCTGGTCACAGCCAAATGGAAGACCTATGTCAGTCCTCTCTGGAGGTTGGGTTTGGCAGGCCTAAGCCTGGTACACATGCCGAGTCCTCGTACAGGCGTCTCATGTCGAGGGTGACTGAGTACTTGGGGTGGTCTGCTCCACCTGTGGATTTTCTGCAGGATGACTTGACAGATACATTGGACCAAGGTCCACCCACTGACCTGGTGTTGCCATTTCATATGGCCTTACAAAGAAGGGTGGCGACGGCTTGGTCTGCTCCGGTGAGTCTCCTGGCAGTGAATAAGTTGCTTCTGAAAAAATACCATCCAGCCAGAGGTGACCCCTGCTATTTGTCTATGCACCCCACTCCGGAGAGTTTGGTGGTGCAGGCGGCTACGGCCCCAGCGAAGCAGGCTGCATACCCTACCATCCCTCCTGATAGGGACAACAAGCTCTTTGATGGTTGGGCGAAGAAAGTATTTTCATCTGGGGGTATGGCTTTAAAAGCAGCCAACTCCTTTTGTGCCTTGGGAAGATTCACTCACACTCTGTGGAATTGTTTATCTTTGGCCGCTGAACATATTCCCGAAGGGGAGGAACGGGATGGTTTTCTAGCCCTCGTTCAGGATGGCAAGGATGCCATGTCTGAATCCGTTCAGTCGGGTCTGGACGTAGCAGACTGAGTCAGCCAGTCCATGGCGGCGAGCACCGTGATGCGCAGGTTTGCGCGGGTGCGGATGTCAGGGTTTGCTCCTGATGTACAGTCCTGGCTTCTCAACATGCCCTTTGAAGGTGTCCATCTTTTTGGCAGCAAGGCTGACATGAGCCTTGAGAGGATGCAGACCTCCAAAGCTGTGGCAAAGTCCTTGAGTGCTGCAATATGTCAACATCCGCCTTTTCGTACAAGGGGACAGCAATGGAGGGGAGGTTCCTTTCGATACTGCTCTTCCTTTGGTAGATCGAGAGGAGCTGCCAGTCAAAGGGGCCAACGTAGGAGTACCAGAGGTGGAAAACAAGGTACTTGAGGTGCCAAAGCAGCTCGGGCTGTTGCCTCTTTGCCCTCAGGCACTGCTGCAGCCGATTCCGCTCAGTCATGAGGCCATGGCCCATGGTTTGCCGGTTGGGGCAAGGCTGGCACAGCATCTTGTAGAATGGCGTGCCATTACTTCAGATGTGTGGGTTCTGGAGATCATATCCCACGGCTACTGTCTTCCTTTCCGGCAGAGGCCTCACGACAATCCACCGGGGAAGCTCTCTTTGAAGCGTCCAGATCTGCTCCTTGCGCAGGAAATCCTATCCCTGCTGTAGAAAAAGCACCATAGAACTGGTGCCTGTAGCGGTGAGGAACAAGGGCTGGTATTCCCCATATTTTTTGATTCCGAAAAAAGAGAGGATTGAGACCCATCATGGACTTGCGTGGTTTGAACAAGCTCCTCAGGAAGGACAAGTTCAAGATGGTTACTTTTTCTCAAGTCCTCCAGGCCCTTCAACTTCAGGATTGGTTGGTGTCTCCCGACCTCAAGGATGCTTACTTTCATGTGCAAATTCATCCCAAGCACAGGAAGTACCTGAAGTTCGCGGTTGGTGACTCGCATTTTCAGTTTCGGGTCCTGTCGTTCGGATTGACCTCCGCCCGAGGGTCTTCACCAAGCTGATGGTGGTGGTGGCAGGGGGGATTCACGTATACCCCTACCTGGACGATTGGTTTATCAGGGTGCGCTCTCCCAAGCAAGTCGTGGATCATCTGTACGTCACCTGCCACTCCCTTCACAAGCTGGGCTTCTCCCTCAACTTAAAGAAGTCTCATGTGACACCTACCCAGCGGCTCCAGTACATCGGAGCAGTGTTCGACACATCCCTGGGACAGTGTTTGCCTCCCCAGGTGAGGGCTCATCACATTCTGCAGATGGTGGACAAGTTTCAATGTGCCCAGAGTCTCCAGGCGTTGGAGTTCTTGAGATTGCTCGGCCTCATGGCATCCTGCATTTCACTGATGCCAGAGGCCAGTCTGCGGATGAGATCTCTGCAGTGGGCTCTCAAGATGCAGTGGTCACAGTTTTCCGGCAGGATGTCGGATCCCGTTCAGATTCCGCCCTCTGTCGCCCAGGACCTTCTGTGGTGGCCGTCAAAGGAAATCTATTGAAAGGGGCTCCGTTTGGCAACCGTGGGTGGAGGTGATGATCGTGACGGACGCACGCATCCCTCAAGGTTTGGGGAGCTCATGCCAATGAGCTGACAGCCAGCGGTCGTTGGTCTCCGTCGGAGTCCAGACTCCACATCAATCTGTTAGAGCTGCGGCTGTCAGGCTAGCCCTGAAGGCTTTTCTGCCGTCTGTATGGGGGAGGAATGTCCTGATGGACAATACAGTGGCCATGGACTACCTCAACAAAAGAGGGGAGGGGGCAGGGTCACGCCCACTGTGCAGGAAGGCGATGCAGCTCTGGTTGTGGGCCATCTAGTGGGAAATTTCGATCTCGGCACTTTATCTGGCAGGAGACAAACGCAGTGGCGGACGCTGTGAGCAGGCAGAGCACAGTCTCTTACGAGTGGGAGCTGGCTCAGGAAGTTCTGTTGGAGATATGCGCCCTTTGGGGAACCCCACAAGTGGATCTCTTAGCCACCAGTGTCAACCGGAAGTGCGAAAGATTATGCTCGCGGGAATTTCCTCCAAGAGGAGCTTTAGGGGACGCATTCGTAGTGGAGTGGTCCTTCCCACTGCTGTACGCGTTCCCTCCAGTCCCCGTCATTCCGCAAGTGTTGCGGAGGGTACAGAGGTTCGGTTACCGGATGATCCTCATTGCTCCGGCATGGGCCAGGAGAGCGTGGTAGCCGGACCTTCTAGACATGTCCATCTGCCCTCCACGTCGTCTTCCCTACTGAGACGATCTGCGCTCACGGGAGGGGGGGGTTGAGTTCTCCATCCAGAGGTCAAGTCTCTCAGCCTTCATGCTTGGTATCTGAAAGGCTGAGGTATAAAGGCCCGCAACGAAATCCCTGTGCCGTTGGAGAAAGTTCAGCGACTGGTGCAGGGTACAGAATGTGGATCCTTTCCAATGTTCCATTCCTTTGGTTTTGTCTTTTTTGCTCTCTTTAGCCCACACGGGCCTGCAAGTAGGTACCATTAAGAGGTACCTGGTGGCGCTGTCCATATTTAAGCGCTCGACTGAGCAATGTTCTTATTTTAAGATCCCCTTGATTTCTCAGTTTCTAAATGGGCTAAATAATGAGTTTCCACCGTCACCTTTCCAGGTGCCAGGATGGGATTTGAATTTGGTTTTAAAGTTCCTAATGGGAGCTCCGTTTGAGCCCTTACATTCTTGCCCGCTGAGACTGTTGTCTTTTAAGACTGTATTTTTAGTTGCGGTTACTTCCGCACGCAGAGTGAGTGCATTGCAGGCACTCTCCGCCAAGCCACCTTTCACAGTGTTCCATAAGGACATGGTTGTCCTTAGGGTTCGTCCTTCTTTTCTTCCAAAGGTTGTGTCGGAATTTCATTTGAGCCAGAAGGTAATTCTTCCGGCGTTTTATCCTCCTCTGCATCCTGGTAAGGAAGAGGAGAGGCTCCATAGGTTGGATCCTAGGAGAGCTTTGAGTTTCTATCTCTCACGAATGTCCCGGGTCAGAGTGGATGATCAGCTCTTTGTTGGTTACACTGGAAGGCGTTTCGGTCAGACTGTTTCCAAACAGACCTTGTCCAGATGGATCATTTTGACGATCTCTGAATGTTACCGGTTGGTGGGTAAGGACCCTCCAGTAAGCTTGCGTGCTCTCTACTAGGGGTGTGGCTGCCTCCACAGCTCTACAGAGGGGCATTCCGATTCGCAGTATTTGCAAAGCAGCCATGTGGGCTTCTGTCCATACCTTTGTGAGACACTATTCCCTGGACTCTATCCATGGGCAAGATTTGGCCTTTGGTAAGGCAGTCCTATATTCAGCAATTTGATTGGGCATTCGAAATTGATGAAATTGTAAATTCTTTTCCCACCTCCATACGTTGGTACTGCTTTGGGAGTCTGTCAAAGATGTGCAATACGTCGGAGGACACAATCCCCTTGAAGAACAAGTTACTTATCTTACCTGGTAACGTTCTTTTGATGGGATGTTCCTCTGACGTATTCCACATCATACCCTCCCAGCCTGCCCCTCTACAAAATTTCTTATGCGATTGTAGCTTACGTTTCCGCAAGGCTTTCTGCAGTCATACTGGCAGGTGATTGGTGCCACACGTTCTGGGAAAAAACTACAACTGAGGCTACGGGCGTCATGCGTCCTAGATATAACATCCTGTGACGTTGACCATCGACGGAGGTCCTCTAGGGAGCATATCGACTTCGACGCAGGACGCCTACGCAGAAAAAGTTTTCCGAAGCAGCAGAGCTGTGGTAATTCGGAGGAACATCCCATCGAAAGAACGTTACCAGGTAAGATAAGTAACTTGTTCTTCTGAGGTTAGCTACAGCCAAGATCTCAAAGGTTCTCGGATGGGTGTACCTGGATTTGAGCAGTTGTGGTTTTCTTTTTGAAATCTACATTACCTGGGTTTGCTTGGGAAGATGCAATGATTTATATGTTGCGACCAGCTCTGACTGGCTGACATTGAATGGTACGCAAGTATGTTAATGCAAGTTAGTCAGACCGTACGGCCAGTTTTAGGGATATCTGCTGCCACTTCGCACAAGTACTGCCTATTGCTGTGATTTGATCCCGGAGCAACAGGAACAAGAGCTTGCTCGAGGTAGGTGACAGGATCTCTGCACCAGCATCTCTTTGACGCTACGGAATTTGACAGTGAAACTCTGCTTGATTTTTGGCCAGAAAGACTATGACGCTCCTACCCCTCAATCTGGCATGACAGCTGGATCCTTTCTCTGTCTTGATGCCAGTAAGACTGAGATCCTTCTTATTGGGACATCTGCGCCCAGTTTCCCTCCTACCCTCTGGCCGCCCTCCCTCTACCCTCGCCATCCTGTGAGGCCAAAAACCTGGGGGTTATCTTTGACTCCTCTCTCGCCCCTTCACCCCTCACATTTTAGACCTTGCCAAGAAGGCTCATTTCTAGCTTTTCCTCCTTTGAGGCAGTCCCTTTTTTCTCAACTTTCCCCAAAGGCTGTAACGCTCACCTGATTCTCGCAGAGGCGCCGGTCTTGACTGGGCGACTACCGTATCTTCAAAAGTGATGTGTAGCACCCGGTTGGCTCTTTCGGCTGGACCTCTGTGCACTGTATGCCTGACTCGAAGAGTAAGATGTCTGCAGATAGAAAATATGGGATTAATGACCTGGGGTTATTGGGGTGTCCCTATCTCTTTCCTTTTCTCCTCTCCTGTAGAACCCCAAAGGTTAACGCTCTCACCTTAGGTAAGTGAACGCCGAGCTCTCCATCTGCCTTGGGGCAGGGTGCTGTAACCAGTTTCTTCACTGGATAGGTAGCGCAGGCCTCTTGACTTCAGAGGACTGCTGTCCGTCGTTTACTTCACGAACGGTGAGTTCCGAGTTTCAAATGTCTTTAAAAGTCTTTTGTAATGCTGTCTCTTGTTTTGCAGGGTTCCGGCGATGGCGGTTGACTGGCTGAAGTGAGTTGAGGATGGACCCGTATGCGGAATAGAAGTGCCTGGAAGCGCGTAAGTAAGCGCTTGTTGCTTGCTTCACGATGCGCACTAACTGTCCTTTTATTTTGCAGGTACCAGTTCGTAGCTGCTGAAGGATGCCGGAATGCCCACTGAGTTCGGCGTGGATGGAGTAATGGCACGTGAGTATTTAACGTTACCCAATGTCTTTAAACGCACCTTCTTTTGTCTTTCAGTTGTGGGATGCAGCGCCGAAGGCCTCCGGAGCGTGCGAAGAGTTGGTAAGCTTTTGTCTTTCAGATGCCGGAATGCAGTGCGATGACCTCCGGAGTGTGTGAAGAGTAGGTAAGCCTTTGTCTTTCAGATGCAGGAATGCTGCGCGAGGCGTTGATGACAGCCAATGGACCAGGTAAGAGATGCGCTGTCACTGAAGACCGTAGTGCTAACCTGTTCTTTCTTGTCTTTATAGATGTTGCTGAAGACTGGATTCAGGATGGTAAGCCTTTTTCCTTTAGGCCCAGGATCAGATGCAGAAGACACAATGAGCGTTCTGCTGCAGAGGATGCAGAATAACGCAAAGCAAGATTCATCCATCGGGTGTGGTTTAAATAGCCTCCTGTAGTGCTTAGGTGTCTCCTTCCACAGCCTCGCCTAGAAGAAAAAGAGTTCCTGCTTTCCAGAAGAGTTCCAGTGTTCTGAACCTAGGGAGTGGCTCCTGCCCCACCCAACAGGAAAAGTAGTCCCAAACAGAAGAGGATCAGAGGCTCAACTGGCAGGTAAGTAAGCAGCATGGTCTGCTGCAGGTAAGTCCACCCAAGCATTATGAGCCCGGCGCTTCCAGCGCTGGGACTGGGCATATTTATGAGCCTGGTGCCACTGGCGTCAGGACAGGGTCCAAAAGGTCCCAATAGGGACTGATTGGCACTCGGAACCTGGGTTATGGGTCTGCTTCCAAGGGAGTTGGGTAAGTCCTGACCTTTTGGAAGCAGAGATCATGACAAAGGCTCAATGTCACCAGAGCTCTGGTCCTCTCTAGGCTGGACTACTGCAACAGCCTCTTCAATCTCCTCCTTTCCTCCCTACGCCCCCTTTCAGCTAAACCAGAATAGGGCTGCAGGAGCTATCCTTGGCCTCAAGCCAAGCAACCATATCCCTCCAGCCGTAGCATCTCTCCATGGCCTCTGCATTATCCACAAGGCTTTCTGGGGACTGGGACCACTCTCTCCAATCTGCTTTTCTCTACCTCCTTCCCTCTCTCCCTCCCCTGCTAATCACCCCACTGCCGCTGAGACTGGCAGACTGGTTCTTCATAAATTGCACTGGCTACAAGGCCCTTTACCCAGTTGATACCAGCATCCGCGCCCCATTTTAGCACTGCCATTGTGGGCTCCTGGTGGCTGTGCACCCCAGTCCTGGGATTACTCCACCCAAGCACATAGCCAGCGGCCTCCACCCTGGCACCCCTTAGCACTTTCACCCCAGAATCCCACCAGCACGTTCCCTTACCTTCTCTTCACGGCACTTGCACGTCCAAATGTCACAAGGCCTAGTAGGACCACGATTGTATATTTACTTTTGTCATTGTCATTTACTCCCTTGTGTCCCCCTCCCTTCCCACTTTGTCTTATGGTGACTTGAAGCACCATTGATTGCAAAGGGGCTTAACAAATGCTCAATAAATACATTCTTCTGAAAGCATTTTTGTGCCACTCTAATTGCCTGCATTTGTCTGTGCTCGTTTTCTCCAGAATCACAGGACTGCAGCATTCAGACATCCTTGAATAGCTCTTTGTATTGCAAGACACTTCATCAACTGGTCCATGTAGCAGGATACTCGTATCGTTCCCAAGGCGTAGAGACCAATAGTGGTGTGTACTGCTGCACGTTGTTCTGACTGCGACCTTTGGTTCAAAATGGGGTCAAAATTGTGCAAACTCTGACCTGAAGCTGCTGCAATGGGCTTTCTTCAGCTTCACTTCATCTGGGGTCCAGCCTATCCAGGTAAAAACTGCAACCGCTGCCATCTGGCCCTTAAACCCTCTCTGCAATGCGAGTTTGGGTCTCTGTTAAGGGTGCCTTTACACTCAGGTGTTTGTTTAATCCTTTGGGGTCCTGGAACTTACCTTGCTCATCCAGACAGGAACTGCAACCACTCCAGGTGCTGAAGTCTGAGCTCCTCTCTGCAGTCTCCAGTTTGGCATGCTAGGGAATAATTTTTGAAGTCGGGATTTCTTCTGTGGGGTCCTTTAATCTCTGGGTTATCTTAGGGTGACTTCCTGTAGGGCCCCATGTGCAGACATTTTACCTCCAATTACTTTTTTTGGGCCATTGACTTGTATCGCAGTTTGGGGTTAAAGTAATTTGGGGTGTGTGAGTCTCACTAAAAGTAAAAATTGTACTTGTTGGAAATTTGTATGACACCTGGGGTCATCAGATTTTCAGTCATTCTGAAAAGTTACTCTTGCCTATATTTGGTGTAACTTTGCTTAACTTTATTCTAAAGAAAATATTTGTTTCATTATGTGGACATTTTCTTGTTGATGTGGAAACTCCATTGTTTTATCAAAAGGGATTACTGTACCTTCAAAGCATCCTTTACTTTCTGAAGAATTGCCTTGACTTCTCAACCAAACTATTCAGAAATGACTGCAGAAATACCATGTAAACCAAGACATAGCTAAGCCCGAGAAATAAAGCCTCCAAATCTAAAAGTTTGAATAGTGCCTTTTTCAGCTATTGATCATGCTCTCTGGACTGTCGTTATTCCTAGGGATGTTCCTCAAAATAATGCTCTGTTGGGAAGAAGTACAAATGTCTCCCCAATTGAGAGCTGTGTTTAAATGTAAGTATTTTAAAGTGGTAGGCCTGGACTACAACTAGAAGCCTAATATTCCTATGCCCTGTTTATTCCCCCTTGCTGTTGCAGGACGGGCCTCCTGATTATTTATCTTTTCACCTCAAAAATCATTTTGCCGATATCTCATTTGGTTGGATGTCTAGGCTTTCCATGGTGACGAGTTTGCGAGTTAGTTGTTAGTCATTGATCTGTTGCCAAGTTTAGTTCTTAAGTTATAAAATATCCCCAGCTTTCCCTTCTTAGTTATCTTAATCAAATTGCCCACATTTCGTAGCATAGACTGTCTATAAATGTTCCATATAACATGGCATGTCAAATCGTACAGAAAATTCTACCCATGATAAAGTGTAAATCTACTTTGGGCGTACTGCTAGTTCTTGGATAATAGAGCAGTACTTTACCTTATTTCATGCCTCATCTTCACATGCTATTGAACCTTCCAATCCTTCTAGGCGTAGGCAGCTACAACTGTCCATCGTTCTCCACTCTGTCTTCATTTTCTTCTTCTACTCCTGTTTCATTTGACTGTTTTTGGTATAAACATATGTTTCCTGATTTGCATACTGCAATGCTTATTCGTCAAACTCCTTACTTGAGGGGGTGGAACCTTTTCATTTTTCGGCAAATCTCATACTTTGCAACAGTTTATGGTCATTGCATCAAATTCCTTGTATCTAAATGCATTTGCATCAATTTTTTCCATCTAAATAAATTAGCATTGAATGCATTTTTTTCTTTTCTTTTTTTTTTTGAGGGGGGGGGGCATAACCCCTGTCTTTTACCCTTTAAAATCCTCCTGAACAAAAATTAACCCTTTACCCCCAAAAAACATGCATTCAATGCACATTTTGTAGATGGAAAAAATTAAATGGAATGGCATTCGACGGAATGGCATTAGATTCAATGACCAGATACCCTTTGCAACAGTAGCGGTTTATCAATGGGTAATTTTTGCCTCTATCCTGAAATGCCTCCATTGGAGCAGTCCTTTTAAAATATTATTCAAACAGCTGGGCAAAACTCTTGAACATTAACAACATATTCCTGGACCATTACACCTAAAGAGTTCAGATATTTGACAGATGCTAAACTTTTTGGAGGGTAATGTAAACACATTTGTTTTCTCAGGTTTGCTGGTAATTGTTTAATGTTGCCATCTGGAGATAATGTACCAATGCACTTTGTTTTAAATTTGTCTGTGTAATATATTCATTTTATTCTATTTTCCTTCTATCACTTCAGAAAAGGCCCAATAGTAGTGGAAATAGTGGTTTGAGAAAATTTCTTCTAATTATTCAGCTGTTTTCTTTTTCTTCACATATTTGGGGCAGATGTTTGAAGTTTAAGACTTTGATCTGTACCACATGTAGAATACATTAATCGTTAGTACGCAGGACATAATTTTCTTTGAAGTAATTAGACCTCCTTGTGTCATGGAGTTGGCCCAGAGTTTGAAGAGGATGGAAATAGGAGTATTGATTAGATAGTTCTGAAGAAACATCTGTTGAGTCTGAATTATTCTAAAGTGCAGTGAAAGGAGTATTTGTGTGTTCTCCAGAATGGGGTCTTGCATGGATTCACATGCTCATGAATATTCTGTTGTCAGACTGGGAATCCTGGGTAAAAAGAAAGCAGTCTAGCTTTAAGCTAAAACTGCTTGCTCCTCTATAGCCTATCCGTGTCCATCGAGTCATACTGCCCCCAGCCAATGACACTCGTCCTCCTAAGCTCCACCTCGGGTGGCCATTTTCTGATTTTATAGCACGTTTCAAGTGTTTGGAGTTATCGTGATTCGCTAGTTGCATCGGTGGGTTTTTTGAAGAAATTATCCATGTCTTCATTGTCCACCGTCTCGCTGCGACTACTGGCAGCAGGGAACCGTTGTTGATGAAGATCTTCAATCCATACTCAGATCTTAAGATTGTGGCGCCACAGGCCCAGTTTTGGGCCTGCACCTCAGATATGGCGGATGCCGCTCAGAAAAGCCTCTTCAGGTCCTGTGAAAACTGCGACCTGAAGAATATCTTAATCAAGGATCGGCACCTCAAGTGCATTTACTGTCTTCATCCAGACTACGACTTGAACGGCTGTTCAATTTTTCAATCCTTTTTGTCAAAGACATGGAAGGCCCGCCATTGCAAAATCTCCCAAGGCTAGCAGATCCACTGTGCGTACTCCCTCTGGTAAGAAGAGGTTGAGGTCCTTTGAGGATACTTCCCTGGCGAAGATCCAAAAGAAGGCGAAATCCCACACTCCATAGCCTTCCTCGTCAACGGTCTCTGCGGCTGTGGGACCCAGTTCTGAGAAGGGCTGGTCTTTGCCACCCACTCCGTCGATGGTTAGTGTACAGGCAGTTGGATTACCTCTGTCTGCAAGGAAATCGATGTCCTCGTCAGCCAAGCTCAGGTCATTGAAGATGAGCAAGTCATCTAAGGAACCGTCCTCTGTTCCACCGTCATTGAAAAGTTCCTCCAGCAAGACAGAGCACCTTGTCAATGACTCACTTGGCAAAGTCTGTGAAGTCAAGTCTTCCTTCGACGGCTGCTACCCCAAAGGGTTCATCAATGACCATAGCCTTTACCTCTGCAACGGTCACCATGCCCAGGGTATCTATGCCTTCTAGACCTCTAACAGCTGTTCCGACTATGACCCAGTTGTTGGCGGCTCCTATCCCTGCTCGGCAGGCTCCAGTTGTCACCTCTTTACCAAGGGGCTCTGATCTGGTGAGGGACATGCCACCAGCTCTGGAATTCCTGCCCAGACCCACCAAGGCTGTGCCACTCTTTGCTCTGACTCCTCTGGGATCCCCCAGGAGGTCCCCAGCCGTCTACACCAGTTCTGAAGAGGATCTGCCAGAATGTTTTTATTCGGATCAGAAAGGGGGGGGGCAAGGAGAGAGTCCTCCAAGGCCTCCTCGGCTTCACCCAACAATGCCACATAAGACACTGGTTAACCCTGTGGCAGAGGAACTAGTTCAGACGGACACCTACACCTCCGGTAGTTGTACGGATGGGTTGGACTACTTTCCCACAGATGGGGAAACCTCTGGATGGGGATAAGCCTGCTAAAGCCTCTCGCTGGATGACATTGTCTCTTTCCACACTATCATCTTGAAGGCTGCCAAACTCTTCAACCTGGGGCCTGAAGAGGAGTGTTTCCTTTTTGAACAATGGGAGTCCTCCAAGAAGACTATCATCTCTGCTATTTTGTTGGATGACATATGGGAGGATGACTTGGCAGTCATGAAGGCCCCTAATACCACGCCTGCTAAGCGGGACCGGTTGGTGAAGTACCAGGTTCTGAACTTTTCCCCTAGGTGCCTCAGGTGTCAGCCTTCTGTGGTATGGGCAGCCGCCAGAAAGAGGCCCTCCAAACCCTCTGTCATCCATAGTGCCTCCGGACCAGGAGGGCAAGAAGCTTGATGCTGCAGGAAAGCGCCTCATCGCCATAGCAGCTTCCATGATCAAGGCTGCCAACGCCCTTGCCATTCTGTCAAGGTATGGCCGGGAGATGTGGTACAAGCTGGGGCCCATACTCTAGTTCCTCACTGATGATCAGAAGGCTGAAGCCTTGGCCTTGTTCCAGGAGGGTGGGGGATGTGGCTTCTGAACACGCCATTACTGTTGCCCTTGACATAGCAGACTCAGGCGTCTGCCAGATGGGATATAGTGTGGCTCTTCGGTGCCAAGGTTGGCTCAAAGCCACACATTTCTGCACAGATGTGCAGACCAAAGTCATAGACATGCCGTTCGATGGGAAGAACCTGTTTTATTAAAGCAGTCGATGACACACTCCAGGCCATCAAGACTGACACAGAGACAGCGCAGTCTCTGGGAACCCTGCAGCAGAGGAGGCTGTCCTTCCGTTCATCTAAAAGGAGTGTGTCCAGAGGGTTACACCACCGCCTATAAGCCCTCCTGCTCTACCACCCAGGAGGCGTATAGGGGCCGCTTCCAGGCCTACGGCAGTGGCACCCAGGGTTGTCGCCCCCTAATCCAGGATGCAGTTGCCGAAGCAGACTGTAACTTGCCCAGAATCCGTGCCCTCACTTCTGCACCCCAGTGGGACACAGACTATCAAACTTTGTCGATTTAGTGGCAAAAGATCTCCACAGACAAATGGGTGCTGGACATTCTTCAGCAGGGGCACACTTTAGCATTTTAAGATAGTGTCCCCGCATTCTTCCTATCATGTGACAAGAGCTGCACATGGTGCAGCTGCTACAGGACGTTCAAGCCATGCTATGCAAATGGCAATAGAACCAGTCCCTCAGTGCCTCTGGGGGTCCGGAGTGTACTCCAGATACTTTTTGGTAAGGAAGAAGTCAGGAGGATGGCGACCAATCCTAGACTTGCGATGCTTCAACAAGTTCCTCAAATCCTAAAAGTTCATGATGGTCACGTTGCAGCACGTGCTTGACCAGCTGGAGGATTGGGATTTTCTGGCAACTCTTGACTTAGAAAACGCATGCTTCCACATCCCGATTCATCAACCACTAGAAGTTCCTGCGTTTTCTCATCCAGGAGCGATACTAAGAGTTCAAAACCCTTCCCTTCCGACTGAAATTGGTTCCAATGGTGTTGACCAAATGTTGGTCCCGGTGGCAGTTCATCTGCGCTGGAAGGGAATCTGTCTACCATTACCTGGACGATTGGCCAATCCAATCCCGCTCCCACGCACTGGAAACCCAGCACACAGCGGAGACCATCCAACTTTGCTAGGATTCTTGATCAACTGTCAAAAGTCCTGCATAGTGGCATCTCAGAACGCACTGTTCCTGGGTGCCTGACTCAACAGTCTGGTAACTCCCTCAGAAGAGAGGGTGAAGACCATCCTGGGGAAGGTCCTTTGGCTGTTCTTTAGCATCCGTGGCAACAGTCCGGTCCATCAAGTCTCTGCTGGGGATGTCTTCCTGCATCCGCCTGGCCCCATTTTGTGGACTTCAAATTAGACCCCTTGAAGAATTTCTAGATCCCCGGTGATCCCCTGGTACAAGTCACCAGCACATGGACAGACAAGATCGCCCTCAATCGGGCATTCCATCAAGCCCTGCAATGGTGGTCAGTTCATCCACACCTGTCTCATGGAGCTCCCTTTCAGATCCCTCTGTACCAGGCTGCAGTCACAACCTACACCTCTCTTGAGGGTTGGGGGAAGCTCACAGAGGACAAGCTCACACCAGAGACCTCTGGCTCCTGGAGGAAAATGAGTTGCACATAAACGTCCTGGAACTGTGGGCAGTCTTCTGGGCTTGCAAGTCTTTCCAGCCTCTGCTCCAGGGAAAGATGGTGCTGATCTTCACGAAAAACACCACCATCATGTTTTGCATCAGGAAACGGGGCCGGACATGCTCCCCTGCTCTCTCATGGAAGCACAGTCTCTTTGGCACTGGGCATTTCTTTCAAAGCATGTTTCTCGTCCCTTTTTACCTGGCAGGCATCAAGAACACCTTTGCGGACAGTCTGAGCAGGAAGCTGCGGTCTTGCCACGAATGGGAACTTCAGCAAGTGTTGAGCCTCTTCAGCGACTGGGGCCTCCTCCAGATCAACACCTTTGGGACGGCTGCCAACTCCAGGTGTCAGATCTTTGCCAGAAGATATACTCTGCCGAAGAGGCCAGTGGATGCCTTCTCCCTGGCGAGGGTCTCTTCCTGTACACCTTCCCTCCAATTCTGCTATTAGTACGTGTGATCAACACACTCAGACGTTGCCACTGGCAAATGATACTCATTGCACCGGCTCCGCCGAGGTAGATCTGGTACTCTGACTCTCTCCATCTGTCAGTGGTCCCAGCCATCCAACTGCCTCCATTTTCTGACCTCTCCAGAGAAGGGGGGGTCAATCCTGCACCACAACCTAGCGTCTGAGCCCCACGGCTTGGCTCCTGCAGCCTTATAATATGGACACTATTCGCTGCCTTTAGAATGCAAGAAGATCCTGGCCAAAGCCAGGGCTCCCTCAACGTTAACTTGCTACAAGCACAAATGGAAGCGCTTTACAGTGTTGTGCCGGGCACTGAGGACTTTGCTGCTGCACGTGACTGCCCTGCTGCTCCTCCCGTAGCTACTCTCACTGGCCAAGACTGGTCTTGCCCATGCATCTATCAAAGTCCACTTGGAAGCCATATCCCGGTACACACGGCTTCAAGCAATCTCTCCCTGTGGTTGCACAGACTCGTTAAGGAGTTCAAGGGCCTCTTCAGAACATTCTTGCCGGTGAAAGCTCCTTCCCCGGCTTTGGAACTGGACGTAGCACTGTCTAAATTGGAGGGCCCCCAATTTGAACCAATGCATTGTGCCCCATTGAATTTTCTGTCATGGAAGGCTCCCTTCATGGTGTCCATCACCTCGGCCAGGCATATTGTGGAGATACTGTCCCTCTCATGTAAGCCTCTGTATTTGTCCTTCGGCTTCACTAAAGTTATCCTGCAAACTAATGCCGAAGGTTCCGTCGGACTTTAATCTCAATAACCTTTTGTTCTACCGGTTTTCTTCATGAATCCTACGTCTGCTGAAAGGGTGTTGCATTTGTTGAATGTTGCACGTGCCCTGACGTTCTGTGTGTCACACACAAGACTTTCGGAAGACTTCTCAGCTTTTCGTTAATTTTGGACCTGTGAGACACATGAAGGCCCTGTCTAAGGCTTCCATTTCCATATGGCTCTCTGGCTGTATCATGCATTGCCATCGCCTGGCCAACAGACCGCTTCCATGCTGGCCGAGAGCCCACTCCACGAGAGCCATCGCAACAAGAACAGCCTTTTTCTCCAGCATGGGGTCTGGCATGGATTCACATGCTCATGAATATCCCCCGTTAGACTGGGAATCGTGGGTAAAAGAAATAAATTTCAATTTAAAACACTTTTTCTTCTCTAAACCAATCACTGCCCTCTGGGTCATACTGCCCCAAACCAATGACAGTCCTCTCGCTAAGCTCCACCCCTGGTGGCCACCTTCAGATTATTATGACACGCTTCAATGTCGGGAGTCCTCTTAGTGCTCTCCAAACATTTTTCGTAATTTCTAGTTTTTGGGATAACAGTTTGTTTTGGCCGATTTTATTTTTAAATTCATCGTTCGACCGAAGGTTGACTACCAGGAGCGGGGATCCGTTGTCGGTAAAGATCAAGCTTCATCGGAAGGCCCCAGGCTTGGGACTTTCTTTAAGCCTTTTCACTATGACAAGAAGAAGAAATGCCTCTTCAAACTTTGTGCGAAATGTGGAATAAGAAACGCTTTTGTGGCAGATCGACACCACAAATGTCTTTACTGCCTGCATCCGGACCATGATGAGGTGGGGTGTGAGGTCTGCCGCGGGTTTTCGAAAAAGATCAAAAAGGACTGCTACAAGAATGGTTAAAATCAGGTAAGGCCTCTGAAAGGTCTCTAGGCATGATCAGGCTTTCCCCAGGACCAGATGGTTTCACGATCAAACTCTGTGCGGGGGTCCAATAGAAGGCAAGGCTGCAGGCCACGGTTCCCATTTCATTGGGCATTCTGAACACAATGGCCACGCTGGTAACAGATTCAGCAGAGGCTGCCTCCTACACTGGGCCCTGGTCTGTCTGCAAGTCCTCCAAGACCACGCAAAACACAATTCAAGGGACCCTGCTGGTCCAAGGCACCAGCCAACATCATCACCACCACCACCTCAGGATTTGACCCCAACAGGGGATCCTGCCACACACATACCGGCACAGATATGGCAGCTACAGACACCGAAAAGGCTGATGACTTTGTGCCGGCAGACAGAGCCAGCAGGCTTGGATGACCGGCACACAGCCTCTTTTACGGATGAAGTTGGTTCCTTCCATTCGATGTCCAGGGCCTCCAAGCTCTTTCAACTAGTGCCTGAGAAGACGAAAAAGGAATCGTTCCTTTATTAAAGGCGTGAGTCCAGTAGGAGGTCCATCATGTCTGTTCCTTTGCTGGACGATATCGGGAAGGAAGGCCTAGCAGTATTGAAGAACCCAAGCACTGCCTCGCCCAAGCGGCACAGGCTCAAGGAAAAGTAGAGAGTCCAGTACTCGGCCCCCCAAGTGCATGAGGTCCCTACCTTCACCTGACTCTGTGGTCTCAGGCGCGGCCCGGAAACGCTCTGCCAATCTGTCATCCTTGTCTGTGGTACACCTGGCCCAGGAGGGAAAGAGAATGGAGGCTATGGGGCACCGAATAATATAGACGGCTGCCAGCACCATTAAAGCTGCTAATGCGCTGGCCATTTTGTCATGTACAACTGGGAGCTTTAGTATAAATTGGCCCTGATTCTTGACTTCCTACCTGATGACAAGGCAGCAGAAGCTCTTGAGCTGTTCTGGGAGGGGGAGGTGGCCTCGGGCCACGCATCACAGTGGCAGTGGAAATCGCTGACACTGCATTCCGTCAGATAGGAAACTGAATGTTCCTTCGTCAGCAGGGATAGCTGAACACCACCAACTTCAGGCCAGACGTTCAGTCTAAAGTGTTAGACATGTCATTCGACAGGGAGAACCTGTTTGGTAAGGTGGTCTACGAGGCTCTTCAACTAATCGAGGCGGCACATTCGTTGGGTACACTGCAGCAACGTTGGTCGTCCTTTCGTTACTCAAGGGGAAAACCTGGCAGGTATCAACAGCCTTCCAGTTCCATGATGCAGGAGGGGTAAATGGGCCACTTGCAGGCATATGGCAGCTGAGGACAGCGTTGGCACCGCTGCAGTGCAGAACCCCGACACCTAAGCAGGCCTGAACCACCTGTGAACTCTGGGGGCGGGGGGATTTGCTCCGCTCGTACACCCCAGTGGCAGGCTGGCTGACTAGGTTTGTCAGCGCATGGAAGACCATCACGACTGACAGATGGGTGCTGGATGCTCTGAGTCCTTGGAGTTCCAGCGCAGGTGTCCCTGTATTCCCCCTGCAGCGTGTCAAGAACAGCACATGGCACAGCTGCTCCAGCAGGTCCAAGCTATGTTAAAAAAGGGAGCGATAGAACCTGTCCCCCAGCACCTCCGGTGCTCTGTAGATACTTTCTGGTCTGAAAGAAGACGGGAGGGTGGAGACTGATCCTGGACCTACAACGCCTCAACAAGTACCCAAAAGCCCAGATGTTCAGGATGGTTATGTTGCAGCACGTGGTCGGCCAACTGAGACGGACGACTTCCTGGCATCTTTGGACTTGGAGGACGCATACTTCCCCATCCATCAAAACACTGCAAGTTCCTGTTCGTGGCCAGGGACAGCACTATCAGTTCAAGGCACTTCCCTTAAGCCTAAAATCGGCCTAATGGTCTTCACAAAGTACTTGGCTCCGGTGGCGGCACATCTTCATCTCAAGGGCATCCACTTTTACCCTAACCTGGACGATTGACTGATTGATCCCGCTCCCATGCTCTGGCAAGCCTGCACATGGCAAGGACCGTCCATCTGCTGACGGATCTGGGATTCTCCATAAATTATATGAAGTGCTGCTTGGAGCCATTGCAGAACGATTTGTTTCTGGGGAATCGACTAAACATGGTGGCTTGCCTAGCAACCGCCTCCGAATAGAGGGTGGTAGCCATCCAGGGGAAGGTGCAGCACCTGTTGTTTGCGCAGTCAGCTACAGTGTGATCATTCAAGTCGCTTTTGGGCATGATGACTTCCTGCATCAACCTAGTCCCGTTTTGCAGACTATAGATGAGGACTCTCCAGGAATTTCTGGATGTGAGATGGCTGCAAGATTTAGGATCCTGGATGGACAAAACCCCTCTCAACAAGGCGTTCTGACGAGCGCTACAGTGGCGAGGCGTATGTTCTCAACTTATGCAGGGGCCCCCATTCCAAGTCTCTCCTTACCAGGAGACAGTCACCACGGATGCTTCCCTGGAAGGTTGGGAAGCTCATAGCGGCCAGTTGCACGCCAGAGGCCTCTGGCTGCCAGAAGTAATGACCCTTCACGGCCACGTCCTGCAGCTTGGGGTAGTCTTCTGGGCCCTCAAGTCTTTCCTACCATCGGTGAGGGGCAAGGTGGTGAGGATCTTCACGGACAACACCACTGCCATGTTCTACATCTGCAAGCAAAGAGGGACGCGGTCTCCAGAGGGGTCCAGGATCTTTGGCACTGGACCATTCGTCAGGACATTTTTTCATCCCATTTCACCTGTCGGTCACCAAGAACACCATTGCAGACTCGCTCAGCAGGGAACTACGTTCTTGCCACAAGTGAGAGCTCTGCCAGGAACAGGTGGATCTTCTATTCTACAAATGGGGTCAACCCCAGATCGACTTTTTCGTGACGGCAGCAGATTCCAAGTGTCAGTGGTTCACCACCAGGTTTCCACAGCCAAAGAGCCTAGGGATGCCTTCTCGTTCCCTTAGGAGGGACTGTTCCTTTATGCTTTTCCTCCGTTCCCACTCCTACTACGAGTGATTAACACGCTCAGACAGTGTCACTGCTGGATGTTTCTCGTCGCTCTGGCACAAATCTGGTATCCATACCTGCTAAGTCTTTCGGCGGCTTCATCCATCAAGATACCATGACTTCCAGACCACCTGTCCAGAGAGGGAGGAGAGATTCTGCACCACGACCCAGCATCGCTGATCCTCAGGGCTTGGCACATGCAGCCTAGAGTATGGACTTTACCTCTGACATGTAAGGACATTCTTGCCAAGGCCCAGGGCCTGGTCTACGTTGACTTGCTACGGCCATAGGTGGAAGCATTTCTGTGTGTGGTGCCAGGCTCAGAAGATCACCACGCTGAGTGTCACAGCCTGCAGCTTCTACCATACCTGCTTTCCTTGATGAAGGATGGACTGGCTCATGCCTCTATCAAGGTGCACCTGGCAGCCATATCCTGCTACACCAGGGCACCGGTTAAGCCTTCTCTGTGGTCTCAGACTCGGCAATGGGCTTTTCAGGATTTCTCTGCCAGTGAAGGCTCCTGCCCCGGCTTGGGAACTGAATGTGGTTTTAACTAAACTTATGGGTGCGCCTTTTGAGCTGAAGCATTAGGCCAGCTCAAGTTCCTATCCCGGATGACAGCGTTCCTCGCGGCGATCGCCTCAGCCAGGCTGGTCGGGGAGATCCAGACACTGTCATGCTGTACCTGTCCTTCCACACTTCAAGTGTGGTACTGCATACACCCCACATTTATGCCGAAGGTGCGTCAGAGTTACACCTCAACGAGCCTTTGGTGCTACCCGTCTTCTTCCCGAATTCAATGTCTAGGACAGAGAGATCCTTGCACTTCCTGGATGTTGCTCTTGCCTTGAAGTTCGACGTGGCACGCACAAAGGGATTTCAGGAGACTTCTCAGCTGTTCGTCAGTTTTGGTCCTTATAAGACCCTTGCTTGAGAAAGTGTTTCACCACATTGCCCCATGAAAGGAAGTCGGCAGCATCAGAAAGTTGCAATATGCACAATGTACAGAGGCACAGGCAACTGAACATCATGGAGCCATGCATGCAAAGATGTGGCCAGAGTGAAAGGTGGCAGGCAACATTTCAAGAGGGGGAATGCATTACACATTACAAGTACAACGTGGAGTGCACTAGGGAGTGCTTTGTGTGGTGAGGGCCTAGCGTCTTGGATGCATGGCAGGAAGCCTTACACAAACAGCTATGTGGGTTGCTTGCAACTACTCCTCAGATTGTTGCGTTTCGTGTGTGGTTTGTGAGTTGTGCATGCATTATTAATTGTATGGGTGTGCTCATTGTTCACACATGGTACATTTGCCAGTGAATGGCAGGAGCTTATGGAGTTACCAGTTCTGCAGTGTGTCCACTGAGTGCTGTGGTGAGAAAGTGTGTGTGTGTGTGTGTACCAGTGCATAGGGTTCAACTGCATAGAGTATGTGCTTGGGTAGTGTGCATTGCGCAGATCACTAACTACTGTACTGTACTTTGAAGTATTTTATCTTTGGAGATTGTGGAGTGCTGGGAGGAGAAAAAACAATGGCTACCTGCAGTTTGTGGTGCTGGGTGCCGCTCTGGGTGAACGTGGACGCTGAAAGCGTGCATCGGTTTGCAGAGCTGTTACTTTGAGGTGCGTTCACATGACACAAGACCTGTACTGTGAGTATGTAAAGGAACGTCTGCAGTGCAGAAATGATAGTGTTTGATGCAGAGGCCTTGGATGTGAATGCTACATGCGTGTGTGACTATTGCATACTACCTAATGCGGGAGTGTTGTATATACAATAGTGGAAACGGAACAAGGAATGCCTGTGCTTTACTGGGGTGTGGCCCTTGCTGTAGCTGGGAAGGCGCATGTGCTACAATGTGCCCTTATGAGCATGGTGCCTTTGCAAATGGAACTGTGGGGATTATCCAATCTGTTGTCAAGGGTGTGGGTCACAGGAAGGGGTGGTGATATATTTCCCCCAACCTCAATGTAGTGAGTTTGAAGGAGTGGAGGCTTTTTGGGGCACAGTGTATGAGTGGGGTTTCGGTGCCATGGTTCTCCTTTGTACATGTGTGGCCTCTGTAGGCAGTGTGGATGTTGTAGTCGTGCATTATGGAGCACTACAGTTGGGGTACATGTTGTGCTCACGCTTGCTCCGTCACCTCAAGACGTTGATGACAGCAGTGATGCAGATTTTTGCCATTGCAAAGGTGATTTCCACCTCCATACTACCAAGAGGTGCATAAGACCATGCCGGTGTAATTTACGAACAGCCAGAGGTCGGGAGGTGTTTCATACACAGAAGCATGTGTGGCTTTATGTGCAGTGCTGGGATGTTGTCCACCGACGATGACAGCAATAACGAGCAAGCTGTGCAGTGGTTCCAAGGAAATTGAATTGTGTTTTACCTTGATTGGCAATGCTGTTTTGTTTGCCACTCTGCACGCAGCGTTGCAGACAATCCTGTAGAACTGTAAGAGTAGCATTGACGTTCAGTCTGTACAAATGTGAGGAGAAGCAAACAAAGTCATCGAAAGAGATAAAAAAGAAATGGTATGCAAGCACGTACATAACAAACAGGACAAAAAAAAGTTTGTTTTCTGAGACAGTACTACAGATCCATACCCCTACCCTGTTTTACGTTTACCTCCCCAAACTCCCTGCTCCACACCACCACCACCACCACCCCCGTCTCCCTCCCTAGCACAAAAACTCAGCAGATTACGCTGTACTTTCATATGCCACATCCAGCCATTTTCTGGATGAGAGCAATGGAAAGGAAATTGTGGAGCGAAAGACCCTGCTCTATAAGGTAGGTGGATCTGGTGTGTACGCAAACACTGTGCCAGAAATAAGTGCAGAAGGGTATGGTGAAGTGTGCAAGGTAAGGGGCAGGCATCCTGGGTGTATGCGTGAACTGTATGTATTTACTTTCAGTAAACATGTAAGCTGTGCTGCGTGTGCACAATATGTTTTCTAAAGTGTGCAGTAAGTGGGGTACTGTGGAAAACAAAAATCAACTTTGCAGTGCACACACAGTAATTGGCAGACATCCTACTGTGGTGCAAGCATTGTGTGTATAATATCATATGATGTGCAATTGTATGCTATGGCATTCGTAATGCGCCTTCACACGTCTACCAAAGCGCATCCAGGCAAGGGAGGGGAAACAGAGGGGAGACAGAGACAATGACCCTACTAGACCAGATTTGACTTGCATCGCCCAAGTGCATGGGTGGAGGGAGGGGAAGATACAGTACATGGGAAGAACAACAAATGACCATCAGTAAAAATAAGGGCCAATTGTGCCAAGTGCACGGATAAGTGCACACACCAGGTGGTGGATGCACTGTAAGGCATATAGAAAACAGTCCTCCATTGAGGAGTTTACTAGAAAGCCTGTGCAGGGATTTGCCTGGCGGGGGATAGTAAAATGGGCCTGACATCAGAGTCGCCAGGCAAGTAATGCAGAATCAGTTTACGTCGGGCAGTTAGCCGGGGAGAGGAGTAGAAACAGCAGACACTATGAGAAAGGCTTTTAGGTGCTTCCAGAACCGGCAATGTTTCCCCCTGCCCCCCAAGTGTCGGGGAGCCAGGGAGGCTGTTGCAAAGGGAGGCCGCAGGCGAAAAAACACAACCACCACCACCAACTGGTTTTTTGCAGAAGCACCTGACCCTGAGGGAGTTAGAGGCAGATGAGGGAAGAGCTTGCGCATGCAAATATATAGGGAGTTGCAGTTGAAGGTATTGAGGTCCCAGGGGCCAGAAGGCCTTCTGCATAATGCAGTGTCTTCTATGTTTCTTCCTCATAACCACTGGAAGCTATTAGCGACATTTCAGTGCAGGAGAGATACCAGACCAAGACGCGCACTCCTCTTCTGGATGCGTTCCAGAGGGCGGACAGTAGAAGGGGGCAGATTTAAAAAGAGCCTGTTGCAATAGTGTAGCATAGCCAGAAGTACAGCTGTGCAGACAGTGATCTTTTGGAAAGTTGCTTTTGCTTGGTAAAATACATTGCTATTGGTGGCATTTGTTTACGATTTACGTAGGAGGTGTGTTAGTAGCGAAACCATTTTGTAGCATTGTCGGAAAGAAATTAGAGAGTTCCTGTTTCGATATTACCCTGTATGATATGGCTAAATGAGAACGTTGCAAGCACATATCACTGATGTCATTGTGATGTCATCTTTGATGTCCTGGGTGTTAGTCTTAGCAATGCACGTAGATGGTGTGAGTTATGGTTGCTAAGCTTATCATAATGGGGGAATGTGCAGTGTTTTTTGGTGTCAATGTGAATTATAACATCCCTTTAACAAAGTTTTTTTTTACCGAATGTATATATATATATATATATCAGAGAACAAAAACAAAGGGGCTAAACATGTGATGTCGTCAGTGATGTCATCAGTGACATTTGAGATGTCATCTTTCATGTTCTGGGTGTTAGTGTTAGCAGTGCACAGTGGTAATGGCAAGTAAGGGGGCTTAGTCTGCCATAACTGGCGAATTTCACAGGTTTTTTGCTTTTTAACCATAACGTCCCTTTAACAAAGTTTTTTTACTGAATTTCATAGGTTTTTATTAGTGCAACGTAACTATAACGACCTTTTCAATGGATGAAGACCATTAGCACTCTAGGTTCTCAAAGTGGGAACCCGGGATGGTAAAGAAAAGATTTTTCTTCCCAAACCGGTACACCTGCGGCGTCCTGGTGTAGGAAGGAACATCTTTTACCAAGATGGCCACCATGGAATGGGAAGGTAGGGTTCCATACATGGCCCCTCTTCACTTCACAACACGTTTGGTGGTCTTTGTAGCTATGTGTTTTCTACAGCGCGTGTGCGTTTTCTTCGCAGCTACGTGTTTTCTACAGTGCCAGCGCGTGGTCTTTGCAGCTATGTGTTTTCTACAGCGCGTGTGCGCGGTCTTCACTAGTACGTGTTTTCTGTTAACTCCTGTGTGTGGTTTTGTTCAGCGCGTGTGTGTGTGGTCTTCTCAGCTATGTGTTTTCTACAGTGCGTGTGCGCGGTCTTCACTAGTACGTGTGTTCTGTTAACTCCTGTGTGCGGTTTTGTTCAACGCGTGTGTTTGGTCTTCTCAGCTACGTGTTATCTACAGCACTTGTGTGTATTCGGATAAGGTGCGTGTGAGCTCGGAAACGCGTGTGCGTGGTCTTTGTAGCTATGTGTTTTCTACAACACGTGTGCGTGGTCTTCGCAGCTACGTGTTATGTACAGTGTGTGGTCTTTGCAGCTACGTGTTTTCTACAGTGCGTGTGCGCGGTCTTCACTAGTACGTGTTTTCCGTTAACTCCTGTGCGCAGTTTTGTTCAACACGTGTGCTTGTTCGGATAAGGCCCGTGTGAGCTCGGAAACACGTTTGCGCGGTCTTTGTAGCTACGTGTTTTCTACAATGCGTGTGCATGCTCTTCGCAGCTACGTGTTGTGTACAGCACCTGTGCGTGGTCTTCGCAGCTAAGTGTTATGTACATCGTGTGTGTGCAGTCTTTACAGGTATGTGTTTTCTACAGGGCGTGTGCGTGGTTTTGACTGCTACATCTTTTCCGTTAACTCCTTGGCGCGGTCATCATTTCTGTGTGTTTTCTTCAATGCGTGTTCGGATGAGGCGCACGTGTGAGTTTGAAAAAGAAAGTGTGTTTGCATTTTGACTGGCGCGTTATATGTCAAGAGCGGGTGAAGTAGTTCTGCGCATGCGCTTTACTGTGTGAGCGTGGCCTACCACTACGTTTTCTTCGTGTTCGGATGTCGTTTAGTTAACGTTTTTGTGCTTCTTGCAGCCATATTCCATCCCATCCTCATCACCCCTCACCTTCCCAAACATTATTTGATCAATTTGACGAGTGCAATGTTTATTTTAATATTTTCCCGCAATGTCCGTGGACACCGGATGAGAATCCAAGATGGTGGGCGTCTCCAAAAATCTGACGCACTTTGCGCTTCACCCCAGCCAATCGGAGAGCACGTCATATGTCCGCAGACATCACGCAAGCCACTTGGCCAATCCGTGTCCTGTTCGCAGAGCGAACAGGGAAGTGTGTCCGCGGAGCGGACATAGATGTCCCTAATTTTTGTGCCTTACGTTTTGGTCATTTTAAAGAAAACTACTGGATGGATTTAAACCCAATTTAAAAAAAAGCACGCTTTCGGGACCAAGCCGCTGCTCCTGCCGCAAATTTGGTGTAAATCTGTCCAGCGGTTTGGGCTGTAGGCGTGAGCAAAGTTTTTTCCCATTATGTCTATGGGAAGAAAAAGATGTTTTACGACCCTCCTCTATAACTTTCCCCCCCTGGACCAAACCTCACTTACCTTTGCAAAACAATTGCAAAGCTTGGTGAGGATTCGTCCAGGGAGAGCGAAGTTATAAGCTGCCCAAAAAGTGCTCTTCCTATGGAAACAGCAACTTAACCATAACTACACGGCCACTATCGTGGCCGTGTAATGTGTCTACGTTTTTTATTGTAAATGAATTTTATAGCTGCGTCTACCAAATGTGCATTCACGACTAAATACAGCAAAAGCGAAGGTGGTGTAGTCGTGCCCATGAAAGGCCAAATTGGATCGAAAATCGCATTCATGTTTCTAAACGCCTTCGCGCTTCTTTTTACTGGCCAATCGCATTGTCTGCTTCTTACTTGCGTAGCCTTGTCAACAAACGAACCAATCGCACACTGGGATTCATGAACGCCACTACTCCCATGCCGTTGCTGTCACCTGTGCATGAAAAATTACCCATTAGCACGATGAAATGTAATTGCGCGGCTACACGCATCCCTGCGCCCCACTCTCCAACCAATCATATTACCTGCTACATCCTCGCGTCATTGTCATCCGTGCCTACGGACTGTCCAATCGCACATGCAGACCAATTGATGCAGCTATGCCCACGCCGTATGACTATATCCGCGCATACTACTGTCCAATAAGGGGGTGCTGAAGTATATAGCCGCGAATAATAACCACACCCACAACAAAAACTTCACATTTATCATTGCTTTCTGTACTTGATAGTGATGGGTGATCTGAGTAACTGCAAGAACTTTTGGCACCTTCCCTTTTAAATTCCTTATCTTTTTACCCACTTTTCCCCTAATCCTATTTCCCTTTGTCCTGTGATTTATTCAGTTTTTGTATTTTTTGTTTAACTTTGTTTTTTGTGTTTTTTACTTTATAATTGTCTTTTTTGTGTTGTCTTTTTAAAGTTTAACTTTTTCCTTCCCGCTTAGACATTACACCATGTCTGCACATGAGAGCATCAATAGTGACGTGATCATTTGGGTCGACAATCCACCACCACTTAGGAAGAAGCAAACATGAATGGAAAAAAAAACAGCAGAGAGTTGGCGCTTCTTCAAAGTGAAGGAACACTGCAAGAAAAAAGGACTGTCCAATAAGCGTCGCAGAAGTATGTAGCCGCGAATAACAACACCCACAAAAAAACTTCACATTCATCATTGCTTTCCTTAATTGCTAGTGAAAGGGGATCAGAGTAACTGCAAGAACTTTAATGCTAAAACAAGACATGGCAAAACTAATGGAACTCTTTCCTCACTCCTGACTCAAAGGCAAAAATTGAAATGGTCCATCAAGTTCAGTGATAAAATTGAGAAATTCCGAAGAAATGTTAACAAATCAGGTTCAGCATTCATGAGAGCACAACCAATTATTGATATCAACAACATACAGTTATTCATGGTTAATTTCTATAGACATGACGTAGTACCCCTAACCGATGAAGGAAATGCATTATTCCTTGATAACATCAGAACACTCCTCCAGGTGTGCTAAAATACTACACTCAGTGTACCCCAAAACAGTGCTTTTAAGGACAACCTATGACATATGAATACACAAATATAATAAAATATGCAAAAAATATTTTTAGTCCTACCCGCGGCTACAGTTCATTGACTCTTATCATAGTCGCGATTACAAACCTTTGCTTCAGAAGAGAAGGACTCACTTCAAATTTAAAGCTACAACAAAACTTAAAACCTCAATACACCACAACACAGCCCAAGCAGTAATGTATGATGCCTAATGTTAAAGAAAGCTAAAAAATAAGGAATTGTACGATTGGACCAAAAAAAAGGTCCAACCGTACAAAAAGTCCGGAAAAATGCTACCACCAAAAGTTCGAACCTTTGGTGGTAGCATTGTAGGTAGGTATTTTTTTTTAAAAAAGACTGCAGGGGTGTCCCGCGCAACACTCTGCTCACTAAACTGTGTGGTATAGTGAGCGGGGTGTTGCGGGAACACCCACGCAGCACACCCAACAAATAAAACATAAAACAGGGGCTGCGGGGTTGTCCCCCGCCACACCTCGCTCACTATAATTTAGAGCAGTGGTCTTCAAACCTCTTTGGCCTGAGCCCCCCCTGAGCATAATTTGGGCAGGCCAGGCCCCCCAAAAATGCCAAATGGACAATATATAGAAATGGCTGTAAAACTACTGCGCGCCGTCACTGCACCCTAGTCCCTGGGCTCCCCCACCAGCTCCCATCAGTCACTGGGCTCCTTCATCCCACTCTACCCAGTCCCTGGGTTCTCCCCACCCCATCACAGACCCTAGGCTCTCCCCATCCTGCTCCCACCACTATCCCATTGCTCCTGCCCAACCTGCTCCCACCACAGTCCCTGGGCTCCCCACCCCGTTCCCAACTCAGTCCGAGGGCCAGTGGGAGCTGGTGATTTTTTTTAATGGAGGGGCATAAATAATTCCCACAAAAATGTCGTAGCGAGCTAGCACAGTGAGGGAGCCCGAACCAATCAAGGGGGGTTCTGGGGCTACAACCCTCCTTCCCGCTCTACCCCCACTTGCCAAAATCAGCTCAACGGACAAAAATAAAAACACACACACACACACACACACACACACACACACACACACACACTTAAATACAAAATAAATTAACATAAACGTGCCTTCTGCTAAAATGCCCTGCTCCAGGTTTCTCTGTCCGTATGAGCAAGGAGGCGCAGGAGCTCCTTCTCACATGTACAGACATGCAGTGCCCCAGCCAGTATGTCCAATGAGCTATGCAAGGCTGGCGAAGCAAAACGCCCCCAGCCTTGCATGGCTCAGTGAGCATGTGAGGCTGGGGAACTGAACTGCCAAAGGGAAACAGTGTTTCCCTTTGACATTTCAGCCAGCCCAGGAGCACTCCCTCAGCTGGAAGAAAAAAAGCAGCAGAGGGAGTGCTCAGTGTTTCACTGGGCTGGCTCCTTGGCTCCTCCATAATGGGTGAAGGGGCTACTGGGTGGATGCCCCTTCGCCCGTTATGGATGAGCCGCCAGGCTATACAGTTAGTAGTTTTGACCATTGTTGCTGAATGAAACATTTCCTCCCAAAAAATTCAATAATTTGTTTTATTTTTTTCATTGATTTTTTTTTTTCCATTTCATGCTGGGCTCTCGCGCCCCGCCCCTGGGATGCGGCCGCGCCCCCTTGGGGGGGGGCACACTCCACAGTTTGAAGACCTCTGCTTTTAGAGTATAGTGAGCAGGGGAAACCCCTGCAGCTTCCGAAAAGAAAAAAAGAAAAGTACCCTGCAGCGGCGGTTCCTGATCACAGAAGTGAAAGGGAGCAGGCGTTGCAGGGACACAGCCTGACGAAAAGGTAAGTAGGGTTTGTTTATGTTGGGGTGTGTTGAGGGTGTGGGTGGGGGGATGTGTCGTGGGGGTGTTGTGGGTTGGGGTGTAGGTAGGGGTTTTGAATGTGTGTTCGCATTGGGAAATGTACAAACCTTTTGTGGTTCGTAGTTTTCACATGCAAACTTTTCGGCCACAGGAAAATCAGCCGCGGTTGGATCACGTAGATCCAAAAATAATACATGACAATAAACTAAGCACAAAAAAGGCGAATATGCACAAAATTTGAAAGCATGAGAAACAACGCACACAGTAAACTACTGTATATAGGGTGTCTAAAACTACAGTAGAAAACATCATTTTAATATAAATTGTGTGTTTAAATGTCTTCTGTTTTTCTCCACAGTCTCACATGTACACAAATCTAAAAACACACAACTTAAATAGATAAGACTCTTAAATACCTTCTGAGTCACTGGCCATAGCCTTTTGGCCATTGCCAGTTATTTCTTTTACCACCAACGTCCCTATACCTATAAAAAAACTTTAAAAATAAATAAAACACAGATGCCCCAAAACATATAGCCGCAAATACAGCACTACTCTTACCCGCGGGTATCTGTAGTCCTTTTGTAACCTCGAATATCGGCAAGACAGCCTGAAAAATAATGCTTCCCTGCCCCCAGGCCATCACCAAGTCTTCCCCTCATCTATGCCAGCACCCCCCACACTCCCGACTGCCTCCTCACCTCCCATGCCCTCTCCTTCACCCCAGAACACACACTGCTTCTGTGACGCAGTTTGATTTCAGATGTCGGCTATTCGTGGCTATAGCCGAGGCTACAGAAAGCGTTGTGTTGCAAACTCAGTCCCTGGACCCCCTCCAACTTCCAAATTGCACTCCGTGCCCTCTAGCCATCCCCCCACCTCTACCCTGGTGGCATTTGTATGTTTTTTGACTTGCAAATAGCTTTTTACTGCGTTTCATCTTCCCATAACATCAGCTATAGCTGCAAATATCTCTCACATCGAGAGTAAAACAAGATAAAGGTTGTTTCGTTTCTAAAAACTATGATCATGCAATGCACCATGTGAGATATCTCTATTTTTATTAGAGGAAGGGGGCACCCCATTCTCCATCAAATATTTTAAATAACTACTGCACAGAATAACCCCAAACCAGGCAAAGCACTCTTTTCAGCACATTGTGCCCAAGTTATTTCAGACCTGGTCCAAATCTGTCCAGAGGTTTCGGCTATGTGCTTCGGAAAAAAAATCCGCCTTTTTGTCTTTGGGAAAATGAATAGGAAGTAGGGCGGACTTTTGGAGGAAAGAAATGTGGGGATGCTTAATAACTTTCTTATTTCTTTAGCGAATCTTTATGAAACTTTGCAGTCTGGGGTGCTTGCATATTACTTGAATCAAAAGTTATTAACAATAGAATTTTGAGAGGTTCCTATGTGTCTCTGACTCATCTTAACTATAGGGTGGCTGTCGCAGCCCTACCGCACTCCAGAGATCACAAAATGGAAAGGCACAACATGATGGCTCAGAAAACCTGATTTATTTAAGGCCAACCCTCCGGTTTCGCACCACCTGGTGCTTCTCGTTTCGCACCACCTGGTGCTTGATCACATGGTTAGTTACTGAGCATGCACTGTTTACATAGTGTAGTAGTTCGTAGTAGTTCGTCATCAGTTACACAATTAAAGTTGGCCAGCCACCTCCAATGATTGCACCGTGTCGCCCATCTTTTGCTGCTAAGTAACCTATGGCTATATGCTGTAAATGCAAATATGTTGACTTTAACACAACCACTAGCACGCAGTTCATTGATTTACAATGTAAACATTCAAAATATAAAATGTGTACAGCATCATTCGAATAGAATTTCACATAAAAACTAATTCACGATGAATACTACTCGTGGCGAGTGTATCCTAGAATGTACTTCTCATGTCAATGGAACTCTGATGCATTGTAAAAGCGGATCAATTTCTTTTTACACGCCCATAACATCAAGATGCACAGCCGGTGAGAAAAAAGAATGACCATGATATAATGTCCTGAATCAAAGTGTATAGCAGCAATCCATTTTAAAGTGCTTAGTGCATATATAAGTATTGAACCTGAGCAAACAACTGGCACAGACATTTTTCAAGTTAGATGAATAAATGCGAAATCAAGGAAATGTATTTATCTTTCCTTTTACAGAAGCGCACAAAGCCCGTAGGCAACTAGGCGCTGGTTGCAGTCATTACACAGTGTAGGAGGAGGGTAGAAAGGGTTCAGTTACAAGATTAGTTGAAGAGGCAGGTCTTAAGTTTTTTCCTGAACACAGGGTGGAAAGGTTCAGATCGTAGAGGAAGTGGCAGTGCCTTCCAGATGGGGCTGCAAAAACAAGGAAGCTGGAACCTCCGGCGTTTGAACCTTGGGATGACAAGGCAGTGGCTGTATTTGGTATGCAGGGGCCTGGAGGCAAGGTGCCTGTGGAGTCTCTGAACAAGGTAGGAAGGTGATTTGTTTGCAAGGCATCAGTGTCTGTATGAGAGGACTTTGTATTCAATTCTGTCTATGACAGGAAGCCAGTGGGCCATTCTTCTAGCGTCCGAGATGTGGCTGTGATTTTATTTTCACTGGCGCCACAGAGGTGAGCATTACAACAGTCCAGTTTTGAACAAATGATCTCACAGGGGATAGAGAGGCGGTTGTCAGCTGAGAAGAAATATTTGCTTGCGTAGATGAGTTTAGTTGTGTAGGCAGCTGAGGAAGGGTTGTGACTGATTTGGTGAGAAATGCCGAGGGAAGTGTCTAGGTACATACCTTTGGGTTTTCACTGAGGAGGATACAGGGATCGTTTGGCCATCAATGTTGAAGGTTTGGAAGGCAGGGTCAAGTTTGTCGAGACGAGCAGGGATTCCAACGTGAAGGAACTCAGTTTTGTCATCATTCAGGCAGACTCTGTGGGAGGCCTTCCAAGATTGGACGGTTTCATAGATGGTGTTTATTTCGATGGAGTCTTGAGAGTAGACAATGGAGCGAGGGATGAGGATTTGTGTCATCCATGTAGTTTGTGTAAGATATTCTGGGAGAGTCCAAGTGGTTGAATAGGGGTTTCATAAATATGTTGAAAAGGTGTGGGGGAGATTCAGATTCATGGGGGAACCCACAGGAGATGGGTGTATGAGGGGCAGCAGATTCACCTGAAGACTTTGGCCTGAGACGCTAACAATGGGTAGTAATTAGACTCTCGGAATTGCGCACAATCAATAATCGAAGCGAGGTGTAGGCCTGGGGGAGGAGGGAACCGGGGGGAAAAGTGAGATGAAACTGTACACACAAGAAGTTCTAAACGATGAGCATTGTTAATATGTTGTACGGCTAAATGTTAAAAACGTAATAAAAATTGTTTTTAAAGAAAACAAAAAAAACAATGGGTAGTAATTAAATCACCACGGACAGGAAGACCATTAACTGGGTATGCTGGAACAATAGAGGGTACAGTTCTTTTTTAAAGTACAATACAGGGATAGCCCACATAAAAAATTGTGACATCTTCATGCTTCAGGAGACTTGGATTACTTCACCACTCCAGCTAGATGGTGTCCAGACTATTAGGTGGATAGGCTCTTGGTCAGAGAGAGAAAGAACGAAGGGTGGTTTGGCAATTGGAGTTGGGTGCCATCTAGACATTAAAACCTTTCCTCACGACTTGGAAAGTCAGCATATCCTTCCAGCAATAGTCACTTTTTCTGGAAACATAACACAACTCAGTTTGCTTTTAAAAAAAAATAAAAATTGTGATACAGTTTAATCAACTTTATACGATAGAAACACATTGAACATTTCCATAAAAAATACTTCCATACTAGACAGTATGGGTATCACAACTCTCTTCCAAAACAAGCTAAAATAAATAATGCAGGTGTGATTATTCCCATTCATGAATTCAGACCAGAGTTCATTTCCCGATATGTCTCCCATCATCCCAGCTGCTTGCCTAGCTTCCACCCTTAGCTTATTAAGAGAACTGCATTCACAAAGCATGTGTCTAACTGTTTATAGTAGCTGAGACCCACATAGTCGACCATCCCTGCTGGCCCTAATGGATCGATGCCAAGCACCCCCAATCTCCCCGGTTTTAGCTGTGTTAAATTTTAGGTGCAAATATTCCCATATCAAGTAGTTACCAACGAACAGTTTTAGATAGGTGGGTGTCTCGCATCTATTGGAGATGTAACACAAATTCCTTAGCAGTGTTTTTGGTATGCAAATTGACCATGGCTTGTTCCAAATCATGTCTTGCTGATATACTCTTCATGGTCTTTTTGAATAGTGGAAGAGACATGTTTAGTGTGTGTATTGGTGCCCGTACTAACCACTTCTTGGCCACATTATGGATTTTCCCCACCGTGCTGGTTTTCATAGAGGTTGTATGAGAGAAATAGGCATTGCCATGCACGAAGGTACCCTAAGCAGACTTTTCAATAGACAGCTCTCCAATTTGGCCAGATCTTCCAGCATTGAAGTAGCCCAGACTTTGGCACAATAGAGAACCATCGTTATGATCTTAGACTGGTACAGTTGAATCTGTGTACCAATCGAATACCCACCACCCTTCTGCGCAAAGAAACCTAGTCCCCCCTATAGTGGCATTAATTCTCAGGCTAATGTCTTCAAAATGCGTTGCACTATTTAGTCTGCTGTTTGGATGTATTCCTAGATATTTATAGGTATGTACCACATCCAACGGTTTTCCATAAACCTCCCATTTCTGTGTTTTCCTTTTCCCTGAATCAAATATCATAATTTTGGTTTTAGTGATATTTATCACCAGGGAGTTTGCCTCTGCATACACCAAAATTTTATTCAATGTGGCTTGTAGGCTCTGAGGTGTTTGATCTAAAATAACCAGAATGCCTGCATTCCCAACCACTGTATCGGTACAGATCCAAACTTTGGAGGGATAGCGGACGGATTCTTCAAGCCCTCACCTAGGTCAGCCAGGTATAAGTTAAAACACATGGGTGCCAATGCACACCCCTGTTGCAAACCCTTAGATGAAGCTATCCAGGGTGTCGTGCTAACATGGCTATCCAGGCCGACTTTAACTCTGGTTTGTAAATATAATAGGGTAAGCATTTTTAATATTCCTGGCAATATATTTTTGCTTTCCAATTTGTGCCACAACCTTATTTGATCCACCTATCGAAAAGCCACACTAGAATCGATAAATGATGCATCCACTGGTAGTTTCCTAATTTCTGCCTGCTGTATTATGGTGATTAAGGCGAGGATGTTAATATTCGTACTTGAATTTATTTGGAAGCCGGTTTGGTTTAGAGGAATGATATTGGCCTCATTTGTCCATATTGATATTACATGTTTATATGCCAATGAAGGGATCTACTTCAGATAATGTTATATTTCATACTATTGAAAATATGATCACTTCTCCGGAAGAGATGTGCCCGAAAGGTCAACTGATGATTGTGGGCGATTTTAATTCTCCTCTGTTGCACGAGTTTATCAGTGGGACTGACACTAAGGGGTCCATTAAGTCGCAGGGAACTCTGGGTAACCTCCCATCACAGTGTAAAAAAATGGGTGAGTCTTATCCAAACCACAATGGTCTGCTATGTCTAAACACTAAAGAGATTAGTGGTTCCAGACTGCAGCCGACTTGGACCAATAATAATGTATTCTCTTGTTTAGATTATGTTCTACTGGATCGGTCTCTTTGTAATCACAGTGGGGCCCTGAATATAAGCTTTAACACGTTGAGTGATCATTCAATATTAAAGTGGGCTACTACGTTGTCTAAGCCTATCGTGTTATCCTATTTAGGCACTAATCCAACTTGTACTATCCAACAGAATCGTCTTGTCTGGACTGAAATTAATGTGAATAGACTAACTAGCTTCTTTGCTACACACAATATGGATGTGATAAATTGGTTAAATAAGAACCAGTGCAATAAACAAGGTATTATGGATATTTTGGCCAGTCACCTTCATTGTATCACCGTGTTGGACCTAGTTTGGTTCCCCGCAGAGTGGCTTATGATGGCGAGATCCAGAAAAGAAGGTGGTCCAGGAATGGCATAAAGAATAATGCCGATTTGGCAAATTGGGAAAAGTATGAACAGGCAGCTAATTTGGCGACCAAATACAAAAACTGGGTGAGAATGTACAAGTGCACCCTATCTAGTGCCAATTGGTTTTTCTTGTTTGAGTTCCTTAGGTCAAATGACAATAAAAAATGTTGCTCATTATCAGGGTCTCTCTGGCTGACAGGTAGAAATGTGAAGAGACCGCTGTCTCATCCCAGAAATGGGTACCATACATTAGGCAGCTCTTCTATAAACCTCCCCCTTCGACTATCAGTGCGCTAGCTCAGAGCTATAAAACCAATGAAAAACATGGCTTTGACCAGTTAGATGTATAATTAATTGTAAAAGCTCTTAAATATTCAAGAGCCCCAGGGCCTAACGACCTGGCCAATATGGTGTTCCGGGCTAACCCAGAGATGTGGGCTCAGATCTTATGTAATCTATCATTGACATCTGGAGATCAGGCAACATTACCCTTAGTTGAGGACCTGCATTTTGATAGCGGTTTATAAAAAGGCCAATAAGAATGACCCATCCAACTATAGGTTTTTAGCCATGTTGGATAGTAGCTCTAAAATATTTGCCACTATTTTATTGCAAAAACGAAATCAGTGGGTGGACTCTAAACGGCTACTACACAAATGCCAGGCAGGCTTTCAAAAACCTTGCAGAACATTAGCTAGCACACTTTTAAGAGTGATATCGACGGCGATAACCGAGGGAAAACATCTATACATTTGTTACATAGATATTTTCAAAGGCATTTGACCTGTCAATCGCCTTCGTTTGTGGCCAAAACTGATAGAATGGGACATAGACGCCCAGATAATACACTTTATCCAGTCACTTTATTCCCAAATCACGGTCAGAGTTTGGATGTATCACAAGGGGCTGTTAACAGAATCTATAGCCACTTAAATTGGATCAAAACGGGGTTGCACTCTGGCACCTATTTTGTATAATCTATACACCTCAGACATGGTGCAGGCAATAGGTAGGGCCCAGAACTTTCCTCCTATATGGATGGCAAATGCATCCCATGGCTAAGCTACGCACATGTACCATTCTTTTAGACCAGACCCCGATTGGCCTGCATCGCTCTATCACTGAGCTGACGTTCTATGCCAGTCAAAACGATTTAATAATACATATTGGTAAAACTAAGATTATGCTAATTAGGCTTAGTATTAAATCCAAAACTTTTACTTTGCGTCTTGAAACTACCCTGATAGAAGTGGTAAGCAACTACCTTTGTCTGGGCTCTCCTATCAGATCCGCTCCTAGTAGTCGCTTTTATAGTGATTATAAAACCATTAGCAAGTCGCTGGTTTTAAGAAATGTAATCAATACACATGGTGGCTGTAGTGTGGAGGGCATGATTACGGTTTATCGCACCTCTATTATTCCTGGGATTTTATATGGCTCTGTTGTTTTACCCGAGGACAATATGTCTTGGTTAGAGGTATTAGAAGGTAAAATATTGAGATCCATACTGGGAGTCCCTCAGTCTGTACCTGTAGAGGCTCTCAGAATGGAATTAGGCATTCAATCTTTCTGATCACAATGGCTGATCTCTGGTTGTAAATTATGGCGCAGCATACAGTCTGCATCTGCAGGCTCTGTTTTCATTGGTCGCCAAATCCACCCGACTGCGACAAATACCTTTATGGTTGGTCTTCAGGGTAGCATGGAGCGTCACCTGGCTGCGATAGGCATGACCAACTATAAATTGTTTAAATGTCCTCATGCCATACAATCTCTAAAAAGCCAAACTGGAGTATGGGATGCTGATTTGAGCCTGTCTAATTTGCAAAGGAAAACCATGTTTTATATTTATGCAGGACAGAGTCTTACCCCAAACCGGCCTTGTATCTACTTGATGAAACAAATTAATTTACAATTAAGGCCTTTTATTACCTATTTAAGATTTGGCATTCTCCCCACTAAAGAACATTTGGGTAGATGGAGTGGGACCCCATACGAAGAAATGGTATGCAGGCTATGCAAGTGCTCCGTTGAACCTATTCATCATGTATTCACAGGTTTGTCTTAATTTGACTAAGTCATATCATAAAGGGTATGCACTGGATAAACATCATGAGTAGTTTGTATCATCTGTCCAATTTTGGAGCAATCTATATTGTGCCAGATCTATAGTAGCAATGGCGGGAGCCTTTTACATCTGGAAAGATATGGTGAGGAGGGTAGAGTAAGCCATCTCTTGTTGAATGTCAGCTGAATCTGAGGTTTTAACAATTTGATGAAATGCAGTTCTGTAGAGTAAAGGTGTTAATTTTATGGTTAAGATGAAATGATGAATTGTTATGTATTAATTAAATTGTATGTGATTGTAACGCTCACCTGGTATCCACGGGGACGTTACTCAGCCTGTTCTGACCTCTTACGACCTCTAACTCTTCCCTGGAGGCTATTCGATGGAAGACTCTGCCTGAAACACAGGATTGGTAGAGTTTAACTCCCTATTGTCTCTGTGTGCTTGAACTCCGTTCTTCCCCGGGGTCCAACCCTTCCCTTTCATCCACAGCTCCCCTTTTTTTCTTGGATAGTGTGCTCTCCATCCTGCTTTCAGCGCAGGGGCGCGTTTATTGATGCGGGCTCGTTGCTGCCTAGTTACTTCACTGGCAAGAGTCCGACAGGTAAGTATAATCAGTCTTTTGAACAGTTCTCTAACTTTGTTCCTTTCCTTCCTTAGATGATGGCCTACGTCCGGGAATGGTGGCATGCTGCTGTGATGAGTCGCACTGAAGGCGAGTGAGAGCGCGATGTACCCCTTTCGTATTTGCATTGAACTGAGTTCTTTTTCTGTGTCTTTCTAGGTGCCGCGACGTTTTCAGCCTGGATGCCAGTTATGAAGAACAACTGTGGTGGGTAAGCGCGGTATGCGGAGCCTCTAGATGTTTCCACGCTAACCTTAGAGTGTCTCTTCCCTCTTGCAGATGGATGAGAAGTTCCAGAGACAGAGTTCCTCCAGAGTGGCTGGGATTCAGGTAAGCGTTTGAAGCTCATACAGTATTTAAAAATAAGCGAAGATTTGCAGAACGCTGACTAATGCCTTTTTTCTGTTCTTTTCCCTTTTCTTTAGGAAGCAGCGTGCCGGGATGGGAATGACACCGCCGAAGATGTCCGCAGAACAGAAGGAGCGATGAATGATCGGCAGAAGCGCCGCAAGGTAAGGCTGTTCCTAACAGTGTTCTTGTTCTTGCAGGAGCTGAGCACAGAAGAAAGATGCAGGCCTACTGGAGACCGATCCGAACACGGTGAGTGTCACGCTGCAGGTGCAGAAAACGCAAAGCATGTTTCTCAGCCTGGGTGTGGCTTAAATAGTCTCTGGGTATCCAAGGTGTCTCTGGGCTGAACCACACCCAAATGACTAGACCGCACATGCAGTTCTGGGAACCGAAATATGTGGTGGCATCCATCTTGTCCCCATCACTGCACTACAAGTCCAATCCCCAATGTTAATGTTATCCTATGGGAGTGAGTGAGTCTGGTGCCACAATCGCCAAGTCTGACTCCAAGTGGGTCTTTGGAGGGATGGAGAGGCCCTTGAGGGCCATGTAGGTGATTGTGGCCTGGCTCCAGCCTGACATCTTGGAGGGCTGGGGACATGAGGGGCAGGAATCATGACGGTGATTAATACTTTTTACTGCATTGCATATGTAATGCAGAAGGTTGATTCTATAAACATTACATAATAACAAATAAAAATAAGACTTTGGAGGTTGTGTTTGCTAAGAATGAGGAGATCCATTTGGCAGCTTTGGGAGCAAAGTGGGCAGATGTGGTGAATGGTGGCAGAGGGTAGCATGGTTAACGAGAACGAAGGTAGCTGATAAGTCGAGGAGAAGGGGGAGTTTGCCAGAATCTTTCGAGTCATCAAGTTGGTTCTTTAAGTCATGGAGAGCCATTTCAGTACCATAACTAGGGCCGAAAGCAAGATTGTCGTGGCTAAGGATGTAATGGTGTTCTAGGAACTCTTGAATCTGGAGGTAGGCGGCTCTGTCAATTATTTTGAGAAGCAAGTGGACAGTGGTGATAAGGCGGGAGTTGGTGGGGATGGTTGGGTCCAATGTAGGTCTTTGGAAAAATGGGGTGTTCCACAATACTTTGAGGGAGATAAGGACAGCAGGAGGCAAGCGAGCTGTTGACAATAACGGTGATGAGTGAAGGTGTTCTGCACATTCTTTGGTAAGGTAGCTGGGCTGATATCGCATTTGCAACATGAGGGTTTAAGCCCCTTAAGCAGGGAGACTAGGTCAGATTTAGAGATTGGGAGGAAATTGAAGAGGGAGATGTTGGCCAGTGACGATGTTGTAGGGTTGGATATGTGCAGTGTAGCCTGCATGGAAGCTAGTTTGGAGTTGATCTTGTCTTGCATCTGCGTGATTTTATCAAGGATAGCATCTTGGACTTGACTATACCAGAGATTATTTTTTGTGAAGGTGGAGAATGGGAGTGAGGGAGGGGGTAAGGGATTTTAATTTGCAGAAAATTTCAAAGAACTCTCAGGAATTTTTATTTGAGGCAACAAGTCTGTGATTGTAGACTGAAGCTTTTGCGGTATGGCTGGCCTGTTTGTATTCCAGAGAGATGTTGGAGAAGTGGGCTTTGTTAATTGCAGTTGGGGCCTTGTACTAGGTTGCTTCAATGGTGCACTTTTTGGCACGAATGGCATGGCGATCTGAGGTGAACCATGAATTGTCTAGTTTTCTTGGAATTGTGCTTTTTCAATGTGGCCAGAGTATCAACTGTGCTAGTAAGGATAGAGTTGTACTGGTCAACAAGTGTGTTGATGTCGGGATGGGAGAGGGAGTTAGTGGGGGGGGGGATTGGTTACTGGGCAGGGGCTGGAGGTGGTCACTGATGAGGTTACGGGTACATGAGCTATGGAGGGTATGGGGGGCAGAGTGGAAGCCTTGGTGGGCTTGTTTCTGTCAACGCTTGAGAGAGGGTCTGTTGTAGTCTGATGGTGGGGGTGAAACCCGACGAAGATGAATTCCTGTTTTGGACTGTAGGAGCAGAGCAGGTGGTAGGGGTGAGGAGGGGAGGTAGGAAGTATCTTGGGGAGGTAAGGGCAAGTCTGTCATACATGTTAGCTTGACTGTGCAGCGCATAGTAGCCAGTGCACTTGTTAGGCGCTTGTACATAGGAAATTAATGGGAAAAGGATATACACTGGTACTAATGTAAGGAATGGAAGTATAATAGGTTTAATCGCCAACTTCAAAATACACAATGCCTCTTAAGTAGTTCATTCTTTTAATCACTGTAAAGCACTTATGGTCAGGAGTTGGTCACACAAACTTGCGAGTTAATGTGTAAAATTGGTTAACTTATTAAAATCAAAAGTTCTCCATTCTCGGGTATTTAAAATTTCTGGTGAAAAACTGGAATTGTACAATCATATGTAGGCTGTTCAAGAATATTCACACTACTTAAGGAAATTACAGATTTCTTGATAATTTGAAATGGATCAAACAACCACATTGTTTCAGATAATTTGTATTTATTTAGTTTATATATATAGCGCTTTACACCAAAGCACTGTGCATAAGAACAAAAACGGTACATTTAAAATGGAGAGATACATTTGAAACACAGCAGAGTTGAGTGGTAAAATTAACCTTCATGAACTAGTAGAAAGAAGATAAGGTCTCAAAGAGACCCGGAAGGATGAATAGAGAGAGATGGAACGAAGAGAAAGTGGAAGAGCATCCCAGTGTAGAGGCGCAAGAAGAGAGAGACCAAAAAAGAGAGGAGGGACAGTAAGTAGAAAATGGGAAGAAGAGCAGAGTGAGCGGGAAGGAGTATATAATGAGAGATAAGGTGGTGGAAGGGCATGGAGAGATTTAAAAACTAGACACAAAAATTTGAATTTTAGACGGGACTAAAAAGAAAGCCTCCCAGGCTATCCAAAGAGGATGAAACAGAGCCGCAAGGAGAAGGAGACATAGAACCCGGATGGAAGCATTTAATAGAGGTTCCAGAGGAGCAAGATGAGATAAAGGAAGTCCAAAGAGGGTAGAAGAGCAATAGAAAAGCTGTGAAAAGATTAAGACCGACACCAGGAGTGGCCTTAAAAGTCATGAAAGGACAGGCCTTCCGAATATTGTGCAAGTGGAATCGACAGGAGCAGGCAGATAGAGAGATGTGATGACTAAAGGAGAGATCGGAGTCTAAATAAAGACCCAGATTACAGGTCATAGAAGAAGTAGGTAACTGTGCTGTGGCAAATGATATAAATGGGGGTTGAAATTGTGGTGGAATCTCCGATTGGCCGAGTTGCTTATGGTGGATGTTTTTGAACACCTCAGTGAATTAAAGCGCACAAACCCAATGGAAACTCGCTAACCTGAATGGACATATTAAATGGATTTAAAACAAAGACATAATGTAAATCATGGATGACTGGAGTTTTTTGAGCGAATACAGAAGGTGTAAAAATACAAACGTAAGCTTTTTACAATTGACTGGATAACATTTGATAATGCATAAAAAATGTGTGGATGATTTTGAGGAAACTGCTGATTGCTAGGATCGAGTTTGTAATTGCTTTGTGATATCTCAGAAACCCCATTAAAACAATGTTCCCCTTATTTTGAAATTTAAAACATACCATCACTGTTTTTTGGCTTCTGGTGAAATAAGAATGTCCAATATTTCCTGATGAGGTCATTTCGATTTTGCTACTATTTTCTACATCAATGTGACCATAACGTTTCAATATTTTGATTAAAAAAAAATAGAGGGCAGGTTTGCTTGGTTTTTCTAGCTCTTTCAAGTATGGGGCCACACATACAGTATTTGTGCTCCGTAAAACAGGTGCACAAAATCCTGGTAAAAGAAACTGTAACTTAACAATTGTATATATTCCGTATAACCTGCAAGCATGCACAGTGATATGCTGCACAATTATAATGAATCCTCAAGTGTGCCATGAGTTTTATAAATTTGCAGAGCACTCGTATAGATTGCGTCCCAAACTTGTGTATGAGATCAGTGAATGGCTCTCTGTTGATTAGCCCAACAGCTGCAACCCATTAAAAAACCCAGTTGACGAAATTTACTGAAGATCGAGAATCTTGTGAAATTTAGACAGAAAAAATAGGCCCATATAATTGCCCCTTATTTCCTGACTCTATTCAAATGTACGTGTTGTGGGCCAACAACCTGTCTAAAAGAATACTTCTGACCTAGGCAAGATATAATTGTCTTCTGTTAAGAACAACAATGTCCCGCTGGTCAAACAACATAGAAAGAAAGGGTTGTTCCCTTTGCGAGAGGCCCGCCTGCAATTCGGGCGGTTATGGCCAGAATATAAAGATATTAGAGCTAGGATCTTGGTGCACATTATGAGAGATAGGGTTCATGCAATGTCATTCGGCATTGCTGTACTTACTGTGGGCAGAGAATCCGCTAGTGAGATGGTCACTTTACAGTTCTTAAAGTGAGCTTTAGCCAGAAGGACATTCATTTTGTTCTAATTAGCTGTACTTGGTACCGACACCTAGCTATAGTCTCAACGACCTACAGGTCATAGGATTTTGTGTGCCGTTTGATCAATAGGATTGTTCTGAGTAAGGGTTTGATCATGCTCCTATGTTTTATGAAGTTTTATTTAATCTGATCTCTACGTTTTCTGTATTAATTGAATTTGTAAGTTTTAGTCATAAGTAGAATGCTTACAATTAGGGCATCTTAATAGTGATTGCTTTACCTTACCCTCTGTTTACTTGAGTATGATGACTTCTGGCTCATGAGTATGAATGCATATTTTATAATAGTTTTAGAAGAGCTTGGCTATGTTGGTCAGGTCTAACATGGCAACATCTTTTTTCAGTAATAAGTAAAAATGCTCTTTTCTCTACAACACGTTCCCTGCGGTCGCGTCCCCTTGGGTAGTGTTTTAGCCAAGTGAAACCCACATATAAATGGTTAAATAAAGAGAAAAGATCCCAAGTTGAGACTGCGCCCAGTTTTTTCAACAAGCGTTTTATTATATTGATGCCCTTTGTGTTGACACGTGTTTCGGTCCCTCTTGGACCTTTCTCAGATCAGGGCTGATTTTATGAATCAATCAAAAGAAATGATCACAAAATTATAAAGATATTTTCAAAATAATATGAAAGCAAAATTAAAAGATGACAGAAATGATCATTCACATGTTTTACCAATTATGACAGTAATTGATGGATCAAAGCAAACTATAACAAATAACAGTTATTAAATCAAAGTAAACCAAAATGCCTGACAAAAAATGGAGTGGGGAATAGGGAGGAATGATGGGGGTCCAGAGATGGGCGAAACCACATTTTCGTTAGTCAATGTTACATGTTGTCACATAGGAAATCAAGGATATTTGGATTCAATTTATCTCTTTTACCTTATTTTCATCTGCTGCCCCTTATGGGTTAAAGCAAATAGTAGTCTCTCTTAGAGTCTCGGGTTAGATCCCTTCAAAAAGAATGTGCACACAACAAAACGGACACATTTACTGACACTTATAATAAAACACTGAAGATTCTACAACCAATCAACTGCAGGTCAAACTATGTAGTGTATGGAATTATATGTGTTTGCAATTTGGTCTACATTGGTAGCACTATAAGAAAACTTGGGATACAAGTCAGAGAACATCTAACCAAAATTGGCAGTCAAGATCCGAGACTACCATTGGCATGCCATTGGCAGGAAAAACATCAGATGGCTAATAAAGCTGAATTACGATTTATTGGCCTTGAGAAGATCTCACTAGGCAGAAGAGGTGGGAATAAAGAAAAGAAACTAAGACGAGCAGAAGCATGAATAATTTGCAAACTGAACTCTACAGTACTCGGATTAAACACAGACAATGAAATTGTGTCCTTTCTATAGAGGACCCATTTCTCTCTCATAACCTTATTTGTCCAAATGAACTACCACAAATATATTGTAATGTGTATACTTGTACCTATCTCTCTGAACAGGTTTAAGTACGGCACTCTAGCATTGTATCTTCATATGCAAATTGTAATGCTCCGACTGGCACTCATAGTAAGTGACAATAGTTACACGACAAATATTAGACAGTGAACCCTAAGTGGTTATTTGTCTCATTAATAATCCATTACATGAGACTAGAAACCAGGATTAGCATGCATGCAACCATTACGTAATTGTAAAAAAAAGGGCGTCTTAAAAAGTTTTGTAAGTATATAACATTGTCAATTTAATTACGGAATGATGTAGTACATGGCATAGTAAGTTTTAGTAATTTCTGAAAATATATCACAAGTTATGGTGAATGAAATTGAATATAAAACATGCATGAAATACACCAGAGTAACACTAAAAACACTAGCTTAAAATGGCTGCCACAAGAGCATAGGAGAAATGCTGTCACACAATTAGAAAACGGACCAGGGCTAGGATCCGTTTCCATGACAAAACGAACACAATGAGGGACTAGGCGCTGATCCCTCCATTCTGCCGGCCGAATCCGTGGCACGCAATTAGACGCAGAACAATGTTGTCAGGTAAGAGACCGTCCTGCAAGTGTAGCACACGCTGCGTTTGTTAGAAATGCCTGCCGTGACTTCGGGACTAAGATATAAACGGTCGGCAGCATTATTATTGTCTTGCAGTGCGCGGCGTTTTCGCGTGCACGGCTTTCCCTATTAGAACATTTACAAAAGCCAGAATGCACAGTCAGTTAAGAATGACTTGAAAAACCTTAATGAGCATTTATATATAAAAGGAATAAGATATAGAAAGGCAATGAAAGGGCATTACTTTCTCATAAATGTATGTATGAAATTTATGGATAACGCACAGGGCTATTCATTAGGCACTCTAAGTAATGGAAACTTATGAACATCCTTACGATAATTCAAAGCTTAAGAATTAAAAGAAACACACCTACCTTGGTGATTTATAGAATTACTATTTCGCAATATTCGGTGATAACTATGGAGATCTTGCACACATAATTGGAGGTGACAACTTTGTTTGATTTGTATTTTTTTTAAGGGATCTAACCCGAGACTCGAAGAGAGACTACTATTTGCTTTAACCCATAAGGGGCAGTAGATGAAAATAAGGTAAGAGATAACTGGAATCCAAATATCCAAGATGGAGACCGGAGTGACCAGAGATATCCGAGTCATTTGCATGTATTCCTGCTAGGATCCCGGAAGGGATCTATACTAGCCGCTAGAACGCCACACGGACCATTCAATCCTGCGTCCGGCGAGCGAACCAGATGAAAGAAGGTAAGATTCCATGACCTCAAACGCTTTGCAGATGGTAGCATTTCTCCCATTCCTGATTTTACAGAACCTTTAGCATGCACAGTAGAACTGTGCTTTTGCACTTAAATAGAACCGAAATGTAAAAAAAGCCCCTCACCCACGTGTGTCTAATACAGCATCTTATTGTATCTAGAAATTCTGGACTACTTATCAGTCCACATTTGGAGAGGCAGAGACGCCCCCAAAGGAGCTGAGAAGTGTTCTGGTACTGCGCATTGGGGTAAGAAGGGGCACAGAAATGATTGGATTTACCACACACAGATTGTGCTGAAGGGATGTAACAACCACATTATGATATCCCTTTCTCTCTCTCTCTCCCTTGCTCCCTCTCTCTCCCCTCCACCGCTCACCCTGTTCTTTTCAGTGTGGTGCTTATTATAGTACCGCAGCCCTGAAGAAAGTGGTTATACTTGATCACACCACTGAAAGGGAGATAATGTAGTGGTTCCCTCCTGCGAGCTTCACCCGGCACGTCATTCCCCTCCTAGTTCCCTCAAGCCAAGAGCCTCTCCTACGCACAGTAATGTTCCAAGGAGAGGACAACGAGAAATTTAAGACTATTTCCCCGTGCCCACTCCATTCAGCATTTCTTGCTGCGGGTGCGATTTTGTACTGATTTACAAAAATAAATATCATCAACCAAAGCCTTTTGTATTTGGACATCAATAAATGAGCTAGGTTTGTTGAACTGAAGAGGCTTGCATAAAAGTGCCGCTGTTCTGCCCCACATGAAGTCTTCAGTGTCCTCATCTGACCCCATCCCTCGCCAAAAGTCTCGAACATCATCACTTCCCTAACCCCACCACGCCATCTGTCCACCATCCCACTCCCTCCTTTTTGGATGCAAGCAGAGTACCACTAGTTCCTTTTTTTCACTTCCACCACTGCCTACACGGCCAGCGAATGCCTGCAACTCACTCCCTCCATTCTGCCGGCTGAAGTTTACATTTCCAGCACTTATCCTGGAGCTCTGTTAGAACGCAGCCATAATGCTTGGGCTCCCTGCATGTGTATCTTTGGAGTTGATGGCTGCACCACGCTAGCCTGCCGGAGATATGGATTGCAGATGTGTGGGGGCAAGTGGACCAGTTGGAAGTTAGATGGGGTGCAGGAATGAGAACTGTCCTGTTGTGCTGCCTGCCGTAGGTTATTGTCTCCTCTGAGGATCCCTCGTCAGAACTGCTTTTTGGTTGTTTCTGTCCCGGATTCCCAGCTAGGTCCTTTTTTGGAAACTGTTTCCAAGTGCAGGGAGCAGCTTATCTCCCTGTACTGAGGGACCGGAAGGCATGGCTAATTGTCTTCCCAGCAACATCCAGAAGTACCTGGAAACTAACAATTTACTTGGTACGAGACAATCTGGCTTTAGACCAAAGCATGGGACAGAGACAGCTCTATCAGATCTCAAACCCCAAATTGAGGACTTAAAAGACAATGGTAAACTGGCCCTCTTACTATTACTTGACCTCTCAGCAGCTTTCGATTTGGTCAACCACCAAATCCTCTGCCGTCACTTGAAATCAGCTACCCACTTTTCTGAAAAAGCTACCAATTGGATTACCTCCTTTCTGCATAAAAGATACATGAGAGTTTTCTCACCGACCTCTTCGCTAACCCAACCCCGGTCCCCTGCGGAGTGCCTCCTCATCTTGGGCACCCAACAAAGATTTAACAAACTAGCTCCATCTTTCAGCACCTTCAATATTGTTGGCCATTCCATCAAAATGTCCAACTACTAAAACTCACGGAATCTATCTCGATTCTACACTTTCAACAGAGGCCGGTTGCCGCGGCCTCTGCTTACACATGTAAGCTTATCACAGCTTGCCGCCCATTCCTCTCCACAAAGAATTGCATTACTCTAGCCAGGACACTGGTTATGTCCAAACTCGATTATTGCAATGCACTTTATCAAGGGACCAATCAACGCAACCTCAACAAACTCCAGGTCATTCAAAATAATGCTATTAGAGCGACCCTCAACATTCCCAGATCTGCACACATCTCTGAAACACTCCATTGGCTTCCAGTGGCCCAAAGGATATCACTGAAATCTCTGGCCCTTACACACAAATGTGTAAACAATCAGGCCCCCATCTACCTAGCCTCTCGGTTTTCACAGTACATACCCTCACGAGATCTTAGATCCACCCAAGCACACTGTCTAACCATCCCCAGATACAAACTTCAGAAAGCTGGAGGTGTCAGCTTCCCAGTTCAAGCCGCCAAACTCTGGAACTCACTGGCACTCAACATCAGATCCTTACCCTCTCCAACTCTATTCAAACAAAAAGCCAAGCTTTGGCTATCCGCCTCGCTCGTCTAATGCTTTACATGCCACCTGACCTATCGCATGCCATATGACAACCTTTCTGCCTTTTCTGTACTGTTATTTACTTTATTAAATTTGTTTCCTACTGAACTATTGTAAGACTGTAATGTAACCATTGCCATATATGTACCTGTTATTTGAAGATACGCGCCCAGTTGCCTTCGGGTCTGGAGCGCTATACAAATAAATCAAATACAAATACAAACATGGTCGGGATTGTGGCTGGAGTCGTACCTTTTTTGGACACCCCAAGATGAGAGGTTTTGTAGTCAGCCTAAAGCAACAGGTAGATTTGAAAAGAGGTGTATTGCTCCATTCACCCTACATATCACCACACCTGCCCAATTGTCCCTCACAGAATATTCTCTTCCTAGATTTCTCCCACATCATTCAATTCAAAATCTTGACATCACAGAGCATACACTTGCTGAGATACAGAACATATTGTGCCCCGCCACCCCCCACTTGGCGATGAATCGGTTGTATGGGGGAATAATGGGGTCACAAAAGGCAAATTTTACCTGCACCATCACTGTGTGGTGCCTCTTTCACTCTTCTTGCTATTGTAGCACCCTGTTGGCTAGCAGCCATACTCACTCTTCATGTTTACTGTTCTGATTCTGGCCATAGACCCACCCCCCATGCTCTAACGCAATGCTAACAGCTTTTCCTAACATTACTGCACACCCTCCCCCATTTGCTTTGTACAAGCATGGCTCCCAGCCCTTCGGTGCTGGTGTCTACCCTAATGATAGTTATTGGTGGGGTTGAAAGGCCCAAGGATGGATCCCTCTCCTATGCTCATTTTGAGTGGCTGTAATGATGTTCCTGCTCAGTTCCCAATTTAAAGGTTACTCCCTCCTTTACTAGTCTATGTATAGGCTCAACAAGGATGGAATCTACCTTGAAAATAAAATGATTGGACCTCATCCTTGTTGGTCGGTGAGGGGTGCCTTCAATGGTTCTAAATAGGTTCTGTTTCTGTTTAGCTCCCTCTTTAAGCAAGGTTTGCCCTACGTAGTCAACTTCCTTGACATACAATTTACATTGTATGTCCTCGAGAGTTAATCTATCTGGCTGCTAGATCCCTAGCACTTTTCCTAACAGCTCTGTATGTTCTAGAGTATCGGTGCACAATAGGAAGTCATCCAGAAAATCCAGAACTTTAGGCAACTCTCCAAAAACCTTCCCTTGAAAAACAGACACCATGGACACTCATCCAAACGGCATTCTTTTAAATCTCTACAAGCCGAATGGTGTGGTGAACATGGTGAGGTTCTTGCAGGAGTTGGTTAGTGTAATGCTGGAAATGCATTGGAGGAACAAGGTCTCCATGTCATTGTCCTGTACTCCTTTATCATGTACATGACTGGGAGACTCCCACTACTCAAAACCAGGTGAGAGCTTTTTTGGGCCTCACTGGGTATTACCGGAACTTCATGGTGGACTATGGAACCATAGCTGCACCTCTGACATCGCCCAAGCAACTGAGGAAGGTTAATTGGACTGAAGACTGCCAGAGGGCATTTGTTGGCTTGAAGGAAAGTCTGTGTAGGGCACCTGTGTTGGGCGCACCGGATTACAACAAACCCTTTATTGTTGCAAGGGCTAGACTTCACTATTGAGCATAGACGAGGGAAGAGTCATGATAATGCAGATGGCCTTTCCAGAAGGTATGTTGACTGTCTGTATGAGGGTGTCAATCTTGTGGGAGAGTAGACCACCCTAACCTCAGTCTGGGGGAGGCGACTGTGATGCTGGAAATGCATTGGTGGGACAGGGCCTCCATGTCCTTACCCTGTACTCCCTTATGTGTGTTCTGTGTTGATTTCTGCACAGGAGTCCATGTGGGACTCCTGGCAGTGCAGCTCTTTTGATTGTGGTGATCTGAGAGCCTTGGGATACCCTTATGACACCCATGGGTGGGGGTACAACCCTCTACTCCTAGTGTATGTTTTAGGCACCTGTCTGTGGCCCACAGAGCCGGGTATGGGCTGGTGGCATCTCATTGCTGAATCTGAGAGGTGCTCAGAGTATCCTTTGGGATACCCAGGTCCTGCCATAGGAATCAGTGGATTCCTGATAGGAGACAAGATGGCCCCTGTGGTCTCTTGGTTTCTATTACCCGTTACCTTGTTTTCTCAAAGTCCTGGAAATGCCTGACTCTGTCCCTTCCCCTTGCTGGCTGTTGGGTGGAAGAACCATATATGGTATTGTGGGGGAAGTCCAGGCCAGACTGGCTGGAGCCTTCCCAGTGACTGTATGTTGCGGGTACACCCTTGAGGTGGGATCTGGGTGAATGGAGTGTATGACCAATATACATTCCATGTTATGGGTGTCTGGTATCTGTGCGTGTGATACAAAGAATGAGACAGCCCTGCCTGAAACTGACATGCATGCAGTGTGGTGTGCTGAAAGGCTGGGTGCTTGCCCCAATCCACATACCTTGTTATGGGTGGAAGTAAATGACCTGGATACACTGTGAGGCCTGATTGGCTGGCTGCCTGCCTGCATTAATCCCCTTCTGACTGATTGGCTGACTGAGCTTCGCTCAGCAGTGTAAATGAGCGACAGATGTGTATATCTGGGGACCTCTCACCAAATTGTTCAGAAGCTGAAGCTGAAGTTGAAACTTGAAGCTGCTTATCCTTGAAGCCCAGCTGGAAGAAGGTTTGAAAGCTGTCGTGTCTGTTGAGGACTGATCCAAGAGAGGACCTGTTTAGGAGACCTCTCCCCGAGCTACGAGGGAACATCTTGCAGAAGCCAATCTTCATAAAGGCACCCTGGAAGCCTGTCCCAAAAGGCTGTTGATCAGAGACTGGGTCTGCTGAGAAACATGGATGTAAAGCACCAGGACGTCGAGGCTGTCGATGTCCATCACCGTCGATCAGGTTCAGAGGATAACTGCGACCGCTGGAAGCCTGGCGAGTCATGTTGCCCAGAAGCAGGGACAGCTTCATGCCATGCTGATCGACGACCGGAGCCGCAACACTCCACCATTGCCTAAGAACATTTAAACCAAGGGCTCCCTTGCCATCACCGTCCACAGCATTGACATGCTGCAGAAAGTCGAGGACGCCGGCGACCGAGGAGAATCGCCAGTGGGTTTCCCACTATCTGAAGTCCACAAAGACACCGACGAGTGAAGATCCAGCCGTGGTTGAGCCCCGATCGCCAACGCCGACACCCAACACCTGCTGCCGGGCCTACGCTTGTCACCAACTCCTCTTTTCGGAACCAAACTCTGTCATCGAGGTGCACCGCACGCCTCGTCTATGCAGGATGTCAATGATCAATCATCGACAAGCACTGCGAAATAGGAAGCTGCTGTCTCGACTATGGTGTTCACATTTTCTTCACAGAATCTCGACGACCGTGGCTCCTGCTTTAAAGGGAGTCCCCTCACAAGGAATCCGTCAATGAGCCGTCAAAGAAACTCTGCTAACTCGGGTACATTGGGGTAATGGAACATTTTGACCAGGAAACAAGACTATTTAAACATTAATGGACTGGGCTTGTTAATATACTTTATTACAGGATGCCCAGGTGGGGGGGATCCACACTCAGAACCGCCTCTATATAGAGGGGTCAGCATTGTGTCATTGTTTATCCCAACATTTCTTCCTTCCTATGTCCTATGCTGCTACACATTACTGTTTGATTTGTATGCCATTAGAAACTGTTAGCAGTTGGTGCGTTTTAAAAGAGTCAATAGTTGTGTGGCATCACATAGACATTGTATATATCTGCCATAGTAGAGTTGCCAGAGTACAAAGTGTATCATTAATTGATGTATATATTTTGAACCTTATTTATATAAAGAACTGTTTTAGAACATAGTGTGTAGGCATTCCTTTGTGGGGGCTTGGGGACTACACTGTACTTAAGAAACCAGCCCTCATCATCTCCTGGGAGCTTAACCCTTGGTTGCTCGTCCATTGCTACCACAATAGAGAACCTTGGCTGGGGTGCTCTGTGCTTCTACTCTGCCATATAGAGGGCAGGAGTACAGATAACCCCTCTCCAGTCTTTACAGTTAGCACCACTGCATGATACTGTGAGGCAGGCATGGTTTCAAGACAGAGACAGACTCAAAAGTATTCATTTTAAAAACTTTATTTACTAAGGTTCCTGGGGTGGTGGATTGCCTGACTGGCCCTAACTCTAAAGGGGTGGTGTCCTTTACTGATATTTCTAATGCCCGTCGTTGTCTAATGGTCCAAAATAAGTCTGTGTCTAATCCTATGCTTGTCCTCATGCTTTTCAAAAATGTGGTAGCAAGTTTATTGAAAAGGAAAAATAGGGGTTCAACAAAAAAGGGTAAACTGAAGTTGGTTTCAGGTGGTCTTCTCACCAGGTGCAGTTTGGTCTGTTACACAAAAATGAGTTCAACATAAAGGGCTATTAGTAAGACCATCTCCACAGGGCCCTTGCAGTGATTTCAAATACTTTCAGTGTCTTTGAGTTCCTTGGGGATCCGTTCCCCCTAGCTTCAAAACTTATTCAGTTACAAACACCACAAAAGAAACGTAACACAGTTCATTTTAAAGCTTCTCCAGGTTCCCTTCCCCACCTTTCAATCCTTTCAACACTATAAAGTAAACCAATAAGTCTCCAACTTGGTTGGGCCTCTTAGGGTTCCCTTCCCCAAGCTCAGGCTCCTTCCAGCTTTCAAACACAAAGTCAGTTTTATCAGGATGCACTTTGATTTCTTTGGTAGGCCTCCCAGGGTTCCCTTCCCCAAGCTCAGGCCCCTTCCAGCTTTCAACACAAACCAAAATATATCTCAATTCCTTTTAGGCTTCTGAAGGTGCCCTTCCGAAACTTAGGCCCCTCTAATTCCAAACACAAGTTCAGCTGGTCAGGATGTAGCTTTTCCTTATATACAAGTTTTCTCACATACAATCCTCTCATGGGGTAGAATCAGAGGCTTTTGAAAACACCAGGCTCTTTGCTTTTCCTAAGCGTGAACACTCTGATCCTCTGCCCCCCTCTTTATGTCTTACTCTCCTTTGTACTTTTTATCTTCAGGTGCTTCCTGCACTGCTTTCATGTATTCCTTTCCCTGTTGTTATGCACACTTGCACTGTCTTTTATTCCTCTCTGTTGTGCCGCTTGCACGCTCCACTCCTTTTTTCATAAACACTTGCACTATCATTTTCCTATTGTGCGTCTTTCAGACTTCTTTCGCACATACCTGCACTTGTTTCCTTTTTTCTGGATCACTCGCACCCTTTCCTTTTTACTGTGGACTTCACTTTTACTTCTGCACCGCTAATGTACCCGGTTCTTCCTTCTGTGCCACTAGAGCGCCCTCTCCTACTTCTTACTTTCTGTTTTCTTAAAAATGTCTGTGTTGCTTTCCGTACGTGCTGCTTTACCAATTTGATTTTCTCCCTTTCCTGCTCTAGCCACCGCACGCTCCCCAGTTTCTCTCTCTCATGCGAAACTCACTGGGTAGTATAGTGCTGGCGAGCAGTGTCTCTGGGATACTTTGGGTCGAGGTCATGGTCTCAACACCTGCCCCTCAGACACCCTTGGGCCCAGCACACGGCCCAAGGGAACGAGCAATTGCATGGACACCGCCAGCAGGGACCCAGCTGCCTGGTTCAGGCTCTCAGGAGACACAACGCCCCAGCCATGCTGTAGCCCCTCTCAAGCACCGTGCCAGTGTCGCAGCACGCCGCTCTCCTCCGTATTCTTATTTCTACAGCTTTGAGCTTCGTGGCTTCTCTGGTCCAGTGTGCCTCTCCAGCTCGCTCTGCTTTGGCTTGGGACTGAGAGGGGATCCCCTGCTGGACTCAGCCATGCAGCTTCCCTCATGCTCTCCCAACTGCTTCTGCCTCTGCTCTCTCAGCAGGCTCCTTTTTATACATCTGGCTTGTATCAATGGGCTGCAGGTGTGTGGTCAGGGTTGGGTTTGCCTGATCTTCAATATTCCAATTAAAAGGACATACCTATCCTTTAGTCCTGAAAAGAGAGTCAAGTGGAGTCAGATGTGAATGGTCGGTGTTAAATGCTGGATCGTGCCTGACTATTTATGGGACAACCTAATGGTAGTTGGTGGCAGCCTTTCCTCTGTCTCCCAAGATGTTTCTCATAGGTAATCCTCACTACTCTGGTTTGCCGCTTCTTCTTCCCAGTATTAGTCGAAAATGGGGAGGGGGAGATGGAAGGGGTTTGCAAATATCCCATGAAAGCTGAGAAAGGGGGGTTCAGGGGGTAAATGGGGAGATGGGTGTGCTTGGAAATCCCCCAGTAAGGCTGAGGGAGAGTGGGTTGGTATACAATTGTAAAAGGGGGTATACCATGTCTCACCCTTGGGTGTTCTCCTTCCAATCCCTTGTGACCCTCCACTCAGTTGAGCCTCCCTCGCTTGTCCACCCCAGGGTCGGGATCCAAAAGTGATGGCCCTTCAGTGGCCAGCTGAATAGAGGATCCCGGGGGAATATGTGGGGGAACACGGTCAGATTTCTCACACTTTCATGAACCTTGTGTTATGTACAGCTTCTAGATACGTGTTGAACTCTTCTTTCCACTGCTTCCAGGGCTTTCCCGGTGAAGAAGGAATTTTGGTAGGGGGTCTAGCTGGTGACATCACTAGAGGTTATGGCGTATATGTGGTGCTGGGTTTGTCCTCCTTTGTAGGTTTGTTATCTTGCTGTCCTCTTTTGCCCCTTGTATCCCTTAGGTCTATGTACTGACTTTTGCAGTGTGCCCTTTAGTGCAAAGTCTCATTGGGTTCCTTAATGTCCTCAGGCTTGCGCAGTGTTTAATACAGCCCATTTTTAAACCCTTCCTTTAATGCCTTTGCTTGTTACTTAATTCTAGCATTCCAGTATACGTTTTCGCACAAGGACTGGTTCTACTGTAAAGTCACAGTGCTCTCTGCCGTACTTAGAAGGCCCTTTTTTGGATGCCTGGAGAGGGTTCTTCTGCGACTCAGGAGATGAGACTGGCCAGTGTCCCCTGGGCAGGAACTAAATGGCCCCAGAATCTCTGCTGAAGTGTGTAGCTTGACTGAGAGAAGGGGGGTTTTCTTTGTTACGTTGGCTCACGCAGTTTTCTCAGCAGGGCAAAGTACGAGAAGGGTGATTAATCACGTGGTTCCTTGTGGTCCTTTTCAAACGATGCCAGCGAGGTTGGGACGCAAACAATTGGGCGTCCAATTTAACAAGTACCTCAAATAAGATGTTTAATGTCCACAATCCAAAAATATAATAGCTGGGAGGAGGTTGGAATCTCTGGCAACCAAGACCACAGAAGGCAACGGTTCTTTCTGGGGTACGCCCATTTCCCTTTTTTTATGTGTTCTTCTTTCGTGACTGAAGCAAAGGTGAAAGGAGTAGGCATGAGAGGGTACTTAGCTGGCGTGCAGAAGGTCGCCCCTTCGAACTTGGGGGGCCCTGTGTTGCAGGTCAAAGCCCAGTGGTACAGCCCACATTGCAGCAGTCCTGGTGTGTTTCCGTTGCTAGAGGGTGTAGGCCTTGACTGGAGACTAGTGCTCGTTAGTTCACAACAACAACAGGCAGGTTTGAAGACATACACCCCACATATCATTATAGCCGCCTAAATGGTCCTCACAGAATGTTCTCTCCCTATACATTGTTTCATTCCAGGCCTAGAAAACACAGAGCATACACTTGATATGATACAACAAGAGGCATTGCCTCATTGCATCTGCACCAATAGAGGAGCAGGGGGACTTGAGGCAGGTGGGTTTGTGCCTGGACCTCTTACTCGGACTATGCCTCTGACCAGCATATTCAAGAATCACACCAAGCTGTTAAGGCTACAAGGCTCCTAGAACTTCAATTCTTCTTTCTTTGGACCATAACATTTCTACATAGTGAGCTGTTTAAACATGGTATTAAATAAATTGACCACTGGGCTGAGGGTCATCTCATCCTCTTGAGGGTCTCCAGGGCACAAAGGTAGAGGAATAGCCTGCTGATAATTGAATGCTGTGTTACAGGTGTGCTCGGAGAAGACGCACATCTGGGGCTCTGTACCGGTTTTAGAAGTTCCGTGCAGCATGGTGATCATTGGAGAACTCGGTTCTGAAGGTCTCTGAGTATTCTCTCTTTTTGAAGGACACCCTTGTGTGGCACATGTGACTTGCTCTAGAGTTTATTTAGGGTTTGTCACTGTGTTAGAACGAAACACAAGCAGTCCCCTTTTGGACTCCAGTAGCAATGTACAGTGTGTGTGTTAATAAGGCCAAGGAGCCCCTGCATGTGTCTCAGTGATCGGACATCAAACCACATGGGTTCATGCACTACTCGACAACCCAACAGATATGCACGTGATTGTCTATAAGTGCTACTCTGGTATTTCCAAAGCCCACTTCTGCATGGATTGTGTGTGTTTACTGCTGCCTGATCTCCCTACTAGGTGTGACAGCACCGAGCAAGGTTGTTTTATACATACTCTTCAGGGGTCGAAAGATCTACATGTCCACTTACATTGGCAAGGACATTTTATGGAGTGGAGGTCGATCACCGATTATTATTATTTTTTTTTTATTGTTGTTTTGGCTGGAGAAATGTTCCAACCTTTCAACATTTTACATAATATACAAAATATTATTTACAATGTTATAAAATATTGGGAATACATTAAAAAAAATGTACAACATACATATACATATAGTATCAAAATATACGATTGAACATTTACAATTCTAACATAAAATTTAGAACTGTATATTAAAACAAACAAACCACCATTTCTGGTAAGAAAATACGGGATAGGGAGGAAAGTTATAACTTTATTGTGCTGTCTCCCCTTTCAAAAAAAGTCCTGCAAGTTCAATACATTCAAATAATTGACTATTGCATAACTGATGGATTTCTTGTTTGTGTGAAACAGGACAAGCCACAGCTGATCATGCGTTACATTTACATGTCCCTCAAAATATTGTTTCAACTAGCAGATGTCTTAAAGTTTCTCTCCCTGAACGACAATAGCAACACTGTATTTTATCTTGAGGCAGCAAGTTGTGTTTACATAATACATCTGCTGTTGGACAAAGATGTAGTCTGAAGCGCAGAAATGCTGAGCGATGCTGCGGGCTAGGTGACATTAATAGATCTGGTTCAGGCTGTCCATATTCTTTCAGCTCAAACGGATTTTCTCCAAATTCTTTATACCGCAAGCAATGGACTTGCGTCAAACTCCAATCATACGCCCACATTTTACGCTTTGCCTTGTTTGGATTGTCAAGTAATAACTGGAGTGAAATATCTGCATTGTGCAACAATTTCTTCACTCTCAGCCGCCATGCTTTGATGAATTTGTCATTCAGTTCTTGAGACATATATGGTGCTATTAAAATAAGTAGACCATTCTTATGGTCATTCATCATAAATTCCTGGTACAACGCACACCATTTCCACTTATACATACCATGCAATGAAATTGGGCCTAATTCATACCAAATCAATGGCAAAGATTCTGACATTGGTAATTGCAAGGCTTTCTTCCAGTATGCACCCTCGATCTCGGACCAGTATGAATATGGTTGCCATCATTTGGTTCCTTTGCCATAAGGAAGAATTGGCATCATTTTTTGTTTATACTAAACTATTAATGGATGTATAAAGAATGTACCGAATTTAGCTCTACTGATCCTGGCCTGAGATATAGCTGTGAGTTGTTTAGTTTGTTTGCTTTCTTCATAGGGTGTGTCTGAAAGTTGGTTACGCCCAAGTAAACATAGCTTGAGACCACCCTCAGGCTGCTATTTTGCAGTATCCACGAGTACGTGCGGCACCTCAGTTTTAGGTTACCAAATTGCATGATCTGTGTTTTAGTCACATTGATGGATATGCAATTTTGTGTGTATAGTCATCAAGTGCCCTTAACATTGTTTTAAGACCTTGCAGTGTTTTTGGCAGAAGAACCATGTCATCGGCATATAGTAACCAATTTATCGGCACTCCCATAACTCTTTGTGCGTCTGTTAATAGACCCTTAAAATTGCTTCCTATATCAGAGATGAAGAAGTTAAACACAGCAGAAGCTAGCAGGCACCCTTGCTTCAAACCTCGCTCCATTTTTATATCCTTGGATAACAACCCATCTGTCCTTAGGCGAATTTGTATACTTGTATCTGTGTGAAATTGTATCAACCAATGTAACATAGACCAAGGACAGCCCCTATCCAAAAGTTGTTTATACAATAATTCACGGGGTACAGCGTCAAACGCAGTGCGGAAGTCAATGAATGCTGCAAAAATTGGTTGTTTTCGTTGTTTGCTCAATTCAATAAATATGTTGAGAGTGATCAAGTTAACTGTGGTGCCCAGCCCTGGAATAAATCCAGTTTGAAACTCATCCCTTATATTTCTTTCCGTTAACCAGGTGTTAAATGCGACAAGCAATAGTCATGCAAACATCTTACCAGGACAGTGCAATAAAGCAATTGGTTGATATGATTTTGGGTCTGCCCTGTCCCCTTTCTTATAGATTGGCACGATTATGGATCTCTTCCATGAACTAAGGATTTTGCCAATCTGTAAGATGTGTCTGAAGATTTTGTAAAGGATGGAAGCCCAGGCCAGCGGATTCTGTTTTAACTTAGAGTTATGAAGTCCATCCGGACCACCTGCTCTAGATCGACTGAGCTTTGCTATACACTGTAATATGTTGTCTTTATCAAATGCAAAGACATGCTTCATGTTTAGCTTTGGCCAGTCAAGTTTCATTTGGGGGAAAGGACTCTGATAAACATCAGCATAATATTCAGTACATCTCTCTTCTGTTATTGGGTTTATTTGCAAAGACATCTGCACGGTGGAGGATACCTCATTAAGTAAGGACCAAATACCACCTGATGATTTCTGTATAATTTGGCTCATCATCTTTTCGCTGTCGAGCTGGTATTGTATATATTTTCGAGCTCGTTACCAATTTTTATATGATGACTTCAAATATTTTATCTGATTGATGTTCTTTTGTGTAAGATCCTTTGCCAAATGCTGTATGTCTTTTCTCAGTTGAGCTTTTCTGATTTTCAGGTCAAGATCAAAAGCAATGGCTGTGCCTGATTTTAAGCTGCTGGTTGGATGACCTATTTCCAAAAAACATCTGCATTGTCTCCCTCATTTGGATTGTGTCCTCCTAGATCAAACTCTAGGACACGTTCAAATTGAGACAGCTTATGATAAGTCCATTTTATATGGTTGCCTGCCTGATTAACTATAATGTGCACCAGTTCTTGATGGATATGTGTTACGTTAATGTCGGGAACAACTGGCCATTTCCAGGACAAACACAACTGGTTGTGGTCACTTGGACTGGTTTCTTTCACAACCAATGATTTGACCATGTTTAGGAATAGTATATCAGAGTAAATATAATCAAGGCAGGCTGAAGATGTCTCTCTATACCAGGTTGTTTTGGCGGGAATATCCCCTTTGATAGACCCATTTAGCATAGCATAATTTCTTTCTTTCATCAGATTTATCCAGTGTAGTTCATCATATGTGTAGGCCTTAAGGTTGCATGATAATAAATTAAGGTTGAGCTCACCCATGATTAAAGTATGACTGATGGTTCTATCCAGAATAAGGTCATTCAAGACTTCATTCATATATTTGAAAAACATCTCTGAGGCCAATTGCTGTTTGCCCCATAGCTTCGTAAAGAGGGGCTTTATATATTTTTACACCTGGATATATGACGAGGGAGAGATACATGTTATGATCTTGAAATTCATAGATTTTTTGTCAGCTACGAGAAGACCTGCCATTGGACGGCCTTTTAAGTTCTTAATAGCTGGAATTGCTAAGATGTATTATAGATCCCATACAGGTTCAATTGTGACCACCTTTCCTGGAGCACAATGATATCAAAAGCATTCAGTTCATTGCATTGGGTATTTATGAAATGCTTATGACCCCAAGTGTTCCAGGATAATAAACTCACAATTTCAATTATCTCGCTTTGTTACGAGTTGTTTACATGCGAATGCTGTGTATGACTTCACTTAATTGACTATTCTGATGCATATTGGCCATATTCTGATAGACTCTGGGTCTGATTTGCGTTTGTGACGGCATAGGAGGTGTCCCTGTGGCTATATCTTTTGTAAGGAAAAAGCCTAGATTAAACAATTCTGATCTTGCCTCTCAAAGGGCATTAAGTGTGATCCCTGATCTCATGAATAACCTTACCTTTGACAAGTCACCATGGTCAATAAACTCAACTAGATTGATGTCTGAGGTCGTGTAATGTCGATATCTCAGCACAAATGTTCAGGAGGCTCGTACGATTAAGATCATACTTTTGAAATGGGCGATCTTTACAAGTCAGTAATAAACGATGACAAGATCTATATTCACAATGTTCATGATTGTCTTTGTCCATTACATCCTCAGTATTAGCCACTTTTGTTGAATGAGGTTGCACTGGTAATGGAATAGGTCCATTATTGGTACACGAAGGTCCCTTTAATAAAAGGGGTAAGGTAGGTATAGACATAGGGAGTTTTTGTGATGACTTTGAGTCTCTCGATGTATCTTTAGATTGTATGATATACTGGACTATGGATTCCCTAATCTCATCTCAAAGTTCTTGGCTGGTAGGACAGATTTGGTTGCCTATGCTCAACAACTAAATGTTGAGCCTGGGTGTCTTTTACTATTGTAGCAGTGGAGGTTTTCGAGTCTGAGATTAAGGCAACCAGGTTGTTCAAGGGTTCATGTTCCTGAAAAGGAGCCGTCCCCAGAACCTGTCAATTGGAGGCCTGGTTAAACCGGACTTGAGTCGGTGCTTTCTTTTTCAACATGCTCACGCAGGTTTTAGAAAGAATAGGTTTTTTAGCCATTGATTTCTTTGAGGAATCTTAGGAATCCTCTGCTTGATTATTGTCACCTTTTTACGTCGCTGTTTGAGATGGCATGTTGATTTACCTAGGAAGGTGAATGTATTGATTGGCTTTTCGCAATCACAATTTTCAGCCACTTGTAAGGCTTTATTATGTGTGTTAACTACCTCCTCTAATGAGTTGGAGGAAGAGATTGCCCTGACTTCTTCCATACTAGTGGAAGGTGGGATAGTTATAACATCTCTCATGCTGATAGCAACAGAATTAACAAGTGGTACATACCTGATTTTAATGCCTAGATGCTGTTTTTTAAGGAGGCAATGTTGGGGGTGATGTTGGGACAATAAGCATGACCCTTTGTATGTGCGATCAAAGGAGTCATTGTTGCAATCTGATCAACCACTGAAGTGGGCAGGTTTGTACGCATTTTGCAAATTTCAGATGATCTTGAGCATTCACTTAATAATTGCATTAACAGTGCTGTCTGTGCATTCATTTTATGTTCCAGCACTTCATACAATCTTGCTATAGACAATAAGGCAGTATTCATTGCCCTTAGGGTGGTGTTTAACGCCAGGGCTTCAGGAAAAGAAGAGCGGCTAGGGCGCTCGCCGTTGATGAATAAGTTGTGCTCTTGTGCCAGCTCATTAAATCGTGTACCCCGCGGTGTGGGTGCTATAAAACACATTGAATTATTCAATGAATGCTCTACCGACTTGTCAAACACAATTGCTGATTTTGTCAATTCATGTCAGTTAGTTTTTAACTCATTTTCAACTGTTGATTGCTTAAGAAATGTAATTCTTTGCTTAAAAGTAGAAATACTGTTTTGATTCGATTGAATTAAATCACTTGTATTCAAGCAGATATACATTACATCTTCAGTTTTAATGCATGTGTTATTAGTTGTGTTCATGAAACTTAACGTATCATTATCGACTTCCCCCGCAACTAGCAGCGCATTATGCACAGTTTGAAGTTTCTGCTGCGCTACAGAGTTGGGGGCTAGATCGATTAATGTGGTCAACATGCCCTCTTGTAAAGGTTGCATGCTATAAGGCATGGCAGTTACCTGAGTGGCCACAAGTGCGCCACTATTATACACTATAAGTCGTGTAGAGTCTGATGTTTCAAGAGCCCGAGACAATTCGGGCACATTAACAGTATTCACAGTGTTACTAACTTGATCTACAGTGCTTACAGATGTGCGAGTAACTGCGACCAAGGGTGGTATATTTAACATCATCAGTGATGATTCTAGTGGGGTGCTTGTCGCAGCCACTCCTAACTTCTCGGGAACATTCACAGTGTGAATGGGTTGTTCAAATTGATCTGCAGGCACACAAGTGTTTTTTTTTAAAACTTTCTTTATTTGTCTTTATTAAATTTTACAACTCAACCAACAACCAACCAAATTCCCAACAACCCCCCCCCCCCCCCCGCCCCCCTAAGTTCACACAGTCTCACATGTTCAAACCAGGCCGTAAACGTTGGAGGATTACACTTAACCCACAACCTGGCCACCATATACCTGGCAACCCCGACGCCATGCCCAACAATCTTTTCTCTGTCCGAGTTCCTCCTTCAATTAATGCCAGAATCCATAGTACGGGTGAGAATGTACATGTGGTGGAAGGCATCTCCTTCATAGCTCCCTTAATATTTCCCCAATAAGATCTGATGTATGGGCAGTCCCATGCCATGTGATAAGTCTGCCAGCTCACACCTCTTGCAAGCTAGCACGTTCTCCGGGTAATATTTGGTAAGTTTTTGTTGGGTATAGTAGACCTGATGCAGGAATTTGTAATGGACCAGCCTATATCTAGCATTAAACGAAATCTTCCTTGTTTGCATACAAAGCAGTTTCCACTGTTCTTGACTCAATGTCAATTCTAAGGAGGCTTCCCATGCAGCCCTGCATCCCTGCCTCTGTATTCCCTTGCCGCTTCTAATAGCGTAAATAGTGGCTACTAGTTTGCCGGTTGTTATCGGCTGGGGCATATATCGCTGAGTCTCATGCACAACAGGGGCTACCAGGAAATTCGGCCATTTCACCCTCAATACCCCTCTAAGTCTGTAATAATGTAGCAGAATCCCAGCATTATGTTCCCCATGTGATCGCAACTTGCCCCATTGCTTGAACCTACATCTGTTACCAAATCCCCCAATTTCTGTATCCACAACCTTTGGAAGTTCCTTGAATGACGTCTCGTGCGAGAGTGGGACACCTATTACATCATAGTTCTGGATGGTAGTCCGGAGAACATTTTAATATTCGGGCTAAATGTTCCCAAGCCCTACAGGACACGACAGATGGGTGGACCTAATTTATCGGATTCGGACCCCTATCTTCCCAGAGTAGACCCAGTAAATCATTCGGGTATGAGACTGCCCTGGCTACCTTTATGTGCGGGGGGTTATGGTGAGCTAAGCCCCAGCACTCAATATATTGCAGCTGAGCCACCAAGTAGTATACCTGCATATCTGGGTATTCCAGTCCGCCATGTTCATACTTGGAGGTTAATGTATCGTATGCTATGCAGGGTTGCTTGCCAGCCCACACCAGTTTAACCATCATCTTCTTAACGCGAGTCCAGTACCAGGTCGGGGGCCATATTGGTACATTATTAAAAATGAAAAGCATCTTGGGAAGCATGACCATCTTGGCCAGGGCAATGCGAGCTGCCTGGGAGATCGGGAGCCGAATCCACGACTCCACCTTCTGCTCAGACCTTCTAAAACCTTCATATAGTTATCCTTATACAGTGTTTCTACCTTTGTAGAAACCTCAATCCCCAGGTAACGCAGCCCTTGTGGGCACCACCGAAACTCTTCACCCAATCTTCTGCCGCGCCACCGTGGTTAAAGGGAGGACCGCAGATTTATTCCAATTTCTCCGAAGTCTGGATAGTTCCCCGAATCTGATCACTTCCTGGGTCAGCGGCACCAAGTTCATTCTGGGATGTTTAACATATAGTAAATATCGTCTGCGTACAATGATATAACAGTACGCGATGCGTTCACCCAGATCCCTCGCTGCATGTGCATCTCCTGGATGTGACACGCCAGTGGCTCCATAGCCAAGGCGAACACAGCAGGGGAAATGGGACAGCCCTGCCGAGTACCCCGCATGGGGTATATGAATTCTGAGATCAACCCATTTGTATAAATGGCCCCCCGGGGGGCCGTGTACAGCAACTTAACCCAACTGATATATGTGAGGCCGAACCCAGACCATCAAAGCACTTTGAAACGGAAAGGCCCCTCGATGGAATCGAAGGCCTTTTCGGCATCGAGTGCTGCTATAGCTATAGCAACCTCAGGATTCACGTTATGCATAAGATTAAATAGGCGTTGCAAATTATGTTGCATGGATCGGCCCTGAATGAAGCCCGCCTGGTCCACTAGGACCAGCGCTGACCTGTGCGGGAGCAGTCGATCGGTCAGGCTCCTGGCCAATATTTTATTATCGCTATTAATTAATGATAACGGTCTGTAAAACGCCAGGTGTCAGGGGTCCTTGCCAGGTTTGGGAAAAACTGTCACTAATGCTGATCTGGTAGTTTCGGGGAGTACACCCTTAGCCATGGCTTCCTCATATACTCTGATCAACTGGGCTACTAGAATATTTGCATTTGTTTTATAAAATTCAGCCGTTATCCCATCTAGCCCGGGGGCCTTACCATTTGGGAGAGCCTTAATCGCTTTATGAATTTCCTCTTCCGTGATTGGGACATTTAGGGCCTCCCCCTGCTCTCGAACCAAACACCCAAGCGCAATTTCGTCCAGATATTGTGTGATAGCATTGTGCCCAGCCACTTGTTGGGATTCATATAGCCGAGTGTAGTATTCTCTAAACTCCTCATTTATCCCGAACAGATCTTGAATAGTGTTCCCATCCTTCCCCATGATCTCCATGATAGAGGTATTTTTATGTTCCTGTTTTATAGCGCATGCCAAAGTTCTACTGGGCCAGTCCCCCTCCCCATACCTTGTCGCCGCAATCGGGTCACCTAGGAACTTTTCTTCAGTGGCTGCCAGCTGTTTGTACTCCTCTCTTTGCTCCTTCAGCCTGTGCTGGACTTCGGGAGAGTCTACCCTACCCTGTTCATTCTCTAGCTCTCGAATAGCACCTCCTACCTTCACCATGGACCTGTGGATCGATTTTAACACCCCTCCTTCTTTTGATATACAGCAGCCACTAATGTAAACTTTGAAGGCCTCCCATATTGTGCTCTGGTCTGGGACTGAGCCTTCATTAGCTTGAAAGTAGGTATTGATATCTTGTCTTATTTCCTCCCTGAATGCCACGTCTTGCAAGGCCGTGGCTCTAAACCACCACCTAAGCTGTCTATGTGGACTGATTGGGGGCATAAATTGAGCCAATACTGGTGAATGGTCAGAAAGGGTACGGGGAAGTATATAGGTCGTTATGACTGATCTGGCAAGGGAGCTAGACGCCATAATATAGTCAATTCTCGATGAGCTATGATGTACCCCAGAATAAAAGGTGAATTCCCTAGCCGCCGGGTGTTCGCCCCGCCACACATCCTGGTGGTGGTATGTGGAGATTGCAGACCACGCCTTTGCTGCTTGGGGAAGCCCCTGTTGTGATGTTGCGGATCTGTCCATCTTCAAAGTGAGGGCTAAGTTAAAATCTCTGACCCAAATTATCTTATAGGATGGGAACTTGTGTATATGTCGGGCACATTGGTAAAAAAAAAATCAGGTGTGTCTGTATTAGGGGCATAGATGTTTATGAGGAGATATTTCGAGCTGCACATCTCTCCCGCCAAAATTATGTATCGGCCTTCAACGTCCCCTATCCGCTCATGCCACCTGAATTGCAATGAACTATGTATATATGTAGCAACCTCTCTGGAATGTGTAGAATAGGACGAACAATACTTATGGACTCCCCATCCAGGTAGCTTGGGAAGCGGGGCAGACCGAGCTAAGTGTGTTTCTTGCAGACATAGGACATTGACCTTATGGGCCTTGCTAATGTTGTCAATCATACGGGTCCTCTTCTGGGTTGCAAGTCCCCGCACATTCCAAGTCATCACTGTGAGGGGCTCACCTTGCCTACCGCCATTGCAACCATCTCCTATCCAGGTAGCACCCGCCTTCACATGCACCTCCAGGCGAGCCATAGTTTAAAGTCCCCAGTGCTCTCGGGACTCCAGTTGCGTAGGTAAGTTTTGTGAGTTGTGATTTTGCTAGTGCTAGCATAACTGCCTGCATTTCTCTGGTTAACTGAGCTGTGGCTAGGATCCTCCCCCCCCCTCCCTTGCCCACCCACACCAGAAACTATAACCTACTGGCATCCATCCCTTCCCCCAATCCTCCCTACCCCTGTAACTAAACTGTACCGCATTGTCTGCAGCATGTGGGGGTCTGGGGACAGCCCCACCGTTCCATGTGACAACAGCCAAAAAGAAAAAACATAGTTTGCCTACCTTTACTCCAGCTCCCTATAGACTGAATATTATCAAGGGCCCACACAGAAACCCGACTGTTCACTTCAAAGGATATCATCGTTGGGTCAGGGTGAGTGTTGTGGCGGCCCATCCAGATACAGCAAGTTTCTGGCAAATTGTTCCGCAGCCTCCGGTACCGTGAAGAACATTGTTGAGCCATTATGTTGCACGCGGAGCTTAGCCGGGTACAACATAGAGTATTTTATGCCTTTACTGTGCAGGATGTTTTTCACAGATTGGAATGTTTTTCTCTGGTCTTGGACCGCCGGACTAAAGTCTGGAAATAGCCGTATGATGGAACTTCCCCACCATAGCTCCCTTTTCTCTCGCGCTGCTCGCAGTATGGCATCTCTATCCCGATAACAGAATATCCTGGCAATTATGGGACATTCCAGGGTCACCGGGGGGAGGGTCTCGCCGCCAGCGAGCGATGCGCACGTTCTACCATATACATACTGGATAGCGGGGGATTGTCCAGCACATCGACCAGGAGTTGCTCAACACATGTTTCCATATTGTCTATATGCGTAGAGTCTGGGACCCCGTGACCCGTATATTATTCCTCCTTGAGTGGCCCTCTAAGTCCTCGTTCTTAGCTGCAATTCTTTTAACCACTTGCTGCAGTCTGACCACTTCACACTGCAGGGACGTTATGTTATCTTCGGTCGTCCCGATCCTCTGCACCGCCTCCTCCATGCGCCCACACAGTTTCTCTATCTGCACCACTGAGATGTCCACCTTACAGGTGAGGGCATCAATTTTGAGGCCAAGATTCAGTGCTCCCTTCAATGCCAGCAGTGTCTGATTCAGTGCAGCGATATCTACCTGTTCCGTCGATTGGGCTCATGGGTCAGAGGGCGCTGGCTGGTCTTGCCCTGTGCGTGCAAATTGGTCCATCCTCGCCTGTTTTTTAGGATTACCCATACTGGATCGAGGGGGTAGGCCTTAGTCAATACCTGGTGGTTCTTGTGCAAGTGTCTCTACCTTAACCCTCCTATCTCCGGGGGTTTATCCAGGTGCACCGTCGTCTCACAGGAGTCCTCGGCCAAGGGACAGTGTGTATTACCCCAGCTACCACACCAGTAATAGCCAGCCCAAGTTGCAGGTTCAGGCAACACTGAGCGCAGCCACGCCGCTGAGTCATACAGCAACATCCCTCCACCAGGAAGTGCCGCTCGTATATCTGCGAGCCACCTCTGATACCCGGGGTGCGCACCCGATTAGATTCACCTTAAATAGTGCATAGTGTGGCCCCTGGGCGGTTGCTATCCACTGACGCATATTATGGCAGCTCCAGTATCCACTGTGCCCCCATATGCACACCCACCTTATGGGCACACCATCACAGTCCAGGGGGACCCTCCAGATCCAAGGGTGTAGATCCTCTTAATTCCAGCGACTCAATATGCAGGGGCAGGGACCGGCACCTCCCCAGTAAGTGTTATCCAGCAGTCATCTATGTAAGCGCGCCCCACCCAGAGTATCGTATGGGCCCAGGGCCACGCCATCCACACAGTGTAGCTGGGGTCCAGTTCTTGTCCTGCCCGTCTCCGCCGCTCCCAGGCACCAATATAGAGAGGTCACAGGGCTCGCAGAGGATGTTCCTTGAGTCGTTGTCCCCCAAATCACTCCCCCCGGTCGCCGCACCGCTCAGGCTGATGAACAGGGGAGAGTAGGGGTGGCAGCCCCGAGTTATCCACCTCCACCACCGACGTCCGAAATTCACCCCACTCCACCAGCATGCACAGTACTGAGTGCTGCTACTCCTCAGTAAAGTCTGCGCTGTCTGCAGATGCCGGAGGAGGCCGACCGCAGGCAGCACCGGCCACGCAGCAGCACTGGAGCTCCACCCGCCGTGTCACAGTCCACCAATGTGCCCCGCGCAGCCCCCCAATCTGCTGCTCCACACCTCTCCAGCAGTACTACTCCTGTCCTCTGCACACCAGTCCGCCAAGGGATAGAACTCCCGAGACCGCGGCTGAGGTCGCCGCTACGTCTCCCAAGACTCCGGAGCGCCACCCCTTCCCCGCTCCACGTGGTCTCGGCCCGCAGATCCGCACCTCCCCAGCACAGCACTCCGAGGCAGCGAGCAGGTCCATAACTTCACCAAGGAAGGGCCAATGTACACGCCACTCTTCTCCTACTAACACGAGGGGAGCTGGGCATGAAAGGCAGGATTTGTTTGCAGATATTTCATTTGGCGTTGCCGGAGCTTTTCAGGCGGCGGCCAACTTAGATCGCTGCGCAACAGCGCCCCCTGCAGGCACACAAGTGTTAACAACTGAAGTTGGCATACCTGTTGTTACCGCTGACATTTGAGGGTTGGTATGCCTATTTTCCGATACAGCCGTTTTTTTAGATTAACACAAAATTTACGAATGTCCCATGACAGAGACAACGAGCGCTCCATTTTTTTTTAAACCCCCCGCTCTGACATTTAATAGGAGTTGTGTATTTTTTCCCCAAGAAGGCTAGATGAATGATTGGGGGCAGCCAAGCCAAGGTCACATGGCTTGCCTGTTTTTAAAGTGTTTAAGTCTGAGGCCATTTTAAACACCACGGCAGCTCAGCTAATATAGTAGACACAAGGTTGGCTCACCGTGAATTACAGCACCCGCCGCCCGCTAGACAGCCAGACAGCAACTCCACTTCCTCAACTGCACTTCTCGAATGCACGTGCAAACAGCCTAATGAGGAGTTCTGGGAGTCTGGGCGGAGCAGCTCTGTTGAAAAAAAGAAAAATGTGATGTCAGTTTCTCACGTAGTTACTGTGAACCAACAAATCACGGGTCTTTGCAAGTAGTCAAATCGTACCCACCCAATCCACGCGGAGTAGGTGAAAAACAAAGTAAAGTCCTGCAACGATCGAGGAGACCGGGACAGCCAGACATCAACTCCACTTCCTCAACTGCACTTCTCGAATGTGTGCGCAAATGCACTTGCAAACAGCCTAATGAGGAGTTCTGGGAGTCTGGGCGGGCTCCAGACAATCCACACAGAGTAGGTGAAAAACAAAGTAAAGTCCTGCGACTTTGTCAAAAGGATCGAGGAGACTGGGACAGCCAGACAGCAACTCCACTTCCTCAACTGCACTTCTCGAATGCTCAATCACCAATTACATGGAACTAATCTGCTAGCATGGGGATGTTTGAAACTTTTGACATTTACAGCAAACACATTTTGTTTGCAGTAAAATGCCAAATAAAGGTTTCACTGTGCATGGCAGGCCTTTCGGTGGTAGCATTGCACCAAATGCTTATGGTGACATGCACCATTTTACAGAAAGCATTGGAAAATATGTTGTCACTTGTCACCATGGGGCAAGTGCATTTTTCTTAGGTTGAGTATGGAAAATAAGGTACTCACTTTGCAGGTCTAGGGGAATATATAAGAATTTGGGAGGCCTGCTCTTAGCAATGAGAGGTGCAACAAAACCCCAGAAGCAGTGGTTGAAAGATATACAGCTTATTTTAACATTTACACTAAACAGTTAGAAATGCAAAGTCAGATAAAACAATTCTACACACAAGAGTGTCATCAGAGAATGATTAACAGCGGGCCAGCCTAAATGCAATAAATGAGAAAGAATGCAAAAATCTAATGGCCCCGTTCTGCAGTGGGAGAGCCGGGCAGGGCTGCAGTGGCTGTTCATCATGACTTGGGAAATTTGCATGTTTCGTTGGCACCATAATCACCCAGGTCCAATCCGAATCTACCCGAGCAGGGAGGCTTTTTTTATAAAGTGGGAACATTACATGTATAACCATTTTTTAAGAATCTTCCCTTGAAGAGTAGCTCGAGGGATGCCCAATGCATTCAACATGTTAGTTTCTTATTCCCAGCAGTCCCTTCAGTTTTTTCTTAACCACTTAACTGCCATGGGTCCCCCCCCACCACCAGTGCCAAGGACTTTTCTGGTGATTTTTGTATATCGCCATACAATGCCTTCTAACGTTAATAGCATTCCAGGCTTTGGGAGCTGCAGCAAAAAAGGCGTACTGATTAACCAGTATGAGAATACATCTGTGCTCCTTCAGCTGATTGGTATTGTTGGATCTGAGAGGTCTTACGTTGGATTTATTCTGCAGTTCCTGTGTCAGGTAGGGCTCACACTGATTAGGCATTTATGGGTAATTACAAGCAGACGAAAATCAATCTGGCCCTAATCGGAAGCCAATGAAGTGCACCTCTTGCCTCAGAGACATGGGGCCTCAGTCCGAGTCCGGCGGTAACCCTGCCAGTGCTACCCGCGGGTTGCTGCCATACTCGGAATGAATTACTGGTGGCTGACATCTCAGTGCCTCCGGGCTATTCCAAGTACGGCAGCCGGGAAGCCAGGCACCGGCAATTTGGTTAATACCCATTCCCATAGAGTCCTATTGGACTCCATGGAAATTGGGACATTGGAGCACCGGCACTGTTAACAATGGTGCCGGTGCTCCCGTGATAAGTCTGCCTACCGCGGTTGCTGCGAACGGCAGGGTCAGATTTGTCGGGCACAGTGGCTCTGGCAGGCAGACTTGTAGTTTGCCGGTCCGGAGACAACTGTGCCAGTAGGCTTACCGACACTGTTGTTTCTGGACCGGCAAACTTATAATGAGGCCCATGGTCTCTCCGTCCCAGACCAGCTATTACCCTAACAGTGCTGTTCTGTATCACTTGTAATCTGGCGCGCTCAGATTTATTCATACCTACAAGAAGGCTACTGCAATAGTCCATTTTTGACCCCGTAATCGCTCTAGCCACTGTCTCACAGTTGAGATATAAGGACGTATTTGGGCTAGCAGCTAAGCGGAGGCAGAGACCAGGCTGTTCACACAGGCAATCATGTTCAAATTTTGGTCTAGGTGAATCCCCAAGGTTTTTACTTCCTGTTTTGTCTCCATCTCACAGCCGGTCACCTAGAGTGCCCTGTATTCTGCATCTAGCCTTAGAATTGTATTTGCTGTTCAGTTTTGTTAGGTCAAGCATCAAACATATCGCTTCGCTGCACAGACGGCTGCTCTCATTCCTCAGCAATGAACTCTTTCTTGTCACAATTCACTTCTGCACTCTAGTCCATGCTCTATTGCTCTACACTTCCCAGTTGTGCTGCCGGGAGATTGACCCGTTAAGCTACCGTGTGGTTAACCTGTTCATGGCTCACATGGGCAATACCAAATATTGGAAATCAATTTACTTTGTAGCCTGTGATAAATCGATTTCAAGTTTAAACATTCATTTATATTTATTGTGTGCTGTCATGAACACAAGCCATTTAACTCAAAACCATTTATTTATGACGACAAAGGGAATCATTCAATGTATTTAATAATAGGTTTCACCCAACCCCATGGTACTCATTTATCAATATCATAATTGAAGGACTGAGTCGGCCCTGCTGGTAAACAGTTAAATGCATCCCTGGTTGCACATTGAGCTCTGCAGCAGGACTTCAGTCCACTGGGCTGCCTTACCAGCAGGTAACAGAGCAACTTAAATAATGACGTTTACCATGGGAGACACACACACTATCGCCCCCTTCCCTTCTCTGCCCTCCTTCCCCGAGAGCCACTTCTGCAATGCGAACAAGGTGCATGTGGTGGCTGAAAAGAAAAGCGAGGGAGGACAAAGAGACGTGGTTTCTTTCCACCCTGTGAGCCAGAGTTTCTAACCACTTGAGCTTGGCTGGAATTCATATTCAATAACGGCGAAACCGGAAGACTGGAAGAGGAGAGGGAACGGTAGTTGTTGCGTAGTAGGAATGCACGCCAGCTGCTTTATGGTGGTAGGCAGAAAGGACCCTGGGAATATGCTGGCCCAGGAAGGATGCAGGCCTAGAATTGTCACAGAACACTGGCCCAGGAAAACCAGAACCACGGGCGCGCGACATGAGGGCCCAAAATGTGGTACATGTGGAGGGAAATAAAGAGGGTGTGGGTGAAAAGATGGGAGCAAGAGGAACCATCCAAAAGAAGGCATATGAGGAGCAACGGGGCTGGAGATGACCCCCTGAACATAGGCGCTGTGGGTAGTTGCCAGCATAGCACAGAACAGCAGCAGGCAGGAAAGCAAATGGGAGCAGGGGGAGAGTGGCACATTCCTAGCTAGAGGTGTTAGGCCACCAGCCCTGGAGACAGGCAACGAGACCCAGGGCCAGATGTTTACCGGCACCAATGTACTTCTTTTGCCACTATGATTTGACTCCTATGACAGGAACTTTCAGAGGCTGTGGATAGGGTGAGGGTTAATTTCCTTCAGCAACTGTCTGCCTCACACCCGCCAGGTGAGGGCGTGCCGCTCTTTTGAAGACGTGTCAGGACTTTTACTTGTAAGTTGTCTAGCATTGGGTTCACACGCAGCGACACAATGTGTAATGCTGAGCAGGATGACGTGGGGGAGAACAGACCGAGAGGACTGTTGGAGACAGCGCCGGAGAAGCAGGACACTGCTTTTTACTGCACATTAACATATTTGTACTTCAAGTTATTGAATTCTAAATATCCATAAACATATCAGTGTCCGTGTGCCTTTGAGACATTAGAGAAGTTCCGACGACCTGAACAGCCTTACCCACAGCGAAGCGATGAGCCCTGCCTCCGCTGAGCAGAGAAACACAGAGATCAAGATGTGCAGTCCTCCACTCAGAAGGTGAGGAGAGCGCCGCAAATATATAGCAGGCCATACAGTTGTGTGATTTGACAGGGCATCGATGGCCTATTCAGAAGAGGAACAGTAGAATTAAAGGAAGGGACCCGCCAACGTGAGGCCAGGCACCATCATTGTTGCAAGTCGCCGGTGTGCCCATCCAGCTCCCGTGAGCACCCCCCCAGCCACAGAGCACACTGCACGTGATGCTTGCTGCCCGGGCTCCATGTTTATTAGGAGCACACTCGGCATAGTTGCATCACTCTGCCGCGTGGGGGCCCTTAAAGGGGCAGGCACCACACTCTTCCTTTTTCATAACAAACAAACGAAAGGAGGCAAATACATACACTTCAAAACATTACATTGCTCACATAATAACACCCCTTTATTTGCTTCCCCCCAGACCCACAAGTCTCCACTCAGCCCAGGGGTCCAATACATAGTCACTGAGATGGACAGGCTTCCCCCTCCCAACCCTTTGGGGATACCTCCTGCCCGCCTCCTGGATTAGGCCGTCCTCATCTGCGTCCCCTCGACCTAGAGTACTGCTAAGTACAAATAGTGTGGGGGTAATGTTCATGAAAAAGAAAGACGTGTTCACAAAAATAAGTCAGGATGTGCAGGCTGTCTGCCTCCTTTCCCCACGTTTTCAGCCCGGGACAAGGTGGTTCACTCATGCATAGCATACTCTCAGGCTTCTTCGTAACGAGGACACAGTTCCATAACCAACATCAGGGCCTTCTGTGCCAACGTCTCTTAATTTATCAAAAGTCTTTTGATTCTGAGGGCCTGATGTACAAAACAAATGAAAAGTTCCTTTCCAAGTATTCAAGTAGAGCAATTCACTCTTCACTCTGGATCCCCCTCATTCCGGGCTCAGATCCCTTTTGTACCACAATCTTCACCTTGGATCCCCCCGTTCCGGTTTCAGATCCTCCTCTCCAATGCCCCAATGCCTATAGAATATATTTTTGCAGGTGAATCACAGTTCACCCCGGATCCCTGTCAGCCGGGCTCAAATCCCTTTTCACAATTAGTCTCCCTCAGCTGGGCTCAGACCAATTGCAGTTTGTGCTAGCTAGCGAAGACTTTCGAATGTGGAGAGGGTTGCAGGACCACTTCGATTTCACAGTTCACAATTTTACACACTCAGTTGGATACCTAACATAGACCTTTGAATGAGCACCCACGTGGCACCGGACCACTCTGTGTATGGTATCTTGGGTTACCTCCCAAAGTTCAATTACTTCTTTGGTTCCAATTATACTTGCGTCGCTCATTGCTAATGCCTCACACACTGCTCTCGTTGCCGATTTCTTCATACAAAGCTGCAGCTTGCAACTTTGATTCTAACACTGACCGGACTGCTATCAGTCTCCCCGACTCACCGGCTGTGCTGACTTTACTGGAGCTGCATTGTTATAGGAGCCAAGGACAGTTCAACGGCAGCAATCGCTCCTCCCCGCGTCGGCTATCGATGCGGGCGAGCCCCAGGTACCTTCTACACACAATATGATATGATATAATGTGGCATTTATAACGTGCCTGTACACAAATGTTTCTAGGCGTGACAAGGAGGGGGAAACAAGGGAGGACAAAATAGCGATCTTACTAGGCCTTGTGTTGTTCAAATCGCGCAAGTGCGGGGAAGAGGGAAAGGGAGAAGCGCCAAGGGGAGCAGAATGGGGAAGAGCAGTTAACTCACAAGTGCAGCCAGCGGGTGACTGATAAGTGCAGAGAGAAGGGACAGTAGGGTTGCACATACAGACCCTTAAGTGCTGGGGAGCCCGTAGGCAGTGCAAGGGCAACTGGACATGCAGGAGCCTGGGTTCGAGTTCAGATGGTGACCAGTGCACGAAGCAATCAGGTGCCTCAGCAGGGGAGAGGAAGAGAGAAAGCAGAAGTGAAAAGGAAGGTTTTGAGTTGCTTCCGGAACCAGAGGTGGTTCTGCTCAAGTTTGAGAGAGGAAGGGAGGCTGTTTCAGAGGGAGGCCCCAGCCGAGGAGATAGATCTGCCCCCAACTTTCTGCTTGGAGAAGCATCTGACCCTCAGAGAGTTGGAGGTGAATGAGCGGAGAGCTCAAGAAGGAAGATTTCTTGGAAGAGAACGTTAGAGGTAGAGCAGTCCCAGTCACCAGAAAGCCTTGTGGACAATGCAGAGGGTCTTCAAGTTGATCCTTGCAGCCACAGGGAGCCAGCGAAGAGATTTCAGAGCTGGAGAGATACGATCCCTGGGCTTGAGGCCAAGGATAAGTCTTGCAATCCTGTTCTGGATAAGTTGTAAAGGTCGTAGAGTAGAGGCAGGAAGATTTAGGAAGAGGCTGTTGCAATAGTCAAGTCTAGAGAGGACTAGAGCCCTGGAGATAGTGAGCTTCTGGGGAAAGTGAGAAAAGGAATAATACCTCTGAGGAGGTGCAACTAATATTTTGACTTCTTAGAGACATCAGAGATATGAGGAGATAAGGAGAGGGTGGAGTCGAAGATGACACCAAGGGTCTTAGCCTCACAGGAAGGAGCAGGAAGAGAGCCCAGAGTGCGTGGCCATAGAAAAAGAGGAAAGGAGGGAGTGGGTGTCCCAATGAGGAGGATCTCAGTCTTGCACCTTTCCTCAGTCAATACACCTTTCTTTAGCTTTAATTCCTGGTCTTATGTTTCTTATTCTCGAGGGTTTGTGAAAGTAGCAGTCTTCCTCTGAAAAGGCTAAGGCCAATTCCCTCCTTACAACCCTTACTGGTCTCGGAACTGCTGCTTCCTTGTGTGTTTTGCCTTGCTCGGCATGTGCTTTCGTGTGGGGAAATGTGATGGATGTCAGGTGTGTATGTAATTATCAGTAATTACCTGACTCTGCCTGACCCTTGTGTTGGAAAATGACAGATATATGGCTCGGGTGTTAGTCCATTTTCTCTCACAGTGATCTGTCAGTGAGAAAGTGTTTGTGTAGGGAAAGGGTAGGGGGAAAGTTCCTAGGTATTCTACCTGGTAGGATGGGGAAAATGTGTTACATGAAAGTGGATACCGCATCTCACCCTCCGGTGTTCCCCTTCCACTCCCTAAAGATTCCCCCTCCAGGTGATCCTCCCACACTGGTCCAACCCCCCGGAACTGGATCCAAAAGCGATGGCCGTTTCCTGGCCACGTGGATGACAGATCGCCAGGGACAGGCGGTTGAGACACTGTCAGGTTTCTCACACACCCTTCCCTTATGCACGGTGGATTTTCCTGTTCTTTGTCCAGGTTCTTTGTTTTTAAGACCTGGGAGAGAACAGGGATGAGATATGTCCCAGTACTCTTGCATATTCCATTCAGATAGAGGTGGAGTGGGTTTGTTGGTCTCTCTAAAGTAGCCCATGAACTGGTCTCTAAGGGTTAACTCAGGTTTCATAGATTCTTTATATCTTGAAGGGGTTTTGTGAGGATCTGATTTTTCCCAGTCCCATATTGGAGAGTTTTGTCAGTAGTAATTTGACTGCCAGCAATTCTGGGGTAGAAAATCTCCAAAAGGAGGTGGGGTTTCCTGCAAGAGAGTGGGAAGGTAGGGAAACCCCAAACCAGAAAAGCGTCCTCTGGGAGTCCAGGAATGATGGCTGAAGATATTAAATAGGACTCGCCCAAGTTATTAAAGTCTACGGGTATTTTGGGGATATACTTCATTGTCCCTGTGTGCCCAGGTAACTCTAACTAACCAAGTCAGCTCATATAGCGGTTTGCTTGCTACATGAGACAATTAATGCCTTTACTTGCTGCCCATCACCCAAGCCTTTTCATATGCTACGTCAGAAGAAGACTGACATAAGCACTTAACTGTGAGAGTGCTTTTTGCAAAAAGGTGGGTAAGGAATTAGTGAACTGTTCTAAGGTGATCATTTCTATTAACTCTTCTAGAGATTTGTTATTGATCCAAAGGGCTGCGTTTTTTTAGACATGTTCACCCCTTCTAGGGGGTTGTTTCTAGGGTTTAATCTAATGGCCCTGAATTTCTGCTGAAAGAAATTGCAAGTTTGCCCCACTCTTTTGAACAACCCTTCTTTGATAACAATCCCCACAATCAGGGAAGTATCCTCCCTCTTAGAAAAAGGATATAATCTTCCCAATCTTCAAAAAGGGGGACATGTCCATCCCTGGCGCATATAGGCCAATATCTTTGTTGGACTCATCCTTCAAAATATTTGGAAGAATTTTGTTGGCCTGAATTGAAACCTGGATTGGTGAACAGTCTATCCTCTCTGACATTCAATTTGGGTTTCACCAGGAGTGGGCACGATGGAACAGAGCCTCAACCTATATCTTCTAGTGGCTAACTCAGTCTTTAGCCGGGGTGAGGCAGTTTATCTGGCCTTGATGGACCTGAGCACAGCTTTTGATAAAGTGGACAGAGCAAAACTCTGGGCTGTGCTCGGGTCCCTAGGTTGCCCTGGGGATATCCTGCGGGTGTTGGTCGACCTACACACAGATAATCAGACATGTGTGCGTAGTGGTCCAGGGGGGCATTGTATGGCCTGCTTCCAGGTGGGGTGTGTTGTAAAACAGGGCTGTGTGTTGGCCCCCATTTGCTTCTGTCTCTACTTCAATGGCCTTTCCCAGGACCTTATCGACATTCTGGCGGATTTCTTGGTTCTGGGGGGTAGGGGCTTCCCGGTATTGGCTTACGCGGATGATACAGTCCTTCTTGCAAGAACGCCTAGGGCTCTACAGGCCCTGATTAATGCTTACGCAACTTTCATGAATAATTTGGGTCTAAGAATAAACACTAAGAAATCAGCAGTAATGGCCTGTGTAGGTAGAAAACGCCCAGCCCCCATGAAACCAATGCTCTGTGTTGGGGAAATTATACCCAGAGTTAAGGTTTTTCACTACCTGGGAATTAGTTTCTCAGAAGCACTAAATGGTGGGGCCCACGTGGCCAAACAATCTGCGAAGATGAGCGAACAACTAGGAGGCATTTATAGATTTATGTCCAAGTGCAAGGGACAACCACTAGACGTGATCACTCAGATTTATGGAGTACAAACCGTAGCTACCACTATGTACGGTGCACCCATTTGGGGTCTCCAGAATGCAGCTGAGATACAAAGAAAGGAGACCGAATTTTTCAAAAACCTGCTGGGGCTCCTGGCCAGTGTCTCTGGAATAGCAACGCACAGAGAACTGGGTGTGGAGTTCTGGGAGGACCAGTGGGCAATGGCTCCACTTTTATTCTGGGTCCGGTTATGGGCCAATGAACATGCCTCTCTTTGCCATTTCATCATTCATGCTGTGTTGGATATAGTTGGATGGAAAAAAATTCCCTGGCTTGCATATGTTTCGAAAACTTTGGGGGGAAGTTAACCTAAGCTCCCTCTTTCCGCCTGCCACATTAATCGCCAAGAGGGAGGGGGCGCAATATAAAATAGCATTGGGTGGGATTGCAGTGAGGAAAATAATCCTTGAGGAGTATGGCCACAGATCTGGACAATTTCACACTAGTATCAGTAGACTCACAGGAATACAACCCCACCTGACCTGGAGTCCGCACAAAAAAGACAGGTGGCTGATTACGAGGGCACGGTTTGATTCCCTTCGGTTACAAGGGACCACTTACAAATGGAAAGGCTTTCCCGACTCGGCGGGTTGCCCGATCTGTGGCCACCACCTCGAGGATCTATCCCACCTATTGTTTTTTTGTGCAGGATATGCCGGCATTCGTAGAGCGACCTTGATTCCCGCCCTTAAGAAGACAGCGATACGTTCGCACAGGGCAGCTCTCGTGTTTCTTTTCAGTGCCGAAACACCCTACACAGCGTGGGCACTGCTCATGTTTTTGAAGAGAGCGATGTTCTTCAGAAAGGGCATATTAAAACTGCAAGGTGATGCTAGCTAGTACTATGAATTTTGTAACAGTTTTTATCAATTGGTATTTAACGTTTATTCTGTGCTTTTAACTGATGTTGTTAGTGTTGTTATGGGGCCATTATTTATGAAACTATACGACCAATGATCTTATTGCAGGTTATCCATGTTGAATGTTCATGGTTCTTAATTATTTAGAAGTTTTGATGAAACTGTAATTTTATATGTGTATAACAGTGTTTTTTGTCGTTTAATGGATTTTTTATTAATCCGAATAAACTTGTTTGACTTGACGTGGAAATCTTTGCCAGCGGGTGTCTGTGCACTGGCATGCAGCTGTCCGGGCAACTTATTTAAAATTACAAGCATTGTGCGCTCTATATACAAGAGACATTCTCACAGAGGCTATGCGACACTGCAATGTTCTTAAGCAGACGAGTATCGCTGGGTCCGTGCAACACTTTCCTTCCCAGTAAAGCACTGGAATGATGTCGCTCCTACCCACTTGAGGTGCAGTCATGTGTACGAGTTGTATATGCACCGTACCGGACACATAGCAACATTGCACAGAGGGACACAGCAAGCACCTGGATAAGGGACCACTTTAAAGCAACCAGGGATTTTGCAAAGGTTTGTTTAGTACATTAAGCTTCTGCCGTTTAAGCCCACATGTGCACTGTCCCTTAGAGAGCAGGGAGGATTAAGTGCTCATCCAAACTAGCAATCAAAATATCAATCAAAATATATGTTAACATATAGCGGTGCCAGCAAGATAGCAATCAGGTTTTTAGCATTTTAAAAAAAAAAACATTTTCTTGATAACAAGATAGTCACTCTACAGGCAGTGGTCTTCGAACTTGTTTGACCCACAAGCACTCCCTAAGAAAAAGTTACCTGTCTTGCTCCCCTCTATCCACATGGACTCCAAAATGTTTATCTGGTGCAGAATGGTGCCAAATAGAGGTGTGGGTGCAAACAACATACTTTCAAAATCATTGCTTGCAATAACTCAAATTAATTAGAGGGCAAATATTTGTAAACTAAGCATTCAGAATTTTTTGCTACAGGGGACGTGACTAAAGGTAGCATTGGATATTTACTTCCTACAGTAACGTAGGACATACTTACTATGAATGCAGTCACTTGCAAGTTGGACAGTTGCATACTGGAGAGCTAGTGTGAAGGGTGGGCCTGCCTTTCAGCAGCCAGCCATCACTACTGGGTTCAATTTTTGCAATAGCCAACCACAGGTTTTCTTCCAGCTTTGACCCATATTTAGTCTTTAGGGCTGCAAAAGTTGAAACTCCAATCTTGCAAAGGTACAAGGTGCTGAAAGGTAACAGTACATTGACTGTATTTGGATAAAGGAGGAAACTACATTTTGCCAAAATCCACCCAAGGACAATTTTTTGAATCGACTCTCCAGTAGGCTGTCATTTTGAAGTTCCATTAGTTCCTCCTGGAGGTGTATTGGGAGGTGGGCGGGCCCCTCCGTCAGATAGGAAAGGCTGAACCACTCAGTCATTGATGCTACAATTGTCCTCTGGAAAGTACTTTGAGAGTGGTTCTGAGATGGTTTCCCATTAGTTCAGCAACACATGAAAAGATCATACTCTACCTCCTCAAGAGCATCTGCTAATAATGAAATGCGTCGGAATGCAGACACTAACCCTCCTCCTCCTCCAAAACTCCGACTTCTTCTTGAATGCTGTCCTTTTTTGCGTTCATAGCCAATTATATGGTTTCTTTTATTTGCCTTGCAGGGAGAGGTTTAGAAAATGTAGCTTTTCAAAGAGGTCGCCATAGTAAGCTAACAGTACAAGCCAGTGTGAATCACACAGAGGCTCTTCTTTCGTCTGGTCTAAACCCAGGAGAAAGCTTATCACTTTGTTCCAGAGTTCCTAAACACAATTTAAAAACCTTTCCCCCTGAAGAGCAACCTGACCTCCATGTGAAACAAAGCATCATGTTCAGCTCCCATTTCTCCACATAATGTGGCAAACAGATGGGCTCTTGTGCGGTGCATCTTAATAAAGTCAGCACCTCTGAGAGTCCATTCCCCATATTGTTTGTTTATTTGTTGTGCGCACCGGACCCTGAGGTAGCAGGGCGCAAGAGACAAGGTGGTTTACAGCTTGGTTACAGACGTTACAAGTTACAGAGCAAGCAAGTTACAGAGCAGACAATTTCTTGACTCTACAGGTGAGACAAGTACAAGTGCAGATAGAGCGCCACCAAACAGTCATTGTGCACAGGCAAAGCTTCTCGGGGATCATGCAGTGTGTGTGTCCACAATATATGTGGAGCTACTATCAACACCTTTGCTTTTAACCAAGTTCTAGCACCAGACATTGAAGGAGCACCATCCAAGCAAATACCAACACACGCCTCCCACTTTAGACAGTGGAAACTTAGGAAGTAGTTAATGTCAATGACTATAGATGCAGTTGCTATGCCCTGAATTGGGTTACAAAATATTACGCCAATATTTCAAGTACGATATCAATTCTGTACTGATAGAAGAGGACAGGTCAGTGATGAGGCAGAAAATTGTGGCGTCAGACATAAAGATACTTTTGCATTTCTCTGCTGCACCGTCACTAAGCATTACCCGGTTGACAGTGAGAATTGTTGGCAGAATTACTATCAGCATCTGTTAAGGGATCCCCCCCCCCTCCGATAATGTGGTAAGAAGCTTCCAAAGCATTTGCAGGTACTGAGGCCATGTTTTAACAGTGTTGTTTGCTTGTGTATGCCTTGTAGCTGCTGTACAAACAAATCCCTTGTCTTTTTTTGGTAAGGTTTTGTTTCCAAATGCGCCTTAAGTGTTGGCTTCAGGCTTGCTAATGTAGTGCCACAAACCACACACTGCAGCTTAACTTGTCAGCAACTGCGATCCATGTGAACCCAAAAAAAATACACATTTCCGTGTTTTTGCATTTCTCGTGTCCGTTTCCACCTGTCCTTCTGCTTTTCGTTTGAGATTCCTACCATCTTTGGGGACTAGGAAACTATCCAGTTCTACCATTTTTGGGAACTAGGAAACTATCCAGTTCTATGTGTTATTTCTGCATTTTAAAGCCCGAACACAAAAGGCCGTTTTTGTACTGACTTTAAAGTGTGGAACTCACATACTGCCCCCTCCTTCCCCACCCGCTCATTAACTCGTCAATCTGGGGGGCCCCCGAACCCCACAATTTCCCTCCCCCAACACTCCCATCTTACCCACATGCGCACACACAGTTCAAAACACACCTCTGCCTCCTGTGACGACTCTGCTGGGTCTCACAGCGCCTGTCAGCCCCTGCGCGCACTCATGTGTAACAGGAGTTTAACAAGTATGATTGTTCGATTTAGAGTGGTCTTTCTAAATCGACGCCCCCCCCAAAATCAGTACAGTGAAAAAGATATTTTCAATTAGTATCAATGATCCACCTAAAAAAAGGAGCCTGACTCTGAAAACATTGCAACCCCCACGTTAATTTATGTCACGTAATTTTTTAAAAAATATTTAAGGTTTTCAAAAATTTAAAATGCTTTAAAAGATTTTAATTGACAAACACCACATAAGATTTCAAACAAACCACGTGAAAATAAACTCAGCAGAAATGGGTCAGAAATGCTGCTTAGATTTTTAAAAAACACCACATTGATACAAGTCACAGAAGACTGCCTGTTCAAATCGTGAAGTTCTAGCTCGAATTTTTTGTTGAAGTGTGGTCCTGGACTAGGCCACAGGGCGGCAAAAACCACACCTGGATGCACATTGCACAGGGCTGATATAAACCTTCAGCACTTCTACTCAACCAATATTACATAGGGAGAAGAAATCCTTACTTGCCTGCGTGACTGGATCAAGTGCTTCACTGGATTTTTCTTGCTGGGACGCAGGTGGTTAGTTTGACACACCGACACTTGGAGCGATGTTGCTGCAATGAAAACAGTTAATGAAGGATACATTTGTCTACCTAAGACTTCAAAAATGAGCAGGGGTTAAAACTAGCTCTTGGGTGTTAGGCATCAGCTAGTAAGCTTAAACTTAAAGCTGGGAAACCAGGAGAGAGTGCACAGTGCACTTTAAATGCAACTCCCATATGAGACGTGAACTTTCAGTACTGCCCCAAACTGGACATGAGAAAGGAACAGCCTCAGAATAGGTTTGAAATCCCAGATTGTGACTCCTACTATACCTTTAAAATTATCCCACCATCACCCACAGCAAAATCAGTCGTTTTTAAAAAATACATTCTTAATGTCGGAAAGTCCTAATATAGATGTCCGGATTTTTTATGGTACCATTGCTGCTGGGGACTTCGCTGTCCAAGATGGGATGACTAAGCCAATTTGTGTTTCTGCAATCGAAAAAGTACAATAAAAAAAATATTATAAAAACGTACCAATATGGGCGCACTACACTCTGCCAGTCGGCATACATCCTCCCCTGCACACAAAAGGGACCTAGGGTGCAGGGTCCAACTGGGAAATCTCCAAAGTTCCCTATAGGCCAGTCCACCCCAGCTGGTGGAAAGAGCAGTCAAGAGCACATACCTGAAAATGTGACTTATACTAAGTCACAGAGAAAAAAAAAGTAATAGAGCGAGAAAAAGAGCATCAGTTTGTTATAGGTTACACTTAACAGTTGAGAAGTAATAACTGCTGTCAGCATAATGGAAGCATTTATTTGTAAACATAATATCTTTATGAATGTAACCTGTGATAAAACACAAAGCAAGCGGCACACAAATTGTATTTATGTGGTGCATAGGGAAAATAAAAATAAAAAAAACCTCAAAGAAAACTAGTGAATGCAAGTTTCAGCAGCATTTTTAAGTTTGGGAATTACTTTTTTCCTTTTGAATGTGTAAAACTCGCATTTGAACAATAATGTGTCCAGCATGTAGAATTCCTGCTTTCAACAGTGACCACACCCCTCTCTGCCACAGTGATGTTCATGGCCCATTGATTTCCGTGGTGTCCCTTTCAGGACAGAAAAAACAAACGGGATGAGCAAACAGAGCCAGGAAATGCGCGAGTGACGGCTGGGGAAAGGAGCACTACTTAGATTAGGTCACTGAGCCCCCAGCTTCCCTCTGCAAAGCTGGGGGCTTGATAAAGACTGGTCATGGCTGAGGCAGGCTGTGTCCCGAGATCTGGCCAGACATCTGATGCCGGATCTCGGACCCGGCCAGCGCTGTCCCATGGACCAGAGGGGTGACGAGGCAGAGGCACAGCCAAAGCAGGGGGGACCGGTGTTGTACGATAAATGGCTACAACACGGCAGGTTGCTGGAGAGCCCATCAATCTGCTGTGGGGGAGCTGGATATCATACAACACTGGCAATGCGTGCTTCCGTCGCCGCTCGCCTTTTCTTCCCCCATGGTCAAGCAAGGTGGGGGGCAAAGGGGGAACCAGCATTGCAGTGATCCAGCCCCCCTGCTCCCCTTTCCCCACGCGTTAATCTTTGTGGGTCCAAAGGGGGAGAGGGAAGCAGAGGGGACGACAAAGGCCTGAAACGCTTGCCTCCCGGCACTCCCAACTGTGGTGTGGCGGTCTGAGCCGAGAAGCGGCATCCCTTACCAGGCAATAAGACGCTGGCGTCACCAGCAGGAAGCAACAACGCAGCTCCAAATTCAGGAAAGCGCATGTCCAGGCTGCATTTATTTCCCACACCCTCATCACGTTGCACTGACTGAGCATGCATTTTCTCTTTTCTCGCTGTCCTGGATCACACGCCCCACATATTGAATACCTCTGCCTACAGTATGGCTATTTTGTAGGGCTAAATACTCATTGTTATCTTGCTGGCAAGACAAAATAGGAGTTTGCATTTTCACTGTATACTAGCAAAGCAACATGCAGGCACCTAGTCAGTGAGACAACACAGGTAAATAAAGGAAGTCGCAGGGAAATGAAGGAAGTTGGTCCTATACAGAAATAAAGAAAGAAATATGGGGGTGTGGAAGGGGGGGAGGTCAAGAAGGACATCTTGTGGTAAAGACTCTGGCCGGTACAGCTCAGTGCACTGCCTGGCAGCACTGAGCGGTAAAGTCAGGCACACCTCCCTGCAATATTCAGAACCCCTCACCTGGTAAAGGCTGTAAAGTTACAGAAATCATACCAAGGGAACTACATGCCGTTGTAGTGAGTTCATTGCTGTTTTAAAAGTGAAAGCCGTGTTGCGCAGATAATGGCTGGTCATTGGGCCGGCTCTCGTCGGATCGGAGATCCGGCACCAGATGTATAGCCGGATTGCAGGATCCGGCCAGAGTCAGCCACCGCAAACCCCAAACCCATGCTCTGTGCTGGGTTACTTTGGAAAAAGAAAGAAAGAAAAGAAAGTGCCCGCAGCGGCACGGAGTAGGGGCGCGGAGCAGCTCATTGCTGCCATGAGCACTCCAATGGCTCCACCCCCCTACGTGTACACAGCAGGACTTTGTTACAGGTCACAGCTGCAGGAAAAGCAAACTAACTTCCTCTGGTGACCCCATGCAGGGTGCTTAGGGTCAACAAAGGAAGTTACAATCCTCAGCCACGACCCAGTTTATTTATGCAATGTTTGTCAGATACATGGATCCGGATTATTCATTGCATAAAAAAATATACAGGTAGCCGTCAAATATTGCATGAATAAATAAATAACCCTAATATCATTGAAACTATCCCACACGAGGCAGCCACCCAACTGCTTTCAGAGGGGAGTTACAGGAGCTGTGCCGGGTGTGGTTCAAGTAAAAGAAAACATTGCTTATGGCAAACAGAAATCAGCAGGTTTTAAGAATGAGGTTGCAGGACAATCCCTCGGTTTAAACCAGGATTTCCCCACAGATTATCTGCTCTTTCACCATTAGCTAGAGTAATTGCTCTTCTTAATGATTCTTTAACAGTCTGCTTAAAATAATCCTCTGTATGAGCTTTGATCACAGAGTAGACAAACATTGCTGTTGGTAGGTTAGGTGCACAGATGGCTGGTAAGGTTTGCTCCCTTGTACAAGTGCGGGTCGGACTGGGCCATAATATTGTCTCGGGCACCAATGATAAAGTGGCCCATAGTTGTAAATGGCAATTCATTCCTTTTCTGACCATGTTTGAATAGTCCCCAAGGGGAGTTTTTTTTTTTAATAAAATGGGATGCAAATTGTGCATTTTAAAGAATATTTACTCAGAAACACTGGTCAAAACTATTATTCGCAGAATGAAGTAACTCATTACCAGCGCCAGGGAAGTGGTTCAAAGTGGAATTGATATATAGTTTGGAAAAGAAGCAGCATGAAAGAAATTGCACCGTTTTCAACTATAATTTTGACATTTGCTTTGATCGGAGGTCAACTGCCCGCTCTGCCCCCCCCTAACCCCACCTCTTTGGGCACCGCCCCTTCATCTCCACCCCAACCCTTGTGGGACCCCGGACCACTTTTTTCCAATTTCCACCACTGGATAAGGGTGAAGATGGCGGTGCAACCTGACTTGCTGCTGGCAGCCGAATCTGCCCTGAAATACTCTCGGCGTGTGCGGCATGGCCATAAACCACTTCTGTTTGGGGCTGGGAGGAGCCGAGGATGGGGATACCAGCCAAGAAGACACACAGATCCGCTGTTGGTGCAACCAAAATCAAAATAGGAAAATCAAACCCATAAGTGTTTTGTTCTCTCCCGGGCCGTTCCCCTCCATTGCCGCACTCTGAAACACCAGTGTTTGAGCGCAATATAAATAAAAATATCATTAAATATACCTGGCACTTATCCGAGATTAATCATTCTAAATGCGCAATGCCTGTGCGTGTTAAGGGCGATTTCTGTTGTGCAATCACTGTTTCACTGTTTGCTGCTTTGCAGGGAGCTGGGAGGCCAGAGAACATACTAAAGAACTATTACTAAGTACCAGGAGAAGGCCAACAAATTACTAAATGAGCAGTATTACTGAGAAAGGAAGGGGAACATTACTGGTCGTTCGAGTACAAGGAGTACCAGACGGAGCGTCACCCAAGAGGAGGGAGAAGTCTGCGGAAGTCTGCTAAGGTATTTCTAGAGTGAAAAAGCACTCTTCAGCACTCCGAAATAAGTACTGTGTCAGTACCGCTTGGCCGCTTAGCCACAAGCTCACGGCACGGCAGCATTGAAAGTTGCTGATTTATCATCATTGTGTCAGATATTTTGATATACTGTGTGCAAACTGCTGGAATGATGTTTTCTGCTTGTTAAATAGTAAGTGGCTACAAGTTTGGTTAATTATTTTGGACAGCGAGCAACTCTCTCACATAAAGTGAGCTGTGAGATAAATGCGATTATACACCTTGAAATCCCCTATGCCTGATATGCCCAATATGCCATTGTCGCCCATAAAGAATGTATCAACACCATTTCCAGAAAAAATAAAAAGTGTTTCTCGCATATCACTGAAAGCCATCATTCTAACACCAGTCACTTGCACCCCTCTTAGCAATAAAGACATTTGCACATTTATCAAGCGTTCTGTGCCAAACAGAAAGAAACCCTCAATGCGTAAAGATAAAGAGAACATCAATCTTACCAGCGGGGATAATCCTTGTGTTGAAAATTGCCAAGTACCCAGCTCTCAAGCAGTGTCTGATTAATACCATTTTGGATGTAATCAAGTCACCAATTCATAATCTAGAAACACACACCCATATGATCACTCTAGCTGAAGCTTCAAAAAGCGATGAGGATTTCTTCAATATATCGATTCATGCCAGTATTAGGGAGGTATCGATATCGAATCATGACACACCACCTGACTATCATGCTCGTTGTTCCATGGACACTTAGTGTTCCTCCATGGTGCCTCATACATACAGCCCACGCCCAGATGGCGCTTACCTTCCATTGTGTCACACAAATCTCCAGCCAATAAATGCACTGATTGAAAGACACGGGGGCAGTCAACACGACTATTTCGAACTTATTCAAACTTTTCGGATCTTTAGACTCAAAGATCACTCATCAATCAGCACAAATACAACAGATACTTGATTGGATTGCTAAATCTCCACACTCTACAACTGTACCAGGATCATCCTCTAAATCAATACAGATGACTGACCTAGAAACTGAATCAACTAGCCCGATCCAAGTCATCTCTGAGACTCTAGTAATTTCAGCGCTCCACACTTTCACGCACATTATTCGACCTACTGACTGTGTTAATGTGCTACCTTCAGAAGCGAACACCTCATGGACAAGCGTGGACACAATCTGAACAACACTCGCACACTTTGAGACAAGCTCCCTATGAGGGACCAAGCCAACAGCCACGTAATAGAAGACGGCCGATGCCCCTCCAAACAAAAGTCACTCAAACAACACGAAAGTCAAATAAATCTACGATCTCCTGCCTCGATCTTTCTTTACAGCGGCTACTAAAGCTCACAAAGTCCACCAACAGTCCGCTCAGGCAACAACAGATGTGATGGCTCTGGGAAAAACAAATGCCCAAGACCCTAGCTCTCAGACGGACCCAAGTCAAAGCTGTGCTGTGGCTGCCCAAACTCAAACGTTATTACCTTTGCCAGCTAATCATTCTCCTTTAAATGAGTTGGTAACACTCATAGGCGATGCTTTGCCCACGCAAAGAGCAGCCAGAACAGCACCAGTACAAAATACTCTTGAAAAATGTGTACTGCCTCCAACAACAAACAATTCTGTGGCAAATATTTCAAAAACTGTACAGGCACAGAGCTTAGAAGAAATGAAATCTGCAATAAAAGAAGCAGTTGACGCCTACCTGCTCCAGCGTTCTCTAGATGCTGCATCAAGCTTATGTCCGGCGCGATTAACAACAAAGTCACCGCAAAGGTGCGAGAGAGAACAATATAATTTGTGCATGCAACAAAACAGCAAACCAATAGCTGGTCAAAGCATGCAGAATTGTAATTGTTCAAATGTCCCTATAAAAACATCTACCACCGTTAACCCCCTATCCATCAAGCTTAAACCAAGTAAAGAAAAACTCCTAGAAATTCAAGAATGGAGCTCAAAAAACAGGCTTTGAATAACCATCATACACTAATATTAAAATGTTGTGATGCACCATTTGAAAAGTATGACTTGTGCCGCTCGAGTATCATGAATATTTTTGGTGATGTCCTTGCCCTGAAAGATATTTCTACAGGCGATATTGATCAAGTAGAATTTCTATGTGGCCAAAATCTATTGATTGTTCGTCTTTGGATTAAGTCAGGACTTGTCCTAAAGACTTTATGGCATGCAAAAATGGATTTGTTTAAAAAAATTGGCTTTCTTCTAGCGCAGGACCGAGAGTGTGTGGAAAGAAGCTTGACTGTACAAAGTACATCAACTGACCACCTACATGCTGACAAACCAGTAACAGCTAATGCCCCATGCCAATGTGCATTTTGTGACACTACTTCTGATGTACAAAATGGAAATAGAGAAGCATAACTATTAACAGCAGAGAGTACCAAATTAATATCATTAGTTAGGTGGAACTCACGAGGATATACACACCTGCAATGGGGACATGATGAAGGCATTAATGCATTTGACATTGTTGCTTTACAAGAAACATGGATGTGCACTGACCCGGTCTGGGTTGATCATGAGGCGATACTACTCCCAGCCATTGCTGCTTTGCAAGAGAGACCAACTGCAGGTCTGATGGTAGCAGTTAAAACCAGCAGGGGTCTGTGAATACAGTGATGGGCATCACCTAATAACTTCAACCTGCTTGTGAGAATCACAAATGGAAACCAGGCCCTTGCATTAGTAAATCTGTATCGCAATCCAGCAGCGATTTCTGATAAAGCATTTTACAAAGACCTGTCCGTTTTGTTAGAAACTATAGCTAAGACCTCTGACATCATTGGTACTATCGTGGTTGGAGACCTAAACCTAGACTGCACTGACATGATTAAACGTAATAAAGCAGTGGAAGTGTTAAAGTGGAATAGTTTTATGAGAGATAATAATTTAAGGATGGTAAATGGTTCACTGCCAGGAGATATTCCTCCCCAGCACACTTGGCAGAGAGGGCTTTCAAAGAGTACCATTGATTTCGTATACTTGAATGAGGAACTCTTTATAAAAGCAACCAAATTCGAAATTGTCAACAGATTGCCAGTGACCATCATGTGCTCACCCTGTTTTGGCCTTGGACTGAGCATATGGTTGTGAATAAACAACAATGGACAAAGCAGAGGCTCTCCATTAACAACGTGAAAACTAGATTTAAATGGACTCCAGATAATTTGGCCTCCCTGAACCAGGTGATTAATGTTCAAAGTTCCTGGAAGCAATTCGAATCATATGTTGGAACATTAGCCTCTTTCAGGAACATATGCGTTTTCAATGATGCTCAAGCAAAATATCCACCACTATGACATCTGCCTTCAAAAACCAAAGCAGCCTATAGAAGAGATTTGAGAAAAACCTACCATTTGCCCATTGATATCAGGGAGAAAGAATGCAGAACCATCAAATGCAGATACCGTAATTGGACGCGGGCCCGAAAGGCCAAGTTGTTTCAACAATATAGGGAATCCTTCATGTCAACACTTTAAATTCAGCTGAGGTTTGGACTCTCTTAAATGAGGGTACAAATTTGAGACAAGTAGATGCCCAACTCAATGGTGTCACAGAAACTCAATGGATGGCACATTTTTCGCGGCTATATGCTGATAAGAACTTCGAGCAATTCACATGAAAAACAAACCAAAACTTCTTGGATGCTTCAATGTGCAGAGGAAATAGTAAAGGACCTAATCCACAAGTCATCTACCTCACGGGCGGCAGGTCCTGATGGCCTGACTAATTACATGCTGAAACAACATCCTAGGCAGTGGGCCACCATTCTTAATAACATCTTTCAACATGTTATACACATGCAAAAATTAGCTACCTCTTGGCTCTCGTCCTTAATTGGACCCATTTTTAAAAAGGGCGACCGGGCAAATCCACCAAATTACCGCCCCATCGCTTTGCTCGATGCCCCAGGGAAAATCTTTTTGAGATTAGGCCTTAGGGTTTTTTTTTTTTATTGTTATAGTTGATCAACTATAACAATAAAAAAAAAAATCCCTAATGACTAATCAACTTTTCAATGTTTATACAATTCAAATAAGACAAAATATAAACATTTTTTAAAATACATAATAAAACATTTAACAACATCATTAAAACAATAAAATACACTAGTTCAACTCAGAACTTCCAAAATTCCATCATTCACAGCTGTTACTCGCCACAAATTGCTTACTGGCACCTGTTAGAAACTACACTGAAAATGTACACATTTTTCATCTTGTAGCTTTAGTGATATTAGATAATTCACAACTGCTATTCTTAACTTGTTTAGTTCAACATTGTAAACCCAATACCAGAAATGTTGAATTGTAAGAAATCGATATATCTCAAAATGAGGTTTAAAATATTGCATTCTTTTTTCCTTGAGCACTGGACAGACTGCAATTAAATGTAACAAGGTTTCCGGGGTTTTAGGATCACTGCAAAACCGACAGATGTTCCCGTCAGAGGGAATTCATTTCCATTTCTCTAGGACATCTCTAGTATGCCATATATTTAGCCTAAATCTTAGAAAACAATCTCTAAATTTAGATCCAGGAAATTTTAATACATATGTTTCCGCAGTTCTTATCTTTTTTACAATGGCAGGATGTGTTTTCGCATGCTTGGTGTTTTGGCATTGATCATACGTATTGATCCAGTCCCATATCATGATTTTATATTTAGCCTTATCGGGGTTGGTTATCAATAATTCCTCTGAAACATCAGCGTTTTGCAAAAATCGCTTAACCTTCTCTCGCCAAACAGCCATTGAACAATGGGTTGTACTTTTCATATAAGTCGCCAATACGTGGAAAATGGTATTTTCCTGGCAGTTCATAATACATTTACGAAACAAACTGCATAATCTCCACATATACATAGCATACAAGGGGGACAATCCCAATTCATATCGCAGCAAACAAATGGGTATCTCTTTAGGTACTCGTAATAACATTTTCCAAAAGGTACCTTCCAATATATACCAGGATAGCTCTTTTCTCCAAGTTCTGGTCTCAGCACCATATATTGCACTGCTTTTTGACAATAATAAGTTAGCACTGGCTTCAATGAGAATGTTCCATACTTATAATTGTCATGATGCCTACCCCTGGGGAACCAGACCAGTTCCAGCAACCCCGGAAGCAGGCATCAAGTTATTTTGAGCAAGCCCAAAAACCCCTGCTAGGGGCTGTTTGGGTGCGTTCCTGGCGCCAGGCTCATATGGAGAGTCAGTCCTGGTGCCAGGCTCATAGAGTAGAACTTAAATGATAGACCATGCTGCAAGCTTACCTGATGCAGACCATGCTGCAGAGCTCCAAGCCAAATGAGGCTTGGAAGGGACTATTTGTTACGCTCACCTGACTCCCACGGAGGCGCTGGCCTGGTTCACGCTGCTGTGACCTCTTCTAAGGTGATGCGCAGGGTTCGGAAGACTGACTGGACCGGGCCCCCAAATCTGGCTTGTCTGGCTCGCAGAAGTATCCTTCTTAGGGTCTGGAAGGACGAGCTCTCCATCCTGCTTCTGATACAGGGGCACGTTGGTATCCAGTTACTTCACTGGATTTTCGGATTGGTGAGAACCAAACTTGCTTGGCTTCCAGGTACGTTTTTTGATAAGAGGTTCCCCTTGTGTCCATGCATTAATGTACTAATGCTAGTGTCTTTTTCCCCATAGGGGCCGGGGTACGGAATGCCGGGGAACAGGCACCAACCCGCGATGAGAGGTGAAATCCTTGTAGAAATCAGGTAAGTCTTTAATGAGTGTTTTTTGGTAATGTCTTTTCATTCGCTCATTAACGCTGATGTTTCTCTTTTTCCCCTTAGGGGCCGGGGTCCGGAAATGCCAGGATGCGGCGCAGACCCGAAATGAAGAGGGAATGAATCAACAGGTAAGTCTTAACATGGAGATTTAGCTTTCCTTATTCCCTTCTCTCTCTCACCTTTTGTTCTGGTCTTTTTCTCCTTAGGCGCTGGGGCGTGACTGCGAATCCGGATGATCGCTGCTGAACATGGAGGTGCCCTGTAAAGGTGAGTGGAATGCGGCGCTGCAGCGATCGACGCGATGAGCTTTTAAATACAAGTCTTTCTTTTCAGGATTGTCGGCGAGATGTCTCCGGGATGCGGATTTAGCAGGTAAGGACTTTTCCTTCTTCTGTTCTCTTCTTCTCTTCCTTTGCAGGTGATCCAGGATGCTGGCAGGCGTGGCAGAAGTCAGGATACAGGAGCAGACACGGTGAGCGTCCAGCTGCTAGATGCAGAACAACGCGAAGCACGTGTGGCTGTTCGGGTGGGGTTTAAATAGCCTTGGAAGAAGTTCCAGGTATGTATCCTTCCCCGACCACGCCCGGATGGTAAATTAGTTCCACAGGTAAAGTAGTTCCTTTCAGGCCTCAAGGAGGCCGGGATCCTGCAGCATGGTCTGCATCAGGTAAGTGCACCCAAGCACTCCCATAATGAGCCTGGCGCCTATGGCGCCAGGACTGATATTATGAGCCTGGCGCCTATGGCGCCAGGACACTGTCCAAAGGGCCCCTATATGGGGTTGCTGGGTCCTTCCTTGGGGACTGGATGTCCACTTTCGGGGACGCAGGGCTTGCACCGGCTCCCCGGGAGCGGGCGTCATGACACTATTTTACCTAGGGACTATTTTTTACTCGGGTGGAGCTGGGGAGGAATACTTAGCTGGGACTACTTTGGGGGCTATTTAAACCACGCCCGAAGAGCAGCACACGATTCGCGTTATTCTGCATCCAGCAGCGTAACGCTCACCGTGTCTGCAAGCCTGCATCCAGTCTTCTGCCATGCCCGCCTCGAGTCTGCAGCTCCTAGAAAAAGGGAGAAAGACGGAGAAGAGTTTAGAATAAGAGCAAAACCTTCGATCCTTACCTGAATTCCGGATCCACCGCGCCTTCGAGCTGGAAGTAAGAAGTATTTTACGCACGCCGCCTCGCCTGCTGCAGCGCCGTGCTGAACTCACCGGCCTTCGCAGCATCCTCACGATCCATCGCATCCTTCTGCACGTTGCCGCCGCACTCTGGCACCTAAGGGGAACACAAGAACAGCAAAGGTGAGCCAAGGGAATAAACAGACGCAATAGTAACTACCCCCATAGACTTACCTGATTACCGCCGGGGGTACTTCACCTCTTCACGGGTCGGCGCAGTCTCCATTGCATCCTCGCCGTACCCCGGCCCCTAAGGGGAACAAAAGGACAACAAGGTGAGACAAAGGGACAAACAAGGGGAACGCTTCTCACCACAATAGACTTACCTAATTTTACCGCCGGAGGCATTATTCTCCGAACTGCATATTTTGTCTCCACACCTGAATAAGGGAGCAAGCAACAGGTTACATTCTGGCCTTATTTTATTGAACTGTGTAGGATAAGCCAAATCCTTACCTGAACGTCGTCAGTTACCACGAGGAACTCTTCGCTGGGGTCAAGCTGCAAACTGCAAGGAATCGGACAAGAGTGAAAGTCAGACATGTGAACTCTTACGAACTACATACTTTCCGGAGTCAATATTGTTCTGGAACTCACCAATTCCTTCGAGCCAGTGAAGCAACTGGTTATCAACGTGCCCCTGCGCTCAATGCAGGATGGAGAGCTCATCTTTTCAAACCATCAGGTGAGACTATAAGGGGGGGACATCAAAGTTGATCTGTGGGGAGAACAGCGGGGGTGGGAGGATTTACGCTCAACTCCGCGGGTGGTTAACCCCCTTTCTCCATTTGCAGAAGATTATTTCTACGGGCCAAGCAAACGAAGCTAGGTGGGCCAGTCCAGTCCGTCATCTCAGCCCTATGCGTCGCATTGGTGGAGACTGCAGCTGTCCAGTTCAGATCGACGCCTCTGTGGGAGCCATGTGAGCGTAACATTAATAATGGAAGCCTATGCAGTCGCAGTTTTCATTTTTGCTCCAAGTTCCTCATAATATGGGGCATCAGAAGTAAAGGTGTTAACATTAAGGCCTAAATATTTATACTGCAATACATTTTCTAAAGGATGAGACAATAAGGACCAAACTTGGTGAGATGTCCTGGTCTTATGTATAGGAACAAACTTCATAACCTTCGTTTTTGTCAAATTAATAAGCAATTTGTTAGCATTCACATAATTGCCCAATTGATCACGTAATGCTTGCAGGCACCTGGGAGATTTGGCCATTAACACAAGATCATCAGCGTAAAACAACCACAGGACTGCAATGGATCCTAAACGGGGAGCATCAGATATTACTCTAGTGAATTCAGACACAACGTCAGCTATGAAGTAGTTGAATAGGGTAGACGCCAATAGGCAACCCTGTTTTAGTCCTTTATATGTGTAATCGACCGGGATAATCTACTGTCCATGGATAATCTGACCTGTATAGAAGTATTGCTGTGAAATTCACGTATCCAGTGTTGTAAATGGATAGGACAAGAGCTTTTTTCTAACTTGTTAAACATTAGTTGCCTCGATACAGAATCAAAGGCAGTTCCAAAGTGAATGAATGCCATAGAAATGGGTCGTATCACTTGTAGCTCATGTCTTTTGATGGCATGCAGAACCTGTAAATTGATTGCTGTACCTAATCCTGCTACAAAACCTGACTGAAATGACGCACAGGACCACTTGTTAAACTCATTCAGAACCAGTCGCGCAAAAAGCTTTCCTGGAGCGTCCAATAAAGCAATTGGTCTATAATTGCGTGGTTATAATCTCCTTTTTTGTATATGGGGACGATAATTGATTTTTGCCAGGAGTGAGGAATTCTATTAGTAAAAACAGTTTGTTCAAATATGATTCTTAATATGGAGGCCCAGGCTTCTGGATGGCTTTTTAGCATGATATTTGAAAGGCCATCGGGGCCAGGCACCCTAGATGAGCTAAGTTTTTTTTAATATTATATATTATGTCAGCCTCATCTATCACCAATTGTCCATTCATGCCAGTCAGAGGTCGAGCTATATGACTAGCCCAGTAAACATCGGCATATAGTGATTCATAATATTGAATCCAAACTTCCTCTGGGACTACATTGATTTGCGTTACAGATTGTCTGCATAAATTGTTTTTATCAATCCTCATACCAAGGCAGAACTTTTAGATGCTATAGACCATAACATAGTTCGAGAATCTTCATGTCCGCCTTGCGTTGCTTCAGCAACTGAAGAAACTTGATCTGTTATCTGTTGTCTGTTAATCTGTAATATGTTAATCTGTTATCTGTTCTTAAATCTAGTAATTTCTCCGGTTTTTTCAGATGTATGATAGGACATCAAATGTCGAATTTCTTTCCTAAGATTGACCTTATAGAGTCTGACTGCTTCAACATAGACATATAAGTGCAATTTATTCGACACCGATTTATGATGAACATTATTTTTAAATAGTTGCGAAATAGACACATATTCCCCATCCTGATAATGAATATGCTGCTCTAAGATAGCTCTAGGATAGGCTATTGCTAGCAATAAATCGTTCAAGATCGAAGAAGTCCATCTAAAACGGTTGCCTTTAGATGAAATGGCTAGAGCAGTATTATATATAAGACCAGGGTTTATCCTGGGCAGACACAATAGGCCATTCCCAGATCAATTGTAGGATAATATGATCACTCTGATCTTGTTTGATGATTTTGAAAGACCTAGCCATATTGAATAACCTGTTATCAACATATATATAGTCAATTAACATATATATAGTCAATTAATGAGGAATAGGGACCTCGCTGCCATGTAGCGCGCGGTGGAATGTCAACCAACACCGAATCATTAACCGCATTTAAATTTCTCTCCTTAAGTAGGAGATTCCATTGATGGACAGTATTCTTCAATTTTCCACCCTTGTTGTCTAGACAATTCAGATTGCCAGCTATTATTGTATAATTAATAGCAGGGGTTTTGGCAATAAGATTAAGGCACACGTCCATGTCTCTAAGGAAGTGACTGCCCTTGATGCTAAAATGGTTCCAATACAAATTCAGACATGCAATCGTCCTGTCTTTTGCAATGATCTGGACCAGCTGAATATGGTTATTTGGGGAAGCCCATGGTTCTAGAGTCAAGCCACTAGAGATTTTAACTGCTGTTATTAAACCGGCCTTGGGTCTCCCCCTTGCTTGGTTGGCTGAAGCAATTAATAATACTTGATGGTTTTCCCAAATCGAGGGAGAATGAAGCCACACTTCTTGCATGAAGACAATATCATAATGAGCCAAAAGGGACATCAAGGTCAGCATCAAATGAGCATGGCCTTGTGTGTCCCAAGAGGCCATTTGTATTGTCTGGCTGGTGATGTTAGAGCTCAGCTATCATCTATTTAGCACAGGCCCGGGAGTGAGGTAGGACACGGACCTCAACTGGCCATCATCGCCTGTAGAATATGATATTGTCATGGGAGCTGGCATCCGCGATGCACTTTGTGTCATTCCTTGTGGCAAAGGAATACTGGCGTTGCACAACTGTGACACCACAGTTGGATTCAAGAGGAGAAAGCCTAAATGATGTATTTCTGTTCTCATCTGCCAAATTGCTTGTTTAGCCAGTCCAGATAACATCCATATCTTGACAACCGACCGATCATAGTCATAAATTCATTCTATTTGGGCTATGTCGCCCGAATTAATACGCTGTAGGCTCAGGATATTACCTAATATGTTTAAGACAGATTACCTATTCAGGTCATATAAGCCGAATTCACCACCTCGACACTAATATTAAACTGACATGTGTAGCATCATTGCATTTATTATGTCGATTCTTCCAGACATTCTTCATTTCAGGTTTCTTAAACTGTGGAAAGCCAGCAGCAAATGCTTTTAGCGGCCAGGGAGCATGATTCAAGATGTTATGAGACGTCTGTGCGAGATTTGTTTTAGGCTTGTTATTCCGAGCTGACTTAGAATTCTCAAGACTTCCAGTAACACCTTTTACATTGGAATCAAAGTAAGGTCGGGACATATATAATTCCACAGATTTTTGGGTCTCCTCACGCCTACTCTCCAATGTTGTTATTGAGATCGGGGTGATACTTTTTGTCATACCTGCTTGAGGAGCCGAATAAGTTCTTAACACAGGAAGAGGTTCCTTTGTTTTAGTCATTTCATAGACTAAATTGTCCAAGGGGGCATGGCATAGCTCTGCCTTTGCTGGCATCATAGGTTCATTGCTTGCCAGTTTTGTTTCAGGTACAATGGCCTTATTTCTTGATATTTCAGCGTATTTTCTAACAATCGCTGTGCTTTTTTCTTTGACCCGTTTATCTGGCAGAGAAAGAAGTTTAACAAATTATCTGGAGTTTTTGCTCTTTTGCATCTTATTGAGTTTCAGATTATTTTTTAATTTTTTTTTTTTTATCAGTAATGGCTTCCTGCCAGGTGTATTATTTTTGATCTGAGGAGCAAAAATATTATACGTCAGATGATTTAAGGGGGCTTTCACACGGGTTAAGGCTTCACTCTGTGAAATTTCTGAAGGAGTCCTCTCAGGAATTTCTATTATTTCAATAACATCAGTTTCTAGCACAGCACAACCTTCGCTTAATTTTCGTTCAATTAGTCGATTTTTATTACAACATGCCTTGTCCGACTCAGCGATACAATCGGCTGTTATTTTTTTATATTTCTTCATTTGTTGGTTTCCATTATATAATGGACAGTTGTCTTCAACCATTTGGGGCGGACATAGGTGTAACTTTGTCCAAGGATGTTAATACAGCCCTGTTTTCTAATAATTCTCATAGTAGAAAGTTTTGATCAATTAGCCGCAAATCCAACGTTTCATATAATTTCACCAATGAGTTAATGGCTTGGAACGTTGTTTCGGTAAATAAAGCTACTGGCAGGACTGGAGAATTCAAGATTGGCAAGGTCTGGTGGTTTGCCTGCCTTGGGGTAGGCTGTGTGAAGGATATGGACAAAACAGAAGACTCGTGATGAATCAGGGAACATCACCGGAGATTGCGATAACTGCTCGGAATCTTGTGGTTGGATTGGTTCATTGAATGAATTGTCACCAGTAAAATGTGAGGGAGTTCTCATGGGTAACGGCAAATTTTGTAAATCAGCATTGGAACCTGACTGTAGAGATCCCGTTAAATCTACAAGAGTTATTGATTTAGGTAACAGAGTCTAGATTATCTGGGCAGAAATTACAGTTTCAATTCGCAGTGGTAGCGCGTAATACCCCAGCAGGTCAGGTTCCGCAAATGCTGCTAAGAGGGAGTCTGAAGGAGTACATAAATCAGCCAGGGAAACCAAAAGGGCGGTTTCAATAGTGCTCGCTATAATAGAGCAAATTGCTACCGCAGGAATATCTGGAAAATCGCATGACTCAATCACGCTTGTGGGAGTCGCTATAGAGGGGCATTTCGGATAGAATTTACTAATGTCAGTCGTATTTGAAATTAATCTGATACGTGATACTGCGAGCTTGGCTGTATTGGGCGCATGAGTTACGTTTGGGCGTGGTGTGAGAGTCTGAGAAGCACTCAGATAGAGGTCCCACAAAGGGCATATTATTTTGCAGAGTATATATCTTGGCCATTGACTTTGCGCTTTTGATTGTGTTGTTCAGAGAAATGTAATTAAGAGTATAAACCAACTATGAACATGCATACTTTCCACAACTTACATAAATTTATTATAGAAAGCCGTGGCCTGCCCTCCGCACCCTCTAGCAAGATCAGCACAATCAGCCCTTACGAAATGCCCTTGCGCGAAATACGGGGAAGGGAGGAGGGGCCCAAGCAAACACTAACAAAAAAATAGCTAAAGTCCACAAGTTAAGTAGTAGCAGCTTCACGTTCAGCCTTGCTGAAATACCGTGAAAGCAGCAGATACACAGTTTGTGTTCGAATCCAAAACGCGAGGAGCACAGGAAAAGGTTGCTGCAGCACAATCAGCCCTTACGAAATGCCCTTGCTCGAAATGCGCAAGGGATGTGCATGTAGGGATTTTACTCAGTGGACCCAAAACTATGAACATCGTGACCCGAGTCAAACAGGTTTTGTGGCAGGGATGGGCACGGCGGTAAATTTGCTGATGCTCAATGCCCTGAAAGCACAAGCTCATAAAACAAAGTCCCCACTCTATTTTGCGTTCATAGATTTGCATGCTGCTTTCCACTCTTCGTCAAGAGTTAAATTAATGACGAAACTTGTAAAAGCCAGATACCCTGCAACACTATGTGACATCATTTATGCGTTGCACTCTATTATATCAATCCAGATCAGATTGTCATTGATAGGTCTTCTCTCCTCACCTATCTTTAAAGCAAGAGGGCTGAGGCAGGGCTGCATACTTGCTTCGGCCCTTTTCAATTTGTTCACCCACGATGTCAGAGAGGCTTTCATTAATACACTTCCAGATTCACTGAAGATGAATAATGTTGTAATTAAGGCAATTTGGTACGCAGACGATTTGGTTCTTATCTCAAAAACACCTATGGGTCTACAGCAACTATTAATGGCTCTCAATGTTTATTTCGATGAGAATGAATTGGTTATCAATTTCTTTTTTTAAAATCACAAATTGTAATGTAAGCTCCCAAATATAACCATAGAAATAGAATGGAAGATCCCAGCGGGGAGGATAACTGTTCACTGTACTGTTCACTGTACTGTGGAAGTCCCACAGGGAAAGGAGAAAACCACTGTGCCCATCCCCACTCCATAAAACACAAGTCGCACATCTGCATGAGAAAACCCCAAAAGGAACTGAATCCACCTGTACTTTAAGTAAATTTCAACCAATGCACATTACAAACTCCCAAAACACACAATACCCCCTTCACCAATATTGCCTCACCCCTGTGATGCATTTTACATATCCCAAAATACACTGAAATAACGAAAACAAAACGGAGTCCGCCTGTATTTTGAGTAAATCTCACCCCTGAGGCCCATTTATAAACCACCAAAATACACAGAAATACTGCCTTCCCAATATTGCTGCTCTGCATTAAAGTAACCATCAACATGAGATAACTTAAGACTTGCCAGAAAACAAATAACAATCAATGATAGGAAATGTGCTTTGCAAAGGAGGAATCGCTCTAGCAACGCCTTGCCTTCCAGTTCCAGCTCGTGCTATAATAATGACATGAACGCTGAAACCCACGTGATGCAGAGCAGCCCACGTGATGAAGCGGACGTTGAAACCCACGTAATGCAGAGCAGCTCACGTGATGAAGTGTAGGCGGGGTGTTGTTATTGTCCGTTTCTCGAATGGGAACTGGGAACTAGACACTACCCTTTACAAAACGCTCATGTCCAGTTTCCAGACAGCATCAGGTGAGTGCATGCGATGCAGCTCTTCTAGTGAATTTTATATGCATTTATTTTAGTATAGTATCCATCAACTTAGACCTTCTCACTGCTTTGTTGTTGTACTGTTAAGAGGAGCCCTTTGCAACCTCTAGGCATGCACGTTGAAGCTGTAATTCCTTGTATTGTATTTATCGCTTGTTGAAATTAAATATTGTAAGTACTTGATTTTCTAAACATATGGTTTTGAAATTACACGGGACAGCCTGTTGTTGGCATAGAGGGCAGCCTGTTGTTGGCATAGAGGGCAGCCTGTTATTTGGCATAGACACAGTAGCTGCTCGCCTGCTCCGAAGCTCATTTACGGTATGGTTCAGGCTCTGCAATGCTCGCAGACGCAGTAACTGTCTAATAATACCTGCACAGGCTAATGCTCGCAGAGGCAGTGACTGCTGTGCAGCTGCAACACAGACCCTCCTCTGGTGTAAGTGACTATATAATACCTGCACCGCTAATGCTCACAGACGCAGTAACTGCTGTGCAGCTGCTACACAGACCCTGCTCTGGTGAAAGTGACCTCATATAATAATATCTGCGCAGACTAATGCCCGGAGACGCAGTAATTGCTGTGCAGCTGCTACACAGACCCCGCTCTGGTGAAAGTGACTACATATATAATAATATCTGCGCAGACTAATGCCCGCAGACGCAGTAACTGCTGTGCAGCTACTACACAGACCCTGCTCTGGTGTAAGTGACTTTCACAAAGTGTTTGTGTAGGGGTGATGGAGTTCTTTCTGTGCATTGTTTGCCGATTCTTGTGGCGTAGTTGTGTGTATTTTTGCTTTGAGGACTGTTGCTTTGTACAGTTTGAGTTGTCTTTGTTATTTTATTTAGTCTTGTCTGGTGTATTGTTCCCTCCATTTAGCAGTTGTCTTTTTGGTGTTTTTTCAGTTCTTCTGTGAACTATTTTGCTGCCAGTTTGTTGCTTTGAATGTTTTAGCTGGTGCTAATTGGACAATGACCCTGGTGATCCAATTGTTGAGTGTCTCTTCTGTTGTATCTATGATTGTATCATTGGGATCTCTTTCACCTAGGTTGTCGTGGTGGGTTGATAGCATGGCAGCCCCGTCCGCTAGTTTTGTTGCAAAGTTGGGGTTGTAAGAAGATGGTCTGTAGATCAGTAGGAATTGGTTGTTGAGTTCTATCTTGATTAGGAGGGATTCCGCGTTGGTTGTGATGATTCGAGATGCTGAGGCGTGTTTTTTGTGTATAATTGCGATTCCACCTCCTCTTCGGTTTTCTCTGTTGGCGTGTATTAATTTATATTGCTTTGTTCGCGATGGCTTTATAGTGGTCTTATATCCAGGTTTCTGTAAGGAAGAGCACGTCTGTGCCTCCTTCGCTTAGGTCATTTGTTTCTGTTGAGTGTTTTGCCATGGATCTAATGTTGAGGAGGCTGCAGTGTACTTTGCTCGATTTCCCTTTTGTGTTGTTGATAGTATTGCTTGTTCTGACTGGTGTGGTGTTGGTTGGGTTTCCGTTCCAGGTGGGTTTTTCCCGGTTGAGTCTTTTGGTTGGGGTGGTTCTTTTTTAGTCAGTCTCTTTGTCGAGTAGACCCATAAGGTTTATGGCGGGGTTGGTTAGTTTCCGGGTGGTAAATAGGGTAGCTACCCCTCTGTTCCAGCCATTGTGATATAGGAGGTGTAGAGTGAGTGTGATGGTTTCCAATTTGTTTCTTGTTCTGGTTGGGGTATTGTCCATGGTGGAGACCGGGCTGGGATGGTTTTAGTTGTCATCCATTTGGTGTCCTGGTTGGGTCTGTATTCGTGAAGCTTGTTGGCTGTCGGTTCATTGTTGCTGTGCTGTTTTTGTTTACCACGTTGTCGTAGGTGGACCGGTAGCGAGCATTGTAGTCTGTCTCTGCTCTGTTATTTGTATGTCTCCTTGGGCCATCTGAGATGTTTGTCGAGTTTTTGGAGGTTGTGGGATCATGCTGGTCTGTGTCTTCCCGAGTGGTTTGGGATTGCTTATTATTTCTGTTGTCTTTTCTGGCTTCTTTGTCTTTCTTGTAGCGAGGCATGATGCGTGGGTTGTGTTCCTTAGTGCGTGTCCTCTTTCGATTGGTGTTTTTCATGGTCTTTTTGGTTTAGTCTTTGCTGTTTGTGGTTTGTTGTTGCTTGTATTTGGTAGATTGTGGGTAGTTGATGGGACTTTGTGGTTCCGTTTGTTTATTGCTTCTTACTTTTTTGGATCCTTTTCTTTTGATTTCTTTTTTTATTTTATTTTTTTTTATCCTGGAGGTACTTTTCGTTATGGTTGATTATTGGATTTTGTGCAAAGCAAACATGAATATTGTGTGAAGGAGTGCATGTGAATACTGGCATATATTGATACAGTCATGTTAGGGAGAATTCTTATTTCTGTGCTAATTCCCTTCAACCTTAGAGACCCCCAGCTCTTTTGCTGGACTGTAGGACTTTTTAATTTTAACCCTGGAGTGAGTGAGACCCTTTTCCCACTGCATCATGTGTTTTGACCTTTGGATGATGTGTTTTCACTGTTTTGGGAGTCTGACAAACTCCATTTGCATCTACTTTTTGTATGGTGACACAAAACAACTTCAGTGCAGTGTCACTGAGAAATCCTTTAGATTTCTCATAAGGTTTAAAATACCTTTTCTTGTGTGAACTACTGTTCCCAAGAATAGTAAAGTGAAAATTACTTTACTTAACTTTTCTCTTTGTGGGTCCAGCACACACCATCTTATGTGGAGTACTGGGGGTTACCTAGTAGCCCCTTATCCTACATTCTCATGTACAAATGACTAGTGGCAGTGGTTTAATTTTTCCTACCATTGTGCTTTTCTACCGCAGGCTCAACCCTCAGCTACAGTATAGCACCCAGGGGTGACCATTTTATCAAAATGGCCCCTGTCTTCTTTTTTTGCCATTTTCTGTTTGTGAGGTCTTTCTTGGGTTTTACTCTGTGCGTCAAACAGATTTAAGCCCTTTCTTTGTCTTCCCTTTGGCACACCTCATCCCTGAGTCCCGCCTCTGGTTCCATTGTGTCTGGGAGGACAGGATGTGAGGGAGGGTCCTGAAACTCCCCTGTCCTTTGTCCCTAGGAATGCCTGAATGCAACCAGTCCTGAATGGCTGGCTGGCTGGCTGGCTGTCCTTTCAGGACAGCGGCCCTGATGTGTGATTGACAGCCAAGGCTGTGCATGAATGGGAGAAACCTGCTTAAAAGGCGATTGGTTTTTGGACTAGAGGCAGAGTCGACCACTGGGAGAAACACCCGACGAAGAAACCCTGAACGTAGCTTGCTGCATCCTCCTGGACCTTTGAATTGGCAAGTGAAGCCCTGCTGCTGTATTGCACTCCCTTTTCAGACAGAGAATCTCCGGAATGGACTTCTCACCTTGCCTTAGTGGGACCAACTAACCCAGAGACGAACTCCACTGGACCATCTTCCCTGTCTGGCTGTACTTCGTCAATGCTGCAAGAACCAAGTGCCAGGGGTCGAGTAATCCGTAGTCGAGTGAAATGTCTGAAATCCGGCTAGAATCTCCAGGAGTCTCCTAAGGACCCTCCATAAGCAGGATGACCAGAGCTAGAGTTCCCTCACCAGACCCAAGGAGTGAAGGAACCCGAACCGGTACCAAAGATCCGCAACAGTGCTGTTTACTAAGCGCTGAAACCGCAAAGTGCCACTGAACCGAAAAGAGCCGTAGCCACCAACGACCTCCTAAGTACCACCGCAGGAGCCCTAAAGATGTCCTCCTTCTTGGCCCCACGACTCAGGCTCAGGAACACGGGGTCTGCAACGCTGTAGTAGGACAGAAGCCAGCTAGACCACTCTTCTTCAAACCAGAGGTACTGTTTAGACTTAGGGTACTTAACTCACTGTCTTGTAGCCTTGCTTTTCTCAGTTGGGAATTGCAGTGGCTTACTTTTAGAGTTGATTCCAACTCTGTTTTCACAGCTTGTGACCCTACAAGTGATTTTCTAACAACTCTCTAACTTTGTGCAAGACTTTTGATTCTAAGAACTACTTCAGCTCCATAGACTGTTTCCAATTGACTTTGGCTGTCATAGGTCCCTGCAGACTCTTCTAGCCCACTGACTTTGATATGGTGTGTGCCTCATAAGTGGTAACTTGTTTTAGACTCTTACTGCTGGGAAAGGCTTGTCTAGATTTCATTGGAAGATTTAGTTTGTTCCCACATATATTGAGAACCTGTTTCAACCTTTTTCCTTCCGGAAACCTTTCCTTTCTGCAACCTCAGAATCTGCAAAGTATAACTAGTGTGATATATAAATGCCATTACTGTCCTTGTGATTGAAGTCACCCCACGGTGTAGCAATTGTGTATGATTCTGAAAAGTAATTTAAAAATATATTTACATTGTTACATGAATTGCCTTTCTAAAGAATGCTTATTTAGAAAATGATGTTAAATAAATAACTATTAACTGAAACCTTGATTGTAAGTGTTACTTGGCTACTTGTATTTTCAGATTTCATTTGTACAGCTCACAGTTATCCCTCTTGTGATAGGCCTGGTTGCTTGGTCACACTGCCAACCTGTGCAGTTCCAGGCTTATACCAAAAGGTGGGCTTTCCTAATACCAAGCAGATAAGTGTTGGGTAGTCTCACACAGTGGGACAACGCCAATTCTTACCTAACAAGTCAGCATGGAAATGTATTGATTGTGAGGGTGCTGGGTTCCTGCTTTTGACTGGGATGGCAATGGATTCTCACCCAGGGGGTGCATGCTATGTTTAGGCCTCTTTCTTCCACTTTGGCCCAACATAGTCTCTGGCTTTATCCATGCCACATTGGGGATTGTGAGGGTGATGGGTGCCTGCTTTTGACTGGGATGGCAAAGGATTCTCACCCAGGGGTAGCATGCTATGTTTAGGCCTCTGGCTTCCACTTTGGGCCAACATAGTCTCAAGCTTTAAACTTGCCACACTGGGAGATCATTCAGCATAAGTGCAACTAAGCAAAAGCAGAATGACAATCTGTATTGGTCCGCATATCATCCTACAAACTTTGATGTTCTGAAGTAATCAGGAAGTCATCCCCAAATCATCAAGAACAAACATGTTTCATGGCAATGATCTTGACGTAATCAGCATGTCATCCCAGAAGCATCCCCAAATTATCAGGGACAAACTTGTAATCTCTTGAAGTGATCAGTAGGTCATCCAAAAAGCATCAGGAACAAAGAGTTTTCTAAAATGGGGATAATGTTAGCATATTCATTAAGTCATCCTAAGCTCATCCCCAAATCATCGTCCACCATTTTGAGATATTTGCTGATGACTTTAACAGCGTGATGACGTCTGATGATGTGGGAATGACTTCTATTGTAGTTTTGATGATCATCATATGACCCCAGGATGGTCTCTAAAGTCCTCCTTTTATACCAGGGGTTACTTGACCAAGAAAGGGGGCTGTTGGCGCTCTCCATTTCACGCTTGTCTGTCTGCGGCCAGACTGGTAATAAAAGCTAAAGCTCAAAAGAAACTGACTCAGGGAATGACGTTCTTTGGCCTAAGAAGCCAGCTATGACTTTACCATAATATTATTTCAAAGTCCTTGATAAGTGCCATCCTGAGGCAAACAAAATTTTTTGTAGGATATCATGGAGGCAAACCTTTGAATAGAGTTCGTGCTGAGGCCTTTTTATCAGATGCTGCTGCCTCGTGTATTTTATCTTTTTTATTTGAGAGAGAAGCAAGAGTATTTTATGGCGATGTGGCAGATGACTTGTTTTCTTATCATATGTTGTCCCTCAAAGGTCATGTCTTTCACTGACTATTTTTAAAACGTCTGTTTAATTTACTTGACAAGATTGGTGTCCAGTACACAAATTATGCTGATGATACATAAGTAATGTTGTAACTATCAGTTATCTATGATGAAGATGTTTTGAGGGCTAATGTCTTCAATATTATACAGGGTTGGGTGGCACATAATGGGCTCGCCTTAAATGAGGCCAAGACAGAGTTATTGCTGGTTGCCAACCCAGACTTAATAGGCTTTGGCGGAATATAAAAAAGTTAACGCCGGCTGTGAAATTGAGGTTGCGTCTAAATCAAGAACATTGGGGTCTATCTTGACTCTGTTACCATGAAATATCATGTCAATTATGTAATGTCATCTGCTTATTATCTTAGACTTTTGAGCGAGGTCTGTCCACTTATCCTTGCTGAAAACGGTGCTTTATGAGATAGGGCCATCATTGGGGCAAGAATAGACTACTCTGGCAGCCTTCTTGCAGGCATCACCCAATGCAATCTCTCCAAGCTACAAATTACCCCAAATCATGTTGTTAAAATAGTAGCCGGTCTTAATAGGAGGGACTGTGTCACTGCTGCAAGGCAAGCACTACACTGGCTCCTGATCAAGAAGTGCACGCAATTTAGGCTGCTCTCTATTGTTTACAATTTCCTTTTTGGCAAGTCTCCCTATGAAACAAAGATTGAATGCTTATCAGAATAGGTGGGTACGTGTGTCGAACAATAGCAATTTGCTTCTGATACCTCCTGTCAATCTTGAGTGAGCAGGAAAATACTCCTTTGATTTTCTTGCCCTCAAATTGTGAAACGCCCTTCCTTCAGCACAGTTGGAGACCACATCATCCAATGGTTTCAATAAAAAATTGAAAGCCTTTTTTTTTACGTAGTTTTAGATACTATAACGTCCCTTGCTGCTATTGTCTAGTAGTTCCATAGTTTTTTTTTAACTTTACTCTCATCTGTTTTAGGGATTTTCTTATTATTTTTCCTTTATCTGGTTTTGTTCTGTGTTGGCTCTGCCTTGTATGTTTTGCGTTAGTCTTCGTATTTGTGATTTAGTGCCCGTTTTCTTAAGGGCTTAGGGCGCTTTATAAATTCATCAATAAATAACACTTCAAAGAGCTTCCTTTTTCATGGATGCAGGTAGGTGCCCCTGTGACGAATCAACTTCCGGGGCATCACTGCTCGGGAATGAATATCGGTTTCTAAACCATCAATCAGTCCCACACCTCTAGTACACCAGAAGGAAACAGAAACACAAGCAAATTATAAACCTCCTTGTCCAATCTTGGTAACATGGACGGAATGGAAGGTTTATCTCCACAAGGTTGTGGATCGTTAGTTGCAACAGAGCAAAAATACACTTATTACCCAATGATAAAAGGGACTGCCCAGTCAAGGTTGTATAAAAAATATATACTTTATTATTATTCAACAGACAGTTCTAGCACAATACAAAATACAGTGCACCCTGTAAAGGAATGCAGAGGTTTCAAGAAGGAAAAGGGATGCGCTCTACATACTGACAGGTAGTCGGTAAAGTAATTAGTTCAAATATTTCAAGGATACTTGGTTTCAGCACACAGGGAACAATGGTTCGTAAAATGTCACTAAGGGTCTTCGGAGAAGGACTAGGGGACAGAACCACAATGTATATTGTGCTTGTAGAAGTTCTTAGTGTTCGATCGGGGCGGTTTCAGGGAGCTTTGCAGCTTCTGCGATCGAGTTGAAGATGGGAGACAGCTGCAGGTATTATCAGGAGGCAGTTCGGAGATCGAGGCTGGACAGACAGCTGCAGGCTGGCCTACGCGGCGGCTCAGGATCATGAATCATTGTCTGTGCTGGTTGGTGGGTCTGAAGCACTGGTCGAGGTGTCTCGGACAACGTTAGCGACGTCGGCGTGACAACAGTTGGCAGTGCAGTCGGTTGTAGATCGAGGTGCTCAACTGGGTCGAAAATGTCCTTGAAGGCGGACGCTGGATGATGCTTGTCGATGTACTTATCCTAGCTTCTTCACTGGGCTTGTGCCGTCCTTTAAGGCACCCCAAAGCTGAGGAAATCCTGGCTTTCTTTCACTGGCAGAAGCTGTAAGGCAGATGGTACCTTCAGCCAGGGCCCAAATGAGTTCTTCTTTGAGACTCCTCGTCTTCAGATCTGTCCAAAAGAGTGGCTCAGCCCCTTTTAAAGCCAAATAAGCTACAGTGATTGGTGTAGGATAAACCTACTTTAATGAACTAATCCTGGGTCACCACCCACAATCTCCTGTATGCCTGAGGTCAAGACCAGAGTGCTTTGGAACAGAAAAGATATAGGGGTAAAAACATATACTAATAAGTTCCACCCATCTTCCTGTCTTTTGTGGATCAAATGGTCTCTATGGTTAATTGAGCTCCCTGTGGTCCTGAGGTCCCCCTTGAAGCTGTGGCAAGACTTTCCTGTCCTTTATTAGTCTTGCGATCAGGCCTCCTGTCCTTTTATTGGCCTGTTTGAATGAACTCTGATTAGTATGCAAGGCTGCCACCAACAGCTAACAACGGAAAGGGTGGTTCCATGGAGCCTTTGTTAGTTAATTAGGCTGGCCATGGCAGGAGGAATGTTTTGCCCTCCCCCTTCTGAGATGCCTTGATGTACTCTTGGCTGTCCTATTCCAACTAAATATGCCCGAGGGGACGGCCCCTGTAGGCGGTGTACATCTAGAGTACACAGGTCTGTGTGTGTGTGTCATGCGGTGAGCATAGGAAAATGTGTGCGGATTAGCCCCACACATTGTGTCACCACTGGGTAGTGATGATGGACTTTATTTAAGGGTTCTGAGGGAGATTCGGTGGAAGGGAGAGTGAAGGTGGTCAATAAGCAGACTGGGCGGGCACCAGCAGCTCAGGCAGCATAGAAGTCCACCACAGTCAGAAAATGTTTTAACTATTACCTTTTAGACAATCCACTGTGAACTCCTCTGCATTCAGAAGCATGCCACAATAAAGATTTATCTACCTTTTGGTGAAATTACTGTGTCTTTATTTAATCAATTTATGCCCAATTTCGAACTTTTCTCCGAATTCGACAACTTGCAAAGGCGGAGTAGAAAGGCCATGCGGGGAAAATACACACAACTGTTAATAGTATGTTTTATATAGGACTTCCTACCGTGTTAACTAGAGCCTTTTTTTAATGACACACATTTAATCAAAGCCAGAAACAAAAACTGATTTGTCTCTTCTGGGACTTCCACAGGTTATCTACTACAGTATGAGCACAGATCCTAACAGTAAGCACTTAGCAGAGTTAGCTATCCGCTCTGCAAGCGAGCAGTTACTGTGTAGTTGTAGATCACTAGCAACTAGCCATCTGTTTAACCTGATGATTGTTGAAGAGAGGTGCTGTAGAAAGTTTTACAGATCCTTTAGTTGTGCTAATTTAATTTATTTTTGTAACAACATAAAGGGTATACAAAACAAACTGTAAATATTAGGCTTTCCACATGTGTATGCTGTCCGTATTACCATTTCTCTTGGCGGTGAGTCTATTTTTGGGCACATTCACTTGTTTCACATGTGGTCTTACCACTTTGGATGGCCAAGGGGGGGCTCATGTTCATATTTGTTGCCTTGTGATGTGGTTCATTCTCTGCTCCTCAGTCAAATGAGGTGACTGGCATAAAGCACTGTAAAAAGCATGTCAAAGCCTCATGGTAGCAGTCAAAGCAACTGGAACACAATACGATTGAAGGCTGCCTGTTTGTCAGTACCCTTCTCTCTCTAGGTACCCCGTTCGGTCTCAGACCCACCTCTGCTTAGGAAGTTCACGCTATAGTTTCTAATTATAAAATGCACCTTTTTATTAGCCTACAGTAACCCCTGTGATTCTCAACTTTAAAAGGAGACGGCTCTTGAGTTTTTAGTGCCGGCAGAAAAAGCAAAGAACTTTGGCCCATTACATTATGTATAATGGTTCTGTGTTTGGTGGCAGTGTAACCAATAGAATGGGGTGTCTTTTAGATCCACTTTTGAAGATGCAGATTTACATGTGTACTATTTCAGGGTTTGGAATTAAGCTTCGATAAGCAGGATCCAAAACCACCTCCTGGGTGTCGGCATCACAATGTAGGCAGGAGCTACTGCAGCGGAGCCGGGAGCAACCAGGAGAGGCTTCTTTTAACTTTTTGTCCATTTTGTATGATCCATTGTGTATTAGATAAGTCGGAATTCTTATTTATTAACCTTCTCATATACTCAAAGTTAATGTCACATATGCATGGTGGTAATGCACCAGTTAGCCAGAGGAGCCAAAAGTAGCTAATGTTAGCTGTTGGTTTCAAGCTAACCAGGCTTTCGTAGGCTTGAAGCAGAAGCTAAATAGCTCACAGCAGTTTCGAACCCTGCTATTTTTATTTTATCCACTTAAAATGTCATCAGAGTTAGTCTGGTTAATGCCACCCCATTCATGTCTCCGGATAGTGTTACAAACACTGTATAATATGAACCGCTATATGCTAAGCCTTCATGTTTGCAGGTGCTTTACGATAAAGGTGGAATAAAGATGAGACAACTGGTTAGGGAGGAGGAAGTGGACAGATGAACTACGAGTTAGTGTATTTGCAGCATATATAACAATATATATATCGTTTCATAATGTACACGGTTATCAATTATGTACTTTTTGGAACAGAGAAGATCCTTTCACCCGCAGCTGCTATTCGGCAGACTCTGCTGAAAGGCTGGCCCGGTTCTGGGTGTGCAGACCAGCCCAAAAAAAAGAAATACTGTGGTGGCTGTGGGCATCACTGGCTGTTGAACCTTATAGGAGAGGGGCGTTGTGTTGTATTCCATGTTATGTATGATTGTGGACTTCCACCGCCGTGGAATTCCACACCTCGTGTTCCATGACTTGTTGTTTTATGTATGGGATTCCAAGAGTTGTCAGTTGGAGGATTATGGTGAAGATGGAGTCACTGGTCTCAGGCTGATACAATAAAGGAGCTTACCTTACGCGCCTCCTTATTACACTGGCGACGAAGGTATCAGCCTGCAAACCTGCGCTCCTTAATTGGTCCCAGTGACTCCCTTTGTGTTCTCCCTGCGGCCGGGCTGAACTCTAGTCCCGGAGAGTTGCCGCAGCAGGCCATCCCCGGTTGGAAGACCATTTCCCCACGGCAGGATCTGCAGAGAGTGAAGCCGAGTCCGGAACCTTTCCCGATGCCGTGCTAGCAGAGAGCCCCGATGCTTCCCACAAGGCGTCTCTGCGGAGAGGGGAGGAGCTACGCTTCCTCTTCGCACCATGCCCGCCGTTGATTGGTGAGAGCCCCGTCCTGCTCCTCATTGGTACGCGGTGAATGCTACGCCTCCCCGGAAGTACCTTGGCGGATGAGAGCAACACTCGCAAATCATCCAGAAGCGATGCGGCTGCTGGAAGGTACCCGCTGCAGGTTTGTGCCGAAGCTCTCACAACAGACGACTCTGTTAAACATGACCGAGGCCTGCGCTCCCCTGTTCCGGGTAGAGCCCGGGCCCCAGCACTGTCGGTCTCCGCTACTACAAGTGACAGGTGAGCTCTGTGGAAGCAGGGTGCACTTGCGCTCTGTGCAGCGTATGTATGCGCAAGCCCTTAAACTATTGATCAGTGCCGCATGGCAGCGTAGCCGATCCAGCTACGTTTTGGATTGATGCGTTAGTGCGTTGGTGGTGCCATGGTTACTTTCCAGGAGTAAAGAAGCAGCTCCGTATCGACAGCTCTTACTGTGACTAGTAACAAGCACTCAGCCTTTTAAGGAGGATTTAGAAGAGGCATACCGGTGTTTGCTTTGAGTCACCTCCGCTACAGCTGCTGACCGGCCCCTCTTGGGCAGTGTTTTTTTTTTTTTTAAAGGCCATCAGAAATGCAAAACAGCAACGCTCGCCCTCCTCCTGCCTTCCTCCCTACCCCGGGTGAACCTGCAATTGCCTGGGACTTATGGGTGGACACGTTTAAGGTATACCTCAGGGCTGCAGGTGGTGCGAGACTGTCTGATGACGACAAAGAAGCTGCACTATTGAATTGTCTGGGCACAGAAGGGCCGAGGATCTTCAGACATCTGCCTGGACCTAATGTACTGGCACCCCGCCTCCAGGATGTCGAAGGAGGTGATGCCGTCCAGGATGTGGTGCTATCCTATGAGACTGCTCTCAGCAAATTAGAGGCCCGGTTCGGGAAAAAGGGCGAATGTGGTGCTTGAAAGGTACCACTTCTTTTCTAGAGTGCAGGGCGCTGGGGAAAGCATTGATTCTTATGTAACTGCCCTACGTACTTTGATAGCTACTTGCAAATTCACAGGCCTCATTGATGAGTACATTCGGGATCAGGTTATGATGCGAACAAACGACTCTTGGGTCAGAGAAAGGTTGTGGATAGAAAAGGATCCACCCCTAGAGAAAGTCATAGAAATATGCTGTGCCATGGAGGAGTCCAGGAAGAGTGTGAGGGCAATGTCTGACAAGGGTGATGTTGTGCATGCCGTAATGCCCCTTAAAAATGAATGCCGTAGAGGCAAACCCAAGGAGGACAGAGGGACGCCAAGTCCCAGGAAAATGTGTAAGAGATGTGGGTGGCGGGGGCATACCACTGGGTCTAAAGAGTGTCTGGCTTCTAATGCAGAATGTAGAAAGTGCAAAGGGAAGGGACACTATGCCCGTATATGTAAGAATATGGTTCACAAAGAATCTGTGAGGATGGTGGATGCGGGTAGTGAAGATGATGATGATGTCACGGTTGTGGGATATGTAGGTTGATCCAACGTACACAGTGAGTCTTCCAAGGAGGGTTTATTATTGAGTGTGGGGCAGGGAAGGAAAAGTGCATGGGCCACCCTTACCATAAATGGGCTGCCCGTCGAGTTAATGGTAGACACGGGATCACCCTACACTATGGTGTCTCCGGAACTGTACGTGTCTAAATTTCAAAAGAAGATAGCAGACCTGTCTCCTTCTGACATCAGACCATGCGCATATGGGCGTGTAACCATCACAGTTTTGGGTTTTGAGTGGGTTGACATAGAATTCCAAGGACGCAGGACCCGGGGGAAGCTTTATGTTGCTCATAAAGGGGATCCAGTTATTGGATGGGATGAGCAGGTGGGTTTAGACATTGAGGTACGCCCTGGGAAGGCTGTTGCAGTACTGAGTGTCAGTGATGAGGGTAACTATGATAAGTTCAGGCCGTTGACAGCTCAATGTCTTGAAGATAGATTTCACGCCTAAATTAGGCAAGCTAAAGGGTTTTGCACACAAAATAGTTCTTAAGAGGTGTTGTTCCCAGCGTCCATAAGGTCAGGAGGGTGCCCATAATGGCACGAGATGCCCTTAAAACAGAACTTGCCAAGCTTACTGGTGAAAGGATCATTGAGGAGGTGGAGTGTTCGTAATGGTTGGCCCCAGTGGTCCTGGCACGAAAGGCGGATGGAAATTTAAGAATGTGTGTAGATCTAAATTCCAAAATCTGGGTCGACGGGCATCCCCTGCCAAACATCAATGAGATGCTTTCCTTAGTAAACAGAGCTTCGTGGTTTTCCACTTTTGACCTCTCGTCAGCATATCAAATAGATTTGCATGTCGATTTGCATCCCCTCACCTCCTTTGTCACTCCCTTTGGGGCGTTTCATTTTTGTAGGATGCCATTTGGGTTAGCATCTCCCTCTGCCATGTTTCAGAGTGATGCAGAAGTTCTTGCCGGCCTACAGGGGGTAGAATGTTTTCAGGATGATATCCTGGTTTGGGGTGAGACCCGGGAGAAGCATGATAGTACGGTTGTGAGAGTGATGGAAATCCTGGGAAAGAGTGGTCTGACTGTTAAACTCAGTAAGTGCAAGGTAGGGGTGTCTAGCGTGTCATATCAGGGACACACGTTAGATTCCAGGGGCATACATCCTAGGAAGGATTTGGTCAAGGTTCTGTGCGAAGCCCCGCCTCCCAGTGACAAGGAACAACTTAGATCCTTCATGGGTTTAGCTGAGTATTACAGCCGGTTTGAATCAGCATATGCGGACAAGACAGTGGCTATGAAGGCCTTGCTCAGGAAGGGTGTCCGTTTTGAGTGGAGAGACCAATGCCAGAAAGAGTTTGAGTGTTTGAAGCAGGAGGTTGACTTGGCCCCATCTTTGAGTTCTTTTTGTCCGTTTAGGAAAATGGTGTTAACAGTTGATGCTAGTGAGTATGGATTGGGGGCTGTACTCGAGCAGAAGGATGGCGGAGTGTTTCGTCCAGTGGCCTTTGCGTCTAGGGTACTTTAGGAGGCAGAACAAAGGTATGCAGTGATTGAGAGGGAGGCGTTAGCGGTGGTTATGGGCCTCAAAACATTTCAGGACATTCTTGTGGGGTGTTGAATACACTATTCGTACTGATCACAAACCCTTAGTTCACGTTTTAACAACTAAGGGGCTATCGCAGTCCTCTTCGAGGATAATGAGATGGATGGCTGACATGGGTGAATACAACTTCACTGTTGAGTATGTTCCGGGTGGGAGGAACGCTGTTGCTGATTGTCTGTCGCGGTTTCCGCGTTCGGGCGATTCCGAGGATGTGCATGTGGTGCCCGATGATGGTCAGATGCTGGTTGCGGCCATTACGCCTGCAGTGGGCGAAGAGGTGTGGGGTGAGGAGTGTTCTCGCGATCCAGTTTAGGCAGACATTAAAACTTCCCTTAGGAATGGAAGTCAGAGTGAGGTTTTGTCAAGGCAGTATGGCTATGTCTGGCATGAGTTGTCAGAGGGTCCGTGGGGCGTTGCCCGAGGGCTGAGATTGATTCCACTCTTGTGCATGAAGGGCATCTAGGGAGGTCCATGACCAAAAGAAGGCTCAGAGAGGTGTACTGGTGGCCTGGAATGGATGAAGACGTAGAGGCAGTTGTCAAGGATTGTGTGGCCTGTTCCACAAGTGATAAGAGCCAGTCCACCTCTACCCAGCCCATTTATCGGGTCGAGATTCCTGGGAGTGTGTGGTCCAAGGTAGCTATCGATATAATGGGTCCCATGGAGGGTTTGGGTGGTGGTCTAAGGTACATGGTGGTGCTGGTAGACTATACGTCTAGGTGGGTGGAGGCTGCGGCTTTGTCTTCCGCTACGTCGGAGAAGGTGGTGGAATTTTTGTCCAAGGTGTTTGATAGGGAAGGCATCCCGGCAGGTGTTGTCACGGATAATGGGGCACAGTTTGTGTCTGCTTGCATGCGAGAATTCCTAGAAAGTTTGGGAATACGCCACCACAAGGTCGCGTTGTATAACCCCATGGCAAACGGGTTGGTGGAGCACATGAACCGTTTTGTGGAGGGTGCCATACAATTGGCGTTTGCTAATGGCCTACCGTGGTGTAGTGTGGTCTCAGAAGCCCTAAAGGCCTACAGGTTGACTCCTTCGACATTCGCAGGTTTGTCCCCCTTTGAGATGATGCGGGAGAGGAAGCCAGGGTCAAAATTGAGAATTCCAGCGTTGGGTGGGGGGTCTCAGCCACAAGTTGACATGGAGGAGGTGTTGAGGCGGGTGCGCCAAAAACAGTTCACCTTTTTACAAGGGCAGGTGAAGCGTTACAAGCCTCTTTCTGTGGAGGTTGGCGATTGTGTGGTGGTCAAGGATCCGAGGTTTGTGCCGAAGGGCGCTGGCAAGTTCATGCAACCCCGGATTGTAGTCAAAACTGGGCGTGGCTATGTTAAATTGGGGGATGGAACTAGATGGAGTCGGAGGAGAGTGGTGGTGGTGGATAAGGGTTCCAAGGGTGGCCGTGCAAGGAATGAGGATGAGGTTGCGGGTCCTTGCACTGGGAATAACAAGGGGAGTCACAATCACATACCCGGGACGGTAAATGGTGAAGAGTTTGTGTTGTGGATAGTGGTTCCACCATGTCATTTGATTCTTTGGATGCGTGTGAGGCAAGTGTCCCGACTCATCAGAGTGGGCGGGACATGGATGCATTGACTGTGCCTATCCGCAATTCCAGTGAGAGTGACCAGACTGCGCATCAAGATGCAAGAAACCAGGAGTCCTTGATGACTGGTGGTGGAGGGGTGCAGATCAGTGGTGCTGATGCATCGTCTGCTAGCGAGGGGATTGTTCCTTCTCCTGACAGAGTTTACAATCATCCTAGGAGGGTGAGGAAGTTACCCGTTTAAATATAAAGAGTTTGTGGTAGGGTCAATTGTAAATTAATTGCCCGTAATTCATTTCTGTCCGTTCATATAGTTGTCAAGTATTGTTCCTTTCCCTCTTTTCCTTCTCCACCCCTTCTCCTGATTCTCTTTCCACCTTATTCCAATTTTCCTGTTTTGTTGAATTGTGCGCTGGGTAAAGGGGGGAGAAGTATTGTATTCCATGTTATGTATGAGTGTGGAATTCCACACCTCGTGTTCCATGACTTGTTGTTTTATGCATGGGGTTCCAAGAGTTGTCAGTTGGAGGATTATGGTGAAGGTGGAGTCACTGGTCTCGGGCTGATACAATAAAGGAGCTTACCTTACGCCTTGTGAGCCTCCTTATTACACGTTGCACCCACAGGTGCTGGTTCTGCCTGCAGCGATCAGGAAATATAATTGTTGTGTTTCGCTGCAGCATCTGGACCTAAGAATTCCCTGTCTATATCAAAGTCCCCCACCCTGCTCCTATGCACCTACAAATAGAGCCAACTAGGATAGGTCTTAAGCCCTCCAGTGATATGTTTATTGGTTTTGAGTAACAACCTGTTTAGCAACGAGACATCACACAATGATTCCAGATTTTACAATTTAACAAGCAAAACACATTCCCTCACCCCGCAAACCCGGTGTAGCATCACAGTTTAAAACGGAGGCAGAATCATGTCCAATAATATAATCCATGTCCTTTCCCCACGTTAAATACAATATACCCATATCTCCTATCTGCCCAGTAACCTCTGGTGTGAATTTGCAAGCGTACCTCTGTTAGGGTTAAGGATATCAAACAAATTAATTGCTCCAAGTCTGTACGGGCATGTGGGATAAATGCATTCGGAACATTTAAACAGCATCACCAGTTCCCATTTACGTTTGAAGCTCTCTCTCCTATCGGCTATGTCAGCCCTTAATATTTCTAGTACCAATACTGACTATAGCTTGTCCCACCATAAATGTATGTGAGGTGTCTCACAGTCCTTTCATTTCGAGGCAATGACCATCTTTACCACTAAAAGCAGCAGAGTTACCACTGCATCCCCATTGGCTGTCAGGGGCCATACTCCTTCGATATGTAGCCCCAACAACTCCCGACCCAGAACATAGGGGAAAGTGCGTACCAAGTTCCTGTGAAATATATGTCAGGACATCTTTCCAAAATATTGCAATCTTTCGAGCACGCCCACCAAGCCCTACAGATAAGGGGTGTATCATCCACCTTTACTCCCTAAAAATGGGCAAATGCAACCAAAGAAGGAAAATAGGGAGTAAAATACTCCCAACAAAAATAGGAAATGGGTAGACCCACTCCTCCATGAATATGTTTGGATCAGTAGGGTGTGAGGAATTTGAGGACGTCCTCGCATCTACTCCTCTTGGAACTTCTATACAAGTGGCTAGGGAAATGCCATCGCTTTTGGATCCTACTGCTGGGGGTGGACAAACGAGGGAGGACCACGTTGGTGGAGGGTCCTTGGGGATTGGAAGTGGGATGTCCTTAGGTAAGATGTGGTATTCCACACCCTCCTTTCAAGAGGGGAACCCCTATCCCAGAAGTGGTTATGGTATATTGTTCACCATGTTGGCTTGTCCCTAAGAAGGATAGTAGATATTATCACCCCAGATGTGTTAGAAAGGGGAGGAGAAGGATTGGGGATGAGGTACCTTGGGACAAAACACAGTGTCCCCTTTATTCTAGTGACCACCAACCTAACCCTCCAACTTTTTTGGGTCATTATAGAGCAGTTCCCTTTTATTCCCATCTTGGGGTACTGACAGTACTGAGACGAAGAAGAAACAACTGAGAGTAATGGATACCACTTACTTTCACCACTTTGGTACTCGGATGAAAACAAATGCATGAAGGTAAGGCATGTACTTGAGTCAGGCAGCATTGATTGATGGAATACACCTGCAGCCCATTGAACAACCATAGGTGCATAAAAGGTGGACTTAGTGTGTCAGGGAAAGAGGAGGCAGCAGCAGCAGAAGGAGTGACCTGGGGATCTTGGGAAGAGATTGTTTTCATACCCAGGGCCGTGCTCGAGAGCGAGACACAACAAAGATCCTGGGAGTCCTGCCGGTGGAACTGTGCAAGACGGGGGAACCCTTGTAAGGGAAGGCGGGCAGCAGGTGCCGCCATGCAGTGGAGCAGAGCACGGACGCCGACATGTACTGAACAAAGCACCTGCCGAACAGGCTTTCCCGCTTCGGGTGGGGGGAGCTGCCAGGAGGAGCTGCCAGGTCCTGGTAAGTGTTCGGGACAATGGTACCACCTGGATGCTCCAATGGACAGCGAATATATTAGCGGCCCACGAAAGTAAGAAACCTTCGCTTTTATTGAATACCGAACTGAATGACCCGAGCAAAGCTGCATTTATTGAATGCCGACTGAATGAAATAAGCTAATCTACATTAATTGAATACTGCACAGAACGCAATAAGCAAAGCTGCATTTATTGAGTACCGAACTGAATGAAACAAGCAAAACTGCATTTATTGACTACCAAAGTGAAAGGAAAGGCAACCCTTCTCATTTTTAATGTTGATTTCAATGAAGCAGCACACCTCCTAACATTGAATGCAAATAACAAATCTGCTAATGTTGATCTATGAACTTAAAGAAAATCGGAAACTAAATTGAATAAAGACCTCTGACTACAGAGTTAAAGTCAAGGCTGCGAAGGTGCTTGGCGTGGAGCTGCTTTTGAGGAACTATTTGTTTAGCTGAATATTGAACTATTCAAAGAGAACTTTAAGTTCCTGGTTGCGTGACCTGTAATGGGAAGATCGTGTGATCCAACAACTGCACCCAGACCAGAGAACTCTTAAATGCTGAATAATGAACTGCTGAAAGCAAATGCATGGTTCCTGGTTGCATGACCTGTAATGGGTGGTCTGTTTGGTCTAACAACAGCAACAAGACCAGGGAAACCCATATGTGCTAACAAGGAAGCTTGTTATTGTAAACTACCATTGGTGCATATAAGACTTGGGGACAAGAACCTTGAGTTGTAAATAATTGTTGAAATTCAGTTTAAAGAGACAGCTTCAAGATACTTCTTTTTGTGACCTCTTTTGATATTGAACTTGGGGAAGGGAACCCTGAGATGTGCTGCCCTTGAACTATATTGAAGTTGGCTAAGGGTATCCTGACATTTATAAAGGTGAAGTACTTCATTACTGCATGTCTAAAAGTAGGTAAATGGAACATTGTAGTGAACCTGTTGGCATTTGGGGAAAAGAAGCTGAAGATTAAGCCTGAGCTGGAAATAGCTCAGAATGTTACTTTTGGAACACTGTTTAGTTTGTGGTTGACATCCCTACACATTGTTTTGTCTCACACTATGAGGGAAAGCATAGGTTTTGGACACACAGACTTTTCAGTTGAATTTACTGACTATCCATAGTTTCTTTAGGTAGGGAATTCCCATCGTCACATAGGGCAAGTTAGGCCTTACACCATCCTGACATTTTCTTTAATAAAAACCTTTTGTTACACATTGAATCTGTTGTCTGTGTCTCCTTCCATGATGCTAATCTCACAAACGCCACAGGAAGAAACTACAATTGTTACTGCCAGATGTGAAGAAATAATCATTTATCTTTTGATGTTTATGAATAACCAATTGCAAAGAAATATGTATTACAAAACATTTCTGTTTTATTGTTAAAAGATAACTTTTTTACTTCCTTATAAAATACTCCCTTTGGGAATGAGGCCTACTTTTTTTACTCCCTAAAATATAATTTTACTGGCAACCATATGTGGAAGAAGGTCCTCTCTTGTCGCACTACCGCCAACACTGCCCTTGAGTCTCTGGGTATCTTTTTTTTTTTTTCTTTTTTTAATCTGCATCAGGGTTAAATGCCAGCATGCAACTCCTTTGTACGCCACCTTATTAAGTTGGACTGCCGTGTAAGCTCTCTTGGCTCTCAACCACATGCCCTCCCATTCTTTGTCGGTGATCGATTTACCAATGTCCTTTTTCCCAGGCTCCCATATTGAGTCCCTTCTTTGCTGTAAATGGTGATTGGCACCCTTGTCTCAGCGTCCCGGCCAAAATAATCTTTGAAAACATGGCAATTGTTTCGTTGCTGCCTCCCTGGCCACTTTAAGCCCAATGTCTAATTTAAAGATATTTAAACCGATCTTGTTACTCAAGCGATGCTTACATTCCACAAAGGTTTTAATCGCCCCATTTATAAAAGTCTGAAATACACGAGCCTCTGTTATCTCTCAAACACTGAAAAGCACCCTTTATGAGAGCCGGCATGAAGTCTGAATTGTTGTAATCTGGGTGAATGGGGAGGGAGAAGGTGGTATTACCCTTATGTGACAATTATCGTCCTGGTTACTGGATTAAAATATAGTGAGGGTGATCTCATTGGTTTGGGTAACCATAGTGCTCTCCAAAGAGGTATTGCCCCTACTACTGTATCCATAGCGCACCACTGTTTAGTTGAGTTAACCTGGAACTTAATATCTTAATATCTACAGTTGTGCTGCGTCATATTAGGCTTTGAAGTCTGTGGCTGGCAATCCTCATTTGTTTGTCTCTATCAGGATTGCCCTAGCGGCCCCCACTTTTGATCCCCCTGCTATATAAATGTTGTGACCTTTTTGCAGGTTCTTAATGACCTGTCTTGGAACTACAATCAGGAGCGCCTAGAAGAGATATTGGAGATATGGAAGAATATTTATTTTGATTACGTTTATCCTACCAATCCATGAAATAGTGAGCTGTGACTTGTCTAAATTACCTCAGAAGCCTCAGGTCAACCCTTAGCTTTCCAGTGCCTCTTGCCCTGCTGCCAATAACGCAAGTGGGTTTCGGATGGACAGTATAACCTTGTCAGCAAATAATGCAATTCTATGTCCAGTGTTTCCAAATGCAATCCACTGTATATCAGGATTGGCTCTGATATTCCTAGCTATCCGCTCCATTTACAGTTAAAACATTTGAGGTGAAAGAGGGCAGCCTTGTCTGGTTCCTCTTTCTAGTTTTAGTGGCATCGATAATAATACCATTAGCTCTGACTCTGGCCGTGGATTCGATATAGATGGCAGAAATCCACTGGACCAGATTGGGCCCCAATCATGACCCAGTGAGCATCTATTTCATGAAGGTCCAGTTAACCATGTCAAAGGCCTTCTCTGCATCTAATGCCAGCAACAGGGGTTGATCTTTCTGAAATCTCTTCTTGTGTATTAAGTGGGCTAATTTTCTGACATTGTCAAAAGTTCATCTACCCATTAAACCCATCTGGTCTGGGTGGATCAGCCCTGTGAGCACTGTTTCCAGGCATAATCCAAATATTTTTGCATATATCTTTTCATCGAGGTTCAATAATGCTACGGGCCGAGAGGACCCACATTGCTCAGGATCTTTCCTAGGCTTATGTATCACACTTTTGGTCGTCTGGTACATTGTCTACGTGATTTTGCCAGTTGTCAAGAAGGAGTTAAATAGTGCAGTCATCGGCTTTAATAATTCCCTGCATAATTATTTTTAATTGGCCCGGCAGGCTATCAAGGCCCGGTGCATTGTTAACTTTTAGCGATTATAAAGCCTGATAAATTACTTCAACCGCGATGTACCTATCCATGTGCTCTCTCTGCTCTTCCAAGAGTTTTGCTAAGTCGGCCTTCTCTACATATGTCTGACATGTTCCCTCGTTTACAATTTCATCTGCGTATAATTTCTCATGAAACGTGCAGAATGTCTATTTTCCCACTGTCCTATATTCGGGATACCCCAGGCTCTATTTATAGCTCTAAATCTCGCTTTTGCTTTTTGACTTCCAGTGCTTGGGCTTATTATTTACCCGTCTTATTCACTTTCTCATAAAATGCATGTTTCGAGTTTAATGGAGTGTGCTCTGGCTGGTTGGCTGCAAGAGTGTTTATTTGTCCCCTTATTGCTGTCATGCTCTTTAGGATTCTAGGGGAGCCTCTCGGTTTGTATTGTCCTTCTAGGTCTTTCAGCGCTTTAAGGAGCTTCTTATTTTCCACTTCTCTTCAGCTTCGTTAAATGTGCGCCAAGAGAGCGAAATATTCCACTTACTACTGCTTAAACGCGTTCTATGTATTTGAACCAGGGTTCTCGATCCAGCCCTTTAAGACGATGTAGCAATACTTTGAGATGGATAGGGATGCAGAAGAAACTCAAACATCAATAATCAAACTAACTCGGGAAGTTGGCAAATCAAAGCAATTGTCTAAAACAGGGAGTTACAACGAACATCGACAATTTGTTCGATCTTCTCACTCTCTCTCAACAAATCCTTATAAAGAAGCATCTTATTTAGTAGAAACTCATCATTACTGTCGTCATCCTACGTGGCAAACTACAAAAACCTATTGGAGAAAGTGATTGGGTCAAAGGGAACATCTAGGTGTAAGTTCCATACTTGTCTAAGGGAGTGATAGGGTCTCTAACATCAGGTGGGGAAACTAAGCCCTCCCCTCAAACAGGTCACTATGAACGTCATCAAATACACAAGATGCTCTGCTTCGACTCCAAGTAATTCTGATAACCTCCTGGCAGCCTTCCTACCACTGGCGCTGCTACATTCCAAATATGTCTGCTGATCACTCAAAATTTGGATTTCTTTCAGGGACCCAGGCACTGTTGGTGAACAAGCGCATTGATCATGTATTGCAACTTGCATGCCCCGTTTGTTCACAGGGAACACAGTTTAGTTGTACTAGTCTGTACTGTTTTTTAACACAAGGGTGCCCTCCAGTGACATCTGCTTTTATGTACTCTCAAACCTTTCCTGACGTCCAGTAACTCATACTCTTGACAGTTGTGCTGCCTTCTATGTCTATATTTTTCTTTTTAACCATTTATTTATTCACTCTGACATGCCGACATTGGGAGGCGGATCCACGCTGCACAGCCGAGCCGGCTGTGGCACGGAGAGGGACCATAGAGAAAGTGAGACGCTGCCAACCAGGCACTGGCCAGTGCAGAGTTGGCGAGGCCGAGCACAGCCGGCCTTATCTGGAGGTGTGATCATTTGGAGGACATGGTGCCACCAGGAAACCACACTGAACCCAGAGAACAAGGGAGGAACGAGTCCATGGCTCGCGCAGAGGAAAGCGACCAGCATAGACCCGCTATGAGGAGCAGAGCTGCAAACCCACTCACATCCAAAAGAGAACTCCATGAAGCTGTGCAGAACACAACCGCTACCGAAACGCCAACACCTTGTTAGAGCTATCCCTGCGACAAAGAAAGTACATGGGTTGCTCATAGTGGAGGAGCATGGAGAGACCATAGAGTGAAAGCGGGAGAAGGAAAGAATATCCTAAATCCCAATGTTCGAGAGAGAGGAGGAAGGTGAAATACCTCCATATCATTTCCCCACTATGACAAGAATCTGACTTGAGACACTAAGTAATATAATCCAAAGTCTGGTTCTTTAAGCCCACCCAACTATAAGGTTTAGCTGGATCTGTGAGTTCCATACGCACTGCTCCAGGATGCCATAAGTAATGGGTAATCATTTTGTTTAAGTTTAGAAAAGGCCCTGCCCAGCATGATGGGTCATTGGGAAAATAATTCAACAGCATAAGCAACGCCTTTCTTGAGTAGAGCTATCTTGCCCATCACTGAGATGGCGGTTATTGACCATCTGCATAGCTTGGATTGCAGTGCATTCAGGTAAGCACCAGCGTTGCTGAGATAGAATAACTCGTGGTTTCTGGACACAAATGCATCCAAAATAATTATACAATGTGGTGACCAACAAAGGTTAAAACTAGACACTGGCAAGTTGGTTTTACTGGTAAAGGGGAAATCTTCTGACTCTTACCAATTAATGACTAGGCCAGAGTACCAAATTTGATAATGTAGGTATTACAGTGAGCAAATTAGTATCAGGGTTCCTAGTAAGCAGTAATAAATCATCAGCATATCAGGGTGCAAAACTTTAAGTTGCAAGGCACTAGCCAACCATAAACTACTTGCCACTTCAATTCTATACATACAGACAGCAGATCATCTCTTACTCGTCAAGAGTCAAATATCACTAGCCAGTGGCGAGTGCACATTTTGCAGCGTGAGCATATAATGATCTTATATCATGCGTGACGACTCTGGCAATGTCATCACTACTTTCCTGTGGAAAACCTCCCCTCACGTGGCTGCGGTGAGGAGCCGATACCTGATCCTCACCCTGGGGGCAGCCATGTGAAGGAGGATCACATGAGGGGAGACAGCCCTCCAGGGAGTGATGTAGACTTGCCAGATGAAAAATGGCATTCTCATTCAGTTTCACATCCTTTTCTTCTCACTTCACTTATGACCAAGAATTCTCATTCTTCTGCTATTCCTATACACGTTCTTCAATTTTCCCCTTCCGAATCTCTAAAAAGTACTGGCACGAGGAAGAAGACTACCTACCCTCATGAAGATGACCTTGTAAATACTGGGAGAAATACTGAGCAATAAAGATTACATCCAGGAACCACTCTAAGCATTCTAGTGGTTGCTGGTTCCTATTGGTTCTCTCCCGGTAGAAATTGAGGCAGGGAATCAGAAGTGTTGTCAATCACTACCTAATGGAGTCTAAAGCCAGAAGGACATGCTGTGCTGAGGATGCTGGATGGGAGGCTCTGAACCACAAAACCACTGACTGGTATTAAGTGCATTATAAATGAACAATAAAATAAATAGAAATAAGCAGGAGGACCCTTGAAGGACCAACAGGGGTCCTTACCTACTTTGGAGCTCCAGGAAAGACTGAACGGCCACCCAGCCCAGAAGACAAACCTTGGCCCCTGGGCCCACTAAAGGGAGATACCTTCTGGGTAGCTGAAAGCGGGGATCTGATAAGCTGGGAATTTACACCACATGGAAACTGATGACACCGTACAATGAGAAGAGATTTGTGCCCGAGAGGAAACGGGATGTTGGCGGAGCCACCGTCGAGAGAAGCAACACCAGTGCTGATGAGACCTAGAGCAAGAAGAAGTGATTGGTGTGGCCACTGCGAACGAAGAAAGCACCTGAATAGCACCAGAGCAACGCCAGTTGGAAGACGCGGACCAGAGGGTCGGGTACGCAGTCAGCTCACAGGGTGCTGGAGGTCCTGGAGGAACTAGAACGCCAACATGAAGTTCAAGACAAAAAGCGTCTGTGACCCTGGGAATTATAAAAGTAAAAGGTGGTCATATGGCAGAGAAGTGAACCGAATGAACCAGGTATATTACTGCGAGGACTGGCTTACTCGAAAAGGCAAGAGCCTAAAGTGAACATGGATAGAACTGTCTGCGACCCTTTAAAAGCAAGAAAGACCATCTGTGAAGGGGCCATTGTTTTGCAGGAGAGTAAACCAAGTAAGACAGTAAGAGAAAGAAAGACAGCCTGTGAAAGGGCTACTGCTTGGCAGTAGAGTAAACACAGCGCTTCAGCATGTCGCAAATCTCAGACCCGGAGCTACATAAGTGTTTGAAAACTGATGGGTTGAGAACCCTGGAACTGGAAAAGAACTGTGAACCTGAGATACGTGCTGTAGTATTTGTGGAAGATCTGTTGTGTTTCATGAGAAGAGACTGAGAAGACATTTGTTCTTTTTGAAGTCTAGGTGAAAGGAGTGATTCCCCACTCCCCCCCCCACTAATATTGGATCATTATTTCTTGGAACATTATTTTTGAATCCTTTTGGAGTCACCGAAAGCAGCCGGAGCCATCGCACAGGGCACCCTGATTTTTCAATTAAGAGATGCCTAAAACTTGCTACAATCAGCTCTACAGATAAGGGGTGCATCTGCCACTTGTACTCCTTAGAAATAGGCAAATATAATGAAAAGAAAAATAGGAGTAAAAATACTGACAAAAAAGTAGGAAACCAACACATAGAACCTTGTGCCCCTGTTTTCACTCGTGCAGCTCCATGGATATGTTTGGAACAGTAGTGCACGTACTACCACAGGGACAAACTACTATTATAACTTCCTGATTGAAAAAAGTAAACGTGTATCCTTTAATGTGCATGAATACCTAGGTACTAAGAAATAATTATTACAGAAACATTTCCGTTTTCCAGTTTTTACACGCTTATAAAATATACTCCCATTGGGAATTGGACTTACATTTTACTCCCTTAAAAAAAAAAATCATTTTACTGCCAACTTTAAAAAATAGGAAGTAACCTACTCCTACTTGACAATCTTTTCTGGAGCACTGGCTCCAATCATTGGAAAATTAACACTTCCTGGAAACTAATTTAAATGTTATTCTTCAACATGTTTACTTAGCCTTGTGGTCGAAACACATGTTAGCTTAAGTCATGACACTCCATGATTTTGAGAGCACTAGAAAACTGTAATGACACTTGAATATTAAATTCTAAAAAAGAACATTGGGCTCAGCACAATCTGATTGGTGTTACTGACCTTACACTATTCCACTATTTCTGTTAGGGTTTCCAAGTCCAGTCTTTTCCAGTTTATGTTGCTTGTCACCAGTAGTTTTAGGTTTGTGGACATCGTGCGCTTTGGAATTTTGACAGTGAATTGGATCATATGAGTGTCGCTCGATATGATTGGTACCGGTGGGTCAGCGGTCAGGAGTCCATCTGTGCATAAGATTGTTTCATAAAGTGTGTTTGTCTCTATGGGTGGGACCGTGTACTATTTGTTTGAAGTGCAGGGTTTTCAGTAGAGCGCGGTGAGAGTTTTTATGGTGGTTTCTTTTTCTCTTTAGAACCAAATATTGAAGGCCCCCCAGAACAATTATGTTGTCATGGTTTTCTAGAGAGGTTTGCTTTGGCGTCGGTGAGATTTGTGGCAAAGTTGCAGTTGTAGATGGGGGAAGGTCTGTAGATCAGCAGTAACAGTAGGTTGGATTGGTTGTTGAACTTGACTAGGGGTGATTCGCCGTCTTCTATGTCTGTTGAGCAGATGTGATTTTTGTGTGCTAGGGTGATTCTTTTTCCATTTTCTCTATTGGAGAGTATAAGTTTGTAGTTGTTGGGTATGGATTCGTTGGCGATTACTTTGTAGTTGTCAGCAGTGGTCGAAGTGTACCAAAAGAAGTAGTGGAGCTATGTTACCTGCTGGCCTGCTCCCGCTCCCCACGGACCCCATCACCACGCCGCCTCCCATACACAATACACACACCCAGACACTTACACCTGCTTTTTAAGGGAACGTTCAGTGCAGTGCACTGAAAGTGCACGTTTCAACTTCTTCCTACACTTTTATTTTAAAACGAAACCATTCCACAACGGTTTCTTTTTCAAATAAAAGTATAGGAGCTGTAAAAGGTAATTTAAAAAAGTAGAGGAGCACCGCTCCCGCTCACTTCGACCACTGGTTGTCAGCCATGTTTCTGTGAGGAAGAACGCGGTTATGCCACCTTCGCTTAAGAGGTCATATATTTCTGTTTTGTGCTTTGCCATAGATTGTACGTTGAGTAGGCTGCGGTGTAGCGTGGGAGGGTTGAATTGTATTTAAACTGGCATTTCTCGCGTTTCGGTTGGGACGGTGACTGTCGATTCTTCAGTTCTCTCTTGGGTGAGCTTTTGGTTTGATGGGTGCGCTGTTGACTCATCCCTCCCTTCGTTGAGGAGTTCCATTAAGTTGTGTGATGGGTTTCTCTGTTCTGATTTGTTGTAGTGGGGTGTTTGGTTATTGTTTGGTTATCCATGTTGTCCTTTTTCCATTATGTAAGGAGTGTATATGCTTAGCAATTATAGCTTGGCCCTGGTTCTTGTAGGTGTCTTTCGGAAGCAGTTTTCAATGTTACCAGGTTCTGTGGGTGGTTTGATAGTCTGGTGGGATCCACTCTAGTGTTCCTTGGGTCCTTTGTTGTCAGTTGTTTGTTTTTCAGTATTGTAGTATTGTAAGTGCAGAGGTAGTGGGATATGTAGGTCGTCTTTGTTCTCATCTTCTTCAGAATCTTTAGTTCATTTAGAGGTGTTTGGTTATTTTAAGGTGTTTTGTGAATTCTTGTAGGTAGTTCCTGTTAGACGGGGGCGTGGTTTCATTCAAATTTCTTGTTCTGGTTTTCATTCTTGTTTCTTTGTCCTTCTACCAGGGCTCGATTGTGGTTGCAGTGTTTCGTAACTGTTGTGGGTTGGTGTTATACTGCGGATCTGGTTGTGCGTCAAACTGTTTTGGTAGTAGGCTCCTTGGTTGGGAGGCTTGCTGTTTGTTTTGATCACAGTGGATAAGCCAATGTGCCTCGCTGTGATGATTGGTTGTGGTGTCTTGTTTTGTCACAGAGGTCTCACATTTGTCATTTGTGCCAGGGGCGAAACTCCTCCTGGGGTGATTTTGATTTTTGGTCTCCAGACCACTCAAGGATTCGTGGTGATAGACATCAGGTGGTTTGGTTTGCGGCGAGCAGGATTGGGTTTCCCTGGGCAGAGCTTCTTCATGCGGCCTGTTGTTTCGAGGTCTATAATCTGCATGGTGAGGAATTTCTCAGATTCTTGGTGGCGAGGTACTGAAATAGCGGATTCTTGGTGGCAAGGTATTTAAATAGCCAAAATGTTGGGAAGCTCGGTGTGGGTGGAGTTTGGTAGAGAGAATTCCAGTAGTTAGAGTTCAGAATGGTTTAGGTTTAAAGAACTATCTGGGTCAGAGTGTTCAGGTTCGCGCTGAAGTATGCACAGCAGTGGCATTCAGGGGGTATAATTCCAAGAGTACGCGTTCACTCGGACTTGGGTTTCTAGGTAAGAACCGCAGTTGTCATGGTTAAACATGGCCAGGATTACATTGGAAGATTCTAGGTGGTTACGTTTGAGAGTGGTAGAGTTCAGATCGTTAACATTCAGAGCGGCAAAGCAGAGTCTCTTGTAAAATGTAGGAGTTGGGGGAAGCAAGCATTTAGAATGAAAACAATGTCCGGGGCAGTCGGGGAAAAATCCATACAGGTTGAAGCACCTGATTTCAAAATGGCCGAAATGAAGACCGACGTAAGTCGCTCGGATCAGGTGGTAGGAGTTTAGAATAAAGGGATTCAAGAGCTGTAGGAATCCAGTAGGTGGAGTTTTAAAGTAGTTGGGTTAAGGAGCAGAAAAATCGATTGAGTATAGTTTTAGAAAAGGTAGACATTGAGGCAGACTTATGTTAATCGGCTCAAATCCCATAGCTAAATGATGGCCTTTAGAGACGCTGAGTGTATTTTGCAGTTTACCCAAAAATATGCGAGTGCTTTTCAGTCACTCCTTAAATTGCCAGTAACGCAGGAATTCCTGCAGACACATACATTTTTACCAGTGTAATGGTTTTTGCGTTTCTCTTCCCCCTATTCTTGTGCTCTGAGAAATACTTCATGCATATTGGATGTCCCTTGGAGTAATTGTTTACTCTTTGAAGAAGAAACTATTTTTGATAAGCTTTCCAATGCACCCTGCCCAATGGTCTCTCAAACGCTACATTGAAATCTAATCTGTCTGTGGGCCAAAGCCCTGTTGGACTTTCTTTTAATATTATTTCATCAAGGTTCATCTAAGCATTTTGGAAAGGTGCAGTAATTATATTGATTTATAAACGTGGTGATAGGTTGTCACCTGCTAATTATCACACAATCTCCTTATTGGACTCTTCAAATAACATTTTTGATAGTCTCTTTTAGAAAATATGTCCATTTAATGTGTCTTTTCCCTTCCAGTTGTGCACTCCCCAACTTTTTGCTTTGTTTAAACACTATAGTATGACTTTACCAGAGGAGCAAAGCCTTCTGCTGCACTCCCCTGGGCTTTCCGCTCACTTTGTATGGGGAAACTGACATGCCCTTAAAGACGGTCAGCACTGGGAGACTTTGTTTCCCTTAGTCCTTGTCAATGTTTGCAACTTTTCTGCAACAAGTGCACAAAGTACCTTACAGTACAGTGCACTTGGGTCTACTAGTCATTTCCAAAGGCCCTAGATGCACTCAAAGGATTTTTTAGGAAAGTGCAGATGTGTATCGGACAGGGCTGGTGGCAGCTTATCTTTTGACATATTTTTAACCCTTTCCTGCCAGGTAAACCGCAGGTACTGCATTTGGCACCAACAGGTGGCCTGGCTCCAAAATGGCCATGCCATGAGGTTCTTTGTACTGTTCTTTGGCCATCTTGCCCCTCCACCTTCCCTAGGTCAAGCGACCCGGGTCAGTCATTATTTGGGCATGCATTCTCGGTTCGAAACGCCAAACCTTCACGTGCTCCTGCATCCTTTGTGTGTGTGCTTCTAGGATGTGGGCTGACCGTCTGGTTCCTATACAGATCCTGGGTGCCAGAGAGTCTGGTGTGCTGTGAATTCCTGGGACCACCATGATCCGTGATTGGTCCATGTATGGTATGCCTGTCTGAGAGCAGATCTCCCATTGGGTCCTCTTCATTTTGGCGCGAAGGAGATTTTGGATAAGAGAAGGCTCATACCATGTTGATCGCTGGAGTTCTCTCTGAACGAAGTTTAGGATCCAAGTGTCCTGAAACTAAAAGGCCGAGTCGTGGAACCACTGGTGAGCTGCTGTCGTCCAGCTGGACCCCTCTGCATCTGGTCGTCCTAGAAGGTCTGCGAAGACGCTTCGACCCATTGGAATAGTGGGACCAACTATACTTGGGCACTTTCATCAAACCTTGCAGGTAAGCTTTCTCGGAAGTGTCCATGGGCCAACCAGTGGGCAGATCAGCTTACACAGGACCTTTTGCCCTGCACCACTCGAAACTTGGTACGTTGCTAGCTCTGTGTTCACAGCACTCTCATGCCGAATTTCGTACACTTGGCATGCTCAGGTCTGGAGTAAAGTGAGTGTGCCCGAACCGGAGCATCCGCGGTTACTGTGTCACCCAGCCGTGGTGACGAACTTTGCAGGTGTGCTGCTTTTGCGCCCCTGTTGCCCCTAAAGCCTGCTTCAGTGAAACTGGCCTAATCCATCCACCAGGAGCAGAGAAATCGCCACTGTCCCATTTGGGAATCAACGCTGTATCTTCGTCGCTGAAAGCAGCAGAGCCACCAAATTGCTGCACTTGAACCCGCAACCGAAGTGGACTCGACTGCTGAAGTTTGGTCTGGAGTGCGCCGGAGGGTTGGTGAGTAATTGCAACCGTAACCGGTGGCCCCAAGTGCCTCCATCCATTTGTACGCACGAGTGGCCCCTGAGGACCCCTCTCCTTTCCACTGCTAGTGCGAAATAGAAAACTATTCCCGAACTCTGGAACTTGCTCTGCCCTGTTGGGAAGACCCTCCATGAAAAGTGGGAACTTATTCTTCATCACCTCATCCACCTTCCTGAGCTTCTACAAAGCCTTGAAGAGATCCCGTTTTGCCCATCTGCATTACCGCGTGCGCCAGCATTGCAAGTAACTTTTAGCAATAGGCTCCACTCTTCTTGGGGACTGGATTGCCTCCCAGTTAGGGTTGTGTTGGATGCAGAAGGGACTAAAGACTATTTGCACTGCCCGTTTCCTTCCTCTTTTAGGTTACGGACCCATTTCGTGCATTAACCCTTTAGACCCCCATTGATCTTTTATATATGTATTACTGTGATTGTTATTGTGTGGTGAACTTTCAAAGTCCTTGAAATAAATGTATTTGTATTTTTAATATATATACACCTGACTGGGAGTGATTTGTAAGTGACTTTACTCTGTGTGCTCATTGAGGTCTTTCAGTCACCCTCACCCCTCCTGAGACCTAGTCTTGACCGCCGCCAATGCTACTTTGATTGGTCTGGCTTGTCCAGAAAGTTACCCTGTTCCAAGAAACTAGGCTGGCCTTCTGAACCTCTGCCCACCAGGTCAGAGCTCAGAAATCCGTCTTAACAGTCTCATCTTTGAAGAGTTGCAAAACTGGGCAGGAAATGCGGGATGTCTAGATCCCGAACAGTCTGTTTTTATGAAGGGCGTAGGGACATCTCTAAACTGCGTCATGCTAAAAATGTTAAGTAATCATTCGAAGAGGGAAAAAAAACCTAAATATTTGTGGTTTCTTGACACCTTGCAGGCCTTTGATTATGTAATTAGGTAAAAATCATAAGTATTCTAGAAGCACTTCAGACAGTGACAAGAGTGAAAGTAAGAATTGACCAGAGTGGTTCTTACACTAGATGGATGACCCATCGTGGCCTGAGAAAGGGCTGTGTCCTGGCCCATTTCCATTCAACATGTATATCTGTGATTTGGATTTACAGAAACTACTGACCAAGCCACCGCAACGGGCCCAAATACCAAACGACATTTTGTTATATGACCTTACTCCAATATGTCTGCAAAAGTTGTTCACAGCACTAAGTGAATATTTGACTGATTTTAGATTTGAGGTTGAATGTTATTAAGTCTATGGTTTTAATTATGAAAAGCAGAGTTGGAATCGACTCTTAGGTAAGCCAATGCAGGTCTCAACTGAGAAAAGCACAGCTCAAAAAGACACTGAGGTAAGTACCCCAAGTCTAAACAATATCTCTGGTTTGAAGAAGAGTGGTCCAGCTAGATTCCGTTCTGTTGCAGTGATGCAGATCCTGGGTTCCTGAACCTCAGTTGTGGGGACAAGCGTGAGGACTACTGTGGCAGCAATTTGGAGGTCGTTGGCAGCTACGGGCTCTTTACGGATCAGCAGCATGGGTAAATAGCACCACGGCGGATCTTGAATACCAGTTGGGCGTCCTTCACTCCTTGAGTCCTGCACTCTGCTGAGGGGACTCGAGCTCTGGTCGTCCTGCTTCTGGAGGGTCCTTAGGAGACTCCTGGAGCTTCTGGGCGGTTTGTAGACGGTGCACTCGACTACGTATTTCTCAACCCCTGGCACTTGGTTCTTGCAGCAGAGAAGAAGTACAGCCAATCAGGGAAGATGGTCCAGTGGAGTTTGTCTCTGGTTTAGTTGGTCCCACTAACCAAGGGAAGAAGTCGTCTCTTCCAGAGCTTCTCTTGTTGATCAGAAAGCGTTTCAGCACAGCAGCAGGGTTTCACCGGGCAATTCAGAGTTCCAGGAGGATGCAGCAAGCTTCGTTCACGGTTTCATTGGGTGTTTTTCCCAGTGGTCGACTTTGACTCTAGTCCCAAAACCCTCTGCCTTTTTTTAAGGCGGTTTCTCCCATTCATGCACAGCCTAGACTGTTAATCACACAGGAGGGGGTGGCTGTCCTGAAAGGCCAGCCAGCCAATCAGGACTTGTTGCATTCAGGCATTCCTAGAGACAAAGGACAGGGGAGTTTCGGGAACCTCCCTCACATCCTGCCTTTCCATACACACTGGAGCCAGAGGCGGGCTTCAGGGCTGAAGCCTGCCAAAGGCAAAATAAACAAATGGCTCAAACCAGGCTCAAACCGTAGAGTAAAACCCAAGAAAGACTTCACAATCAGAAAATGGTGAAAAAAGAAGACCGGAGACATTTTGACAAAATGGTCGCCCATGGTTACTATACTGCAGCTGAGGATTCAGCCTGCGGTAGAAAAGCACAATGGTAGGAAAAGGTAAACCACTGTTAGGGAGAATTCTCTTTTTGGGCTGAATTTCCTAACCTAGTGAGTCCCCCAGCAGCTTTGCTGGATTTCTGGAGTTTCTTTTTTTTCTCCTGCCAAGAGTGAGACTCTTTTTCTCCCACTCTTGGGCATGATTTATGGTATTCCTTTGACTGGTAATGTGTTTTATGGGCTATGGGGTCCTTTACTTCATAGGGTCTCATGTGTTTTTACTATGTGTGTTACACAGCACCCTCCGTGCAGTGACACGGGTGTCATAGTGACACCCCACCATAGACTCCATACCCTGGGACTGACTACTGTCTCCCAGTGCATGTAAAGTCACCATTGGTTTTACTAGTCCCAAATTATGAACAGAAACCAGTACAAACATCATATTGTGGACATACTGGTCTGGGCAACTCGATTGCCCCGGGGTCTGTTATTCGAGGGGGCACGTCTCCGTCCCCCCTGATCGAGTTCTGGCTGGTGGCAGTGGATACTACTTTTTATATTCGACCGCGAATATATCCCTATGGGATTTTCCCATTGTTCGAGGCTACCAACTTTAATTATTTAATTCTTATAGCCTCGAACATACCGCCGGTTTATTTATTTAATATTAATTCGCCGGTTGGTATTTTTTGCCAGGACTCTATTCTAAAATGGCGTTTGTGTTCTCTTCTGTGACTCCAACCCAAGTCGAGCCCTTTGTTCCACTTTTGGCGGGCTTCTCCACAGAAGCCTCCAAAAGTGGTGCCACTCTGTCTGGGTACCACAGGGGGGTGTGAAAGGGGGTTTAGGCACCCTGGACTGAGTTACCCTGGTAACTCAAGTCGCACTCTTGTGTGATTGGCCCAACAATTTAGCATGTTTGATTGACAGCTAGGCTGAGTGAATGGGGGTGTGCTGCATAAAAGCAGGGCTTTGGAGACTGGAACTTCAGAAGTCGTCACAGGACCTGAGAATCCGACGAGGGAGAAGCTGAGCCGACCTGCTACGACGACACCACCGGTGGAGCCCTGCGGAACCGATTCACCACTTCCCGACGACAGAGAAGATCTCCCTGCTGGAGAGTCTTCTTCCCCTGACTGGTGGGCACTACCAGTTTACCTTCTTTTTCTCGCATCCCAGGACTTCTTGTTGTCGAATTGCCCGTGCCAAGCACCCCGGCAACCGGATAGCCACTTACCACTGGACCGCGAACAAAAGGACCGCTCCTTTTAACGGAGAACCCCGCGACTGGTTTCTTCCCTGGCAGTACAACGGACTCCTGTCTTCCTCCCCGACGAGATCCTCTCTTCCCACGGACGAAGCACCGACTTGCATCCGCTGCCAGGAACAACTGCCCCCGCTGGAGTGTTCTCACCACTTTAAGGTACCGTGTCCGCCAGGCCTCCCTTTCTAAAGATTGCTACAAGGTAATAATAATACCTTAACCTTCTGGACTGGGCTGGCCGCCTTGACCATCTAACTCGTCCCCTTTCTTTTGGTCCAACTCTTTCTGAACCTTTTCGAGACTCTGGTTCACTTTTTAACCGTGTGACCTTGGACACATTTCGTTCTGATCCTCTTAAAGTGGATCCGGCTTTCTGAACTCTAACTTCACCTTTTTGACTCTGCCTTCCTCTCTTGGTGTTTTCGTGTGGAAGTGTTGGGATCTGTTTCAATTTATATCCTGCCTTTCTCTCCCTTTTAAAATGAATTATTAGAGTGCCCTCTGCGTTAAGCGCTCACCGCTGTCTGAAAATAAGTGGAGCTTTACTTAAGACTTGTCTAATATTCTTTTAAGGGAGTGTATATCTTTTAGTGACCGTGTTTTTGAACTGCTTAATATTAGTGCCTGTGTGTTTTATTAGATGTGGTTTTAAATAAATAATTATATCTCTTTTACACCAAGTTCTGGTTAGTGTTTGCTTGTTCTACTATGTTCTTTTGACCTATTGTGAATACTGTGCATACTGCCTAACTCTTCTTGAGGGAAGTCTGACTGCTAAGCCACAGCTACCAAGTGAATCTGTGTGGTACAGACTGCTACCAAGTGGGTTTACTGCCAAACACCTGTAGTCTTAAATCTTTTGCAGTGGTCCCAGAGGGAACTCCACAGGTTTCTGCCTAACAACCACTGCCATTAGCCAATTAAAGTAGTGAGGGTAACAAATAAAATGTTACATGAGAATGTAGAATAAGGGGCTACTAGGTAATTCCCCCCCCCCAGCGCTCCACATCACATAAAATGGTGTGTGCTGGACCCACGAAGAGAAAAGTTAAATAAAGTCAATTTCACTTTACTATTCTTGGCAACAGTAGTTCACGCAAGAAAAGATATTTAAACCGTATGACAAATCTAAAGGATTTCTCTGTAACACTGCACTAAAGGAGCTGTTTGTCACCATACAAAAAGTAGATTCCCCTGGAGTCTGTCAAACTCCAAAAACAGAGGAAACACATAATCCAAAATCGGTTCAAAACATGTGAGAGAGTGAGCAAAAACGTTTCACTCGCGCCAGGGTAAAAATTAAAAAGTCCTAAAGTCCAGCAAAAGAGCTGGGAGTCTCTAAGGTGGGAGGAATTAAGCACTAAAATGGAAATTCTCCCTAACCAGCATCCTTCACAAGCTTTTGGAATTGGTATTTTAAGACTTTATCCTACTGGAGATATTATCAAGTGCTAGGAACAACACTGAAAAGTGAAAGGCATTGTCATTACTGTAGTTATGCAGTATAAAGTTTAACACATTGAATGATGATCACACTCCGTTTTTTCTGAAATGTGTGCATAATGTGAATATGTTGACTTCAGAGATGTTTTGGCAACAAACCTGTAAATGGCTCTAAAATGTCCTTGTATATTGATGCTATATCATTTCTAAAAACGAGTTGAGGTATTGATTTTCCAATTATTTTCTTGTTGATTTTTTTTCATGTGTGGAAAGTGTGTTTCAAACTGACATTACTATAAATACAAATAAAGAAAAGCAGGATTCAAACGGTGGATTTCCATGTGGTGAAGAAATGATGTTGCGTTGTCCCTTACCTCTTTTTGTCTGTGATCATCTGGGTTGCCACGGATGATTGGGGAGGGGCTGTAGGTTGCAGCGCAGGTCAACCAGAATCGCCCTTATGTACTGCCCTTCGCCAGCTGCCCGGGCAAGGCTGCTCTAGGCTAACTGTAGAAATGGGACTGGGGCTGGGGCTCAGGTGACTTCCTGTGCCTATTGGAAGCTTGGTTTTCCTTGAGGGATTGTGGGAAGGGGAAAATGGCTCCTTGACAAATTAACTGGTATTACAAAAACCAAGGTAAACCAAGACAAAAACACCCACCCAGCTGAAAGCACACATAGTCCTTATTAAAAGCCTTGTAATAGAGCGGGGGAAATCAGATTTACCGTCAAACTAATCCTAATACCCCCAGCAGTACACAAATGCCTTTTGTTAAGGCTGGGAAATCTGATTTAAGGTCAAACTAATCCAGATAACCCCACCAGGAAACGCATGCTTTTTTATTTGTATTTGTTTTATTTTGAATAGGCTGCAAAAGGTAGGGAAAATCGAATTTAAAGTAAAACGAATCCAAATACCTAAATGAGCACACTCTCCGGCAGCTCCTTCCCACAGCAACACTCTTCTACACAAACATTGGCTAATTCACTCCGTATCAACCTCGATAGAAGTCTACCAGGCCTAGTCGCCTCACTGTAGCATCTGGTTATCGATGTATTTCAGAGGTTGAGTGGTATAAGGCTGTGATGGGTTCTCTAGTAAAGGCACTTGGGCACTTTTAGTAAAGGCACATGGGTGTAGGTTAGGGTACAATGATTATTTGGTCGTCATAAATCACTAAAAGCTGCAGACCTAGTGTGAAGTTACAAGCATCATAAAACTTTACAAAGAGGATATGCCATAACAAAGCACAACCTGGCAATATTACAGTGTACTAGCTGCTGCACCAGGCATCTCGTACACTGATCTAGCAAGCACTCTCTTCTTCCCTTTTCATCTCTACCTCTTTCCCTCTGCTTCACTATCGCACTATGGCTCTGTGCCTCTCTGTGATTGTGCACTCTGTGTTGAGCTGGGTGAGAGTCGCATAGTCAGGTGTGAGTTTACAAGCGTCACCTCAGTCATTGCAGCCAACTTTGTATCCATGGATATCTCGAGGTTGGGCTTTGTATTTGCAAACCCATCCATTAATAAACAAAGAACAGAAAAATAAGATTATTTAATTTGAATAACATTTTAAACTTGCTTTTTAAAATGTACCATGTTTTTATTTCTAATGATCACAAGCAGTAAATAATGTAACCATAGTAAGAATGGTATGCTTGTCTTACTTGGCCAAGACCATTTTCAAAACCTAGAATAACGATATACATTAGTCTAGCACACTCCTATTGTACTCTTTCAAAATATCCTTATGAGGAATGGAACCATGAACTATGTATACTGATTTGACAGATTGAGATATTGGATGTGAGGATGAAATGATGGCGACATCAATCGGCCCTTTTGGGGTACAAGGGCCACCAGAAGAGCATGTTTCTTTTTCCTATGCATACTTTTAGACAAGTCTCTGTACATTGAAAACTGAGAATGTACACAGCCATCTTAACCCATACATCCTAAGATAATGGGTAGGGTGGAGTCACTTGGGGATGGAGGAGGGGGAGAGGAGGGTGGTGAAGTTCTGTGTGCAAATGTACTACTGTTCCTATGTATTTCAATCAGATACATTGTACACATTGCACTGCAAGGATCAGAGCCTGCCAGCTGCAACATTTGCATTTCCACAGTCAAATTCCTTTATCCTGGAAATAAATGCTTGACACAGAAGCACAAAACATAGATTTAGACTCTGGTGGTCAGGGGGTGCATTCTGTTTTACTGAACAAAGTGAAGTGCTGCTGTGATGCGATTCAGGTTATAAACACTACTCGCATGCAAAGCGCTTACTCACAGCATGTTCATGCCAGGTTTAAATGGTTGCTGTGCAGATTGTCACTACTATCGGCTTCTGGACGAGTGAAGACTTTTCGTTTTTCACAGACCTTTAGCTGGTGCATGCTCTGCTGTATTAGCATGAGCAATTCTGCGCATTACCTCCTTGCGTTCTCCACCCTTTTTGGTTCGATATTGTTCTTGTACTCTTTAATAATGGCAGGATTATGCTACTCGAAGGAGCTTAGGAAATGGCAAAGTGGCAAGACTGTACTTTCTTAAACTGTCAAGAAGATTCTCCAGCATTATATTGAGAACCCACAAAGAATGACCCTGGTAATGCCTGGCAGCCTAACAAGTTAAAATTATACTCTCTTAATCATGGCCTCTAGAAGAGGCAAAATACTGAAACTGTGTCCACTCCCAAAGCGGTTCTTGTTACTGCAGTAGCATGTGCCACACATTAGGGTAACATTTCAAGTTGCAAGCTACAAGCCAACCATAAAATGTCAGTTGACACAGACATGCTGTTGTTTGACAAGAGAATAAACTATGTCCCTCTTCTCCAGAAATTTCAACGGCTCTTGAAAGCAACTCTCTCACTGGAAATACCTCATACACACGCTCCTAACAAAAGAATTGCTCTAAATGGAGATCTCAAGCAGATGGCGAAGAAATGTGAGTTTCAATACTCAATCCAAATAAGAAAAAGGAAGCCACGGTTTAGAATTAGTTGTTGCTATACAAAGCTGGGTTGTCTCAATTGGAAGCCGAGCAGATGCTCCGTGCCCTCATTAAAAAAGACGCCAGATCAATTTGGCGTTTATTAAATGGAAGTCAGTTGGGAGGAGAACCCTGCTCCACATAGTCTCTGAAAAAGTCTGGATCGACTTGTATAAACAGCTACTCAAACCAAAAGAGAGCCCCCTCCAAATGCCAACAGAGAAACCAGGTCGGGGCTGGGCATTCCAACTTGATTATCTTGACATAGAACTTCTAATTAAAAAGGCCAATCAATCAAGAGCCCCGGGACCAGACAGGATTTCGAATTCAATGATAAAAGAATCTGCGGAATCTTGGATTCCTTTTATGCCCACATTGTTTAACCAAATCCTTAAGCAGGGTACGATTCTGGATTCTTCGCGCTCAGCGATAATGGTGTCAACTTACAAACGGGGAACTAGATCCGACCCGTCTAATTCTCACCCAATAGTGCTTTTGGATTCAATGGGCAAGCTATTTGCTGCCTTCCTCCTAAAACATCTGCAATTCTGGACGAAAGAATCAGATATAGACGACCCTAGACAGGATTTGTGAAAGGAGTCAGCACTGAAATAAACCGCTTTGTAAACAATTTATTAAAAGCCAAAGCCTTTAACGAGAAAATAAAAATCTATGTAGCATTCATACACATTAAAAAGGCTTTTGACAGCGTTAACCAGCAACTTCTCTGGACAAAAATGAATACGTGGCAATGTCCTGCTGACTTACAACAAGCTATTAAATCACTCTACGACCATACTAACGTCCGGATTCACCCTGGGGCACATGGCATACTGTCCCGCGCAAATGATACATCAGGGGGCCTAATACGGGGCTGTCCACTTGCTCTGACCTTATTTGGCTTCTTCCTTTCAGAAGTATGGCCAAAAACTAGACTGCATCCCCCCCCCCCCAAGCTGCCCACTGAACCAGTGATAAATCTGCTTTACTCAGACAACATTGTCCTATTTAATCTTACCCCTATTGGTCTAACTCTGGATGACTACTTAATGGAAAACGGGCTCAACATGAATACAGCAAAGACTACTATTATGATTCTGGGCATTCTTAGTCATGGCCCGAGAAGAGTACTGAAATGATTCATCAAGAAAAGCCCTTTAACAATAGCTGATCAAGCTACATACCTCGGCTCGCTAATTAACAGTAAAATTGATCTCCTTTGCCGAAGGGCTTGCCAGCAAAACTAAACCCCCTGATCACTCAAGGGAGATTGCTGCACAGAAAACTTGGGCAATGTTCCTTGGAGTCCATCGGGACCTTCTTTAATGGAAAAGTCATGCCTGCCCTTACTGAAGGAGCTGAGGGGTTCCCACTAACCTCTTTGTGACTATGGTCCACCTTGGAAAGGAGTCTTTTGGCGGAAAATCCTCAAACTTCTAGCCTGAGCCCGATGTCGGTGATACGGTACGAACTGGGCTTAATTTCACTAGGCGCAAAGGTAACCTGGAACACTTTCTCTTTACAGAAAATGTTGGGCACCCGACATGCCCAAACCTTACCAAATACTAGAAAGAGCGTTGAACTCCATGAAAAATGCCACCTTCTTGGAATGTGAAAACTGCAGTCAAGTCTTTCTCGCCCATATGGAAGTTAAACCAGAGGATCTGATCGTCAACCCGGCTAGGGTCAAATGGAAATTGTGGGAAGTCGACCGATTGAAGACAATCAACGAAAAAAACCTATACAGACTGGAAATTGATATGGAAGATGAACACAAGACCTGGGGCTCCCTCCCCGAATACTTGTCCAAATTTCCTAACTGTTGGTATAGGACGCAATACATGCGATTCAGGATGAATATGCTCCCCACTCATCAAATTCTGGCACTTTACAATTCCCAAGGAACCCCAGAAGGTTGTTGATTCTGCCATCTAGAGGAGACACAAGAAACACTAAAACATCTCACACTTTTTTGTGCGGGCTTAACACTCCTTGGATCTCTACTGATGGGAAGACAATCAGATGTGGCTGAAAATCTGTCGAACATGCTTTTCCTGCAATATTTTCCCTTGTAAAGTTCCTAAAGCAGGACCTTCTGACATCTGACTCTCTGAGTAATCTGAAAGCAATGCACCATACAAGATGAAATGCATGACAACTGTCACTTGGACCTTTTTATCTTAAAAGGACAATAAGAAACACTGACTCGTAAAATTACAACTTAGGTTTCTGGTGAAATAATAGATGTAACAAAAGGTTTGAAATAAACCAAATGTTTTAATTTAAAAAAAAAAAATTGACACTTCATTTCTAAACATATACACAAGCAGACCATTTAGCACACCATTTCTTACTCAAAAGTCCATTATCACTAACCAGTGGCGAGTGAATATTTTGAGCCGTCCCTCACCTAGCTTTAGTGATTCGCCATTCCAATATAGTTTTAACCACAGAAGCATGGTGCAGTTTCAGACCGTGTTAAGCTTCTAGATGCGCTAGCCTAGGAAAGACCTTATAGCTGAGACAGGAGGCGGACCAGCGATGATGCATAAAAACACCTTTTTAACATTCACAGAATTTCAACATTCCCAGCATTTCTTATACACTGGCCAACTCATTTGGTTGAAACTTCCACTTGCTGCATGACAGCATTGAAGCGTCCTTTGTGCAGCATATAGTAGGTCAAGCTAGAGAACTGGGCTACTTCTATTTGAAGAGCCATTTGTTACACTGGATAGTCGGAAAAATCAATTCAATCTACAATGTTAATACACAGTCCGGAGTGGACAAACCATTTTGAAACATATTCCATAATTGCAGTCCTATCACCAAAACCTGTGACAAAATACCATTGACGGACAAAGTTTATTAACATTTAAAAACCCCATTTCTTTCAACCGCATATTATATTGGCATTCCAGGATCTGAAATCTCACAACAATGTTATAAAACACGTAGAAAGTTATGATGCAACCCTCACAGCCATCACAGATACCGTCACTCCATTGCAAAGATCTTCTAGAGCACAACAGCCTGCCTACCAATCCTGACATGCCCCTGATCTAGAGATCCATGTTACACCTACACCTCTCTGACAATGCCCAATGAGGCTGAATCCTGCCTGGTGTTTGCTTGTGGTCTTGAGCTGACCTACTAGTTCAGGCTAGTTTGCCCCTTTTGGGGTGAAATCCAGCCTGATTTGCAAAAGGCCTTTCCCCTTGTGTAAATGGAATGGCAGGATGGAAAACGATGTTCTGGGGGTTTACCAGAGTAATGACAGAGGATTAATTCAAAACCTTCTAGGCATTGCTCGTCTCTTGCCCTCTACATAAGCTAGTAAGATAGCACAGCAGGTTGAGCGCTTGCTGCTACGATCTGAGCGTGATCTGCAGGTCGCAGGTTCGAATCCTGGCAAGGCCAACTCAGCCTTTCATCCTTCTGAGGTCGATAAGTGAGTACCAATTTCGGTTGGGTGATATTGTATGTAAATATGTGCTCTGTAAAGCGCTTTGGATTAAGGCGCTATATAAATAACGCATCATTTATCATTACATACGGTGCATGGCAAAAAGTAACTGCTCAAATTCAAGTACTACAAAATAGTTGCTGTACAATGATTAATACACCCCTTTGCTCGCATAACCAAACATAACACATGTTTCATGTTCAGCTGAGCGTTTTATTTAAGGTCACTGTGTTAACCCATAAATGGTGTTGTTAAAAAGGACTAATATGGTTGACACATAGCATCCTAATCGAAACTTGAGACCCTCGAACTACAGCCATCTCAATATTTCAAATTTTAACTTGGTATGTGGATTTTTAAGGCTCTCTCTTGTGGATTGCTCTTCCTGTCTCATTTAGATCAAACATAATCTCATTGAAAAAACAAACTGCGTACGTTTATCTATTCTAAAACCATTTGAGTATGTAAGCTTTTGTCTCAAATGGTGAGGTCCTGAAGTAGACTAGTGATAGAATTAATTAGTTCCTCTGGGCTATTTAAAAGTATATTTGTAAACCCCTTTATTTGGAGCTAGAAACTCCATATTTCTAAAACATTAAATCATGTTTTGCAGTGGCTTGGTCCATTACGGTAACAGCAAAATATTACAAGACGTAGTTACTTCTATATAAAATGGATGTTTGCTTTTAAAGTGTGGTGGCCTCTGGTTATTGAGAACCCTTCGATTTAATGAGAAATCTTGTCCAATTACCAGAAAATGTGATCTGATTGACTAAATTTGAAGTTTAACCAGGAAAAATATATCATCGGACTCAGTGTTTTTAAGAGAAAACCCATGTGTCCTGAAAAATCCTTAAACATTTGCCTGTTGTTTCTTCATACCAGTCGGGTACTTTGGCCTTTTATCTCTTATCTTTTATTGCTTCCGGGGATCAGTAGTCGCCTATTGGGAGTAGTAACACTCGCAGTAAGCATTTTTTTTTTTTTGTTTAAAGCGATGCAGTCCCAGGGATTGAAAGAAAGATTGGCTAAGCAGGAAGGGGGTCCTGTCAGCATGTAGAGCAGACATGCATTGCTGAGCTCTCCTGCTTGATCCAAGAAACGGATCCTATTTGCAGTAAATGGGACGATAATTGCAAAAAAGAAATGGCTATGGAGGGTCTACCAGATCGAGCAACGACTATAACCCCACTTTGGATCCGGGAAAAGTGTTTATTCTGGTTGAAAACAACCCAGCTGAGAGCGAGGAGGAGCCCACAAAATGGCGTGGAGTGGTGACTAAGAAATGGAGCAGTGAAATGCTGAAACGCCGTCTCCTGCAAGCTGTGGCCCAGCAGACCAACCCAAAGATCATTGGGACACCAATCCAAGATCCGCAACCTCCCTGTTCGGGAGAGGGACGGTAAGGGCACTGCGGCGAAGTATGTGGCTGCGGCAAAACACTTGCGCCGAGTGTTGAAATAGACTACGTGCCTTCATCGGCTCAGAAAGCTGCTGGGTGCTGCCGTGAAGCCCTTGGTCCACCGCAGACAAAGCACACTGAAAAAAGGCAGTGGGGGCCGGCAGAGAAGCCCCCCCCAGCCAACGCGACCAATGCACACATCAGCTGCAGTCCCGAGAAGAGGGTCCATAGGATTACAACCAGGCGAAGTCCCATTAACCCCTAACCTACCAGTTATGAGCATCCTGCCTGATTCTGCAAACAAGCTAGCCCATCCCCGTGCTGCCCAACTCCAAACACCTTCCCACGCACATCGAGTGGAAGGCACTGGAGAGCCACATGCACCTAGTCACAGGAGGGTACAGATACGGCGCTGCATCAACCCCAGGCTATGGCCACAGAAGCTCATGCAAAGGCAACGCCCAAACACCAGTTGGGCAGCCCAAACCTCCCTCCAGCCCAGGAAAGCAACCCCGTCGCATTCGCTAACACAGCAGGGGGAAGACCAACAGGGTAATCAAGAGGACAGCCCCACTGGCGCATACAGAAGGCAACCTACTGCTGGGGGGAAGAAGGTGCCATAGCGAGCCCAGCCAGGTAAAGCTCGCAGGTACGACCAGCACCACCCTCCAATTACAGCTACATAAGCCTCTGCAGTAGGATAACAGTCTGCAAACTTACAAACTGCTAGCCCCCCCAGACACTAGGCAGTGCCTGTGCTGCTATCACACCAAGCAGTGCAAAGACAACTTCAATAATTTAAGAAGGAGGCCAATATATACCCCCACTGACAGTAATCCACCGCTGCAGAGATCAAGGCGCTACAGCGGTCCCACATGAGATATAAAACCAGAGGAGAAACGAAAACACCCAGAGACATTACCACTCCGACCACCAGGAGCCAACACTTCCTGAAAGTCGTGTGCTCCACACTCCAAAATACCTATAAACCTGGGCGGATCACCACAACACAGCCAGGACACGCTCCAAGAAACTGTGATTACCGCCAATTCCCAAATGCCGGAGGAAAGCACCAACACACTAGAAGCAACATTAGCACACACAGGCAGGTGACAATCGATAGGGTCTGTTTTTTCTATAGCGGTGCCCCCTGCAACAAGATGAACAACTAGAAGGCGCCATATCGGAAGCATGACCAAATGCAGAAGAAAACAAGATCCTGGAAGCAATTGCTGCCGTGAGTACCTCGATGGAAACGCACATAGGAGAGTGATGCGAATCTCCTGTGCCAAGACCTTCGCAACTTAGCAGAGTGGGCGGTACCGAGCAAAAACTCGAACGAACAGCCTCCACGACCAAAGAACTTGAGAGCACAGTCTGAGAGCTGACCTCCCAACTTAAAACACTACATGACCGTGCAGAAGACGCAGAAGGGAGGGCGCGCAGAAGCTTTCTGGAAGGAACCGAAGGAAAAGACCCAACGAAATACGTAGAAAATCTACTACTCCTGGAAATGGGGCCAGGGACACTATCATAGGGGTTTGCAGTTGAAGGAGCCCACCAAGCCCTCCTGAGGAAGCCACCACCAGAAGCCCCCCGCCCCAAGACCTATCATTGCGAAGATACTAAATTATGGCGACAAAGAAAAGATATTAACTGGGAGGCGTGATCCGAAGAGACTCTGCTACCCTGGCAATATACCCGGATTACACATTACAAATACAAACATGACGTGCACAATACGTGCCAACCAAAGAAAGACTACGACACCAGGGAATCAAATATATGCTTGTCTATCCAGCAAAAATGACTATTATAGGATTGACTATGTCTACATGGGGAAACAACATTTGGGGAACATAGGAGCATTTGGGGATCATAGCAGGAGCATCATACGAGGGCAGGACCCTATTCGATCATTCCCCCTTGATAGTCCAATGGACACTTGCAGATCACCTCACACCTATCCCCACATGGAAATTGCACGCAGAATCACTACAAGATGCTAGCTTCAAGGAGACCCTAAGACTCCAATCAGAACAGTTCTTCGAACTTAATCTAGGCAGTTTAGAGAACATCAGCACAGTGTGGGAGGCCTACAAGGTGGTCATAAGGGTAGCAGCGATAGCCATTACAGGAGGAGTCCAAAAGTACCTAGAAAACCAAATCTCAAGAGTAGAAGCCGAAGTCACAGATGTAGAAAAAAAGGAGAACCCGGGGGAGAACAAAGAAAGCACCCTCCTGTCCCTAAGATTAAAATGCATGGAACACTGGGAAAACTTGGAGATTTCAGCTTATAGAGATATACGGGAAAAATACATGTGTAAGGGGAATAAACCTGGCAGACTATTGGCCTGGCTGGTCAGGGGATTGGATAAAAAGGACGAGGTAGCAGAAATAACAGACGAAAGTGGGCCCACAAGGAGGTCACAAATATAAATTAATCAAGCCTTTAAAGACTTATACAGCAAATTTATATGAAGACAACACACACTCGAAAATGACTGAGATACTAAAAACTTTGGAATATATAGAGCTACCAAACGGAACAGCGAGAAATGCTAGACGGGCCCACTAACACTAGAAGAGATACAGGGAGTCATTGCCTCACTACCTACTGGGAAAACGCCTGACAGTGACGGACTCCTGACCGAATTTTACAAGGAATTACACAGATATACTAGCCCCACAACTACTGCAGGTCTTAGAAGAGGCATATGAAACCTGACCTCTCCCTGACTCGATGGAAAGGGCCCTAATACTAGCCATTCTAAAACCAGGTAAAGACAGCAAATTATGTGAGTCCTACCGGCCCATAGCACTAATTAACCAGGACATGAAGATCCTCACAGCGATCCTCACCAATCGACTCAAAAGGGTAATCACCACATCAGTCCACCCAGACCAGACCGGTTACATCCCAAGCAGGGCCACAACAGCAAACCTAAGACACCTCCAGGCGGTTATAGACCTAACACACAACAGACCAGAAGACTGCGCAGTTGCGGCTCTAGATGCCATCAAGGCTTTTGATTCTGTAAAATGGGGGTGGATGTTTACCACGCTAGAACACTATGGAACAGGACATGGGTTCATCCGATGAATACACCTGCTCTACACCAAACCATTCACCAGGGTGCGCACAGGTAAATACATCTCAGAACTATTCCCGATCAACGAAGGTATCAAACGGGACTGCCCGCTCTCACCCCTCCTATACATCCTGGCGCTGGAACCCCGGGCAATTTACATGACTCATTCCAAAACACATGGCTGCCGATAGACTGAACCACACATGTCATATCCATGTATGCAGACGACATTCTTTTGTATATACGATATCCAGAAGATAATCTAGGAACATATCTGGAAGTACTAGACAACTTTGCACATCTCTCAGGAATCGCCATTAGCAAGACCAAATCCTGCCTGTTAACGGCGGGCTGGTCTGGGAGAACAGAAGATCATCTCCCCTGTCTAGGACTTAAATGGTACCCCCATACATTTCGCTACCTAGGCATAAACCTACATCATTCCATAGAAGACGCACATAAAGACAACACGCTGAAAGTGAAAAATAGCGTAGCACCATCCATTAAATTCTGGGAGAAACTCGCCCTGTCGGTAGCAGGACGAATATCGCTGGTAAAGGTGATAGCCCTGCCCAGATTGCTATATCACTACAGCAATGCTCCATACCTCATCCCAAAGAAGTTCTTTACAGACCTCAACACAATACTTAGTAGCTTTATGTGGGGAAAAGGTAGAAGAAGAGTAGCCATAGAGATACTCTGCAGTGATTACACAGAAGGTGGAATGCGTCTACCACACTTTGAGCTGTACTATCTAGCGGGCCAGCTTCAACACGTGGCCTGCTGGCTAGCGGACGCAGAGACAGTGGAGCACACCCTCCTTAGCGACACTGTGTCCCCATACCTTCTCAAGGAAGTACTGTGGCTGGACAGAAGCAGGATCCCAAAATCTCCCACGTTCCTACAACTAGGGAGACAAATATGGAATAGAACCAAAACATTACTGAAAACAGAAGAACCCTATTCTCCCCGGATACTGCTGGACCAAAGGAATAATCTCGCCTGGAGACCTAGCCCCAGAAGGAACGACACTAGACTTTCAAGACCTGGTAGAATCCCATGAACCATGGCCAATTTATAACCGATGCAAGACTCCTCAAACAACTGGATACAAAATGGCTGTCTCCAACAGCAATGCAAACAGAAAATCCAGTCTTGGGCCTGCTCTGACGTCGCCGAGGGAGAACATATGGTATCCAGGATATCCCAAGCGATCACGGAAGAGTTCCACAAAGACACGGACAAAGGAAAGCAGACATGGGAAGAAATATTAGACCGAACAATCCCGGACATGGAATGGGCAAAGGCAAAACTCTATCCCAAAAAAAATATCCAGACACGCCAGACTTAAAACAATTGCAGTTCCGCATACTCCATGGAGCATACCTAACCCCGGGGAAAATATTACTTCCCGGGTGCCACTGCATAGAGCTGTCCAAAATGTGGAGAAGAGAATGCAAACCTGGGACACATGTTCTGGCATTGTCCAAGAATTCAAGAATACTGGCGAGAAATAGAGGGAGGAAGGGATGAAAGGCCAGGTATGGACCATTGAAGCCAGTCTCCTGGGCCTCTACAGTTTCCCAAAAAAAATAACCTTTTTTTATATTTTGTAAAAAAAAATAAAGCAATGTAAAAGATTATTAATTTAGCATTGGCACTAGCTAAGCGACAGATAGCAATGAAGTGGAAGGCCAAAGATGGTCCCAAAATAGAGATGTGGTGGAAAAAGATGGCATATAGCGGAGATGGCAGTCTGGCATGAAGCTTTAAGAACAGGAAGAAGGGAAGGCTCAATAGACGTTGCAGCATGGAACATAATGATACAAGAACTGTTCACCTCTCCAGACGACCGGACCCCTTGAAAGCACAACACCGGTCAAAAGGCCAAGTTATAGCAAATAAGAGACTTCGAGAAGCATGAAGATCGTCAAACATACATCACCTCCAGAGACATTGACCTGGGCATCCACAACCTCGACAGCACCACCCTGTGACCAAGTTTTTCATTAAAGGTTTGGGTTAGGGAGGTATTGAGGGAGGGGCAGGTAGGGGTATCTAAAGAACACCAACATACATCATAATGTAATGTATTTTACTATGCACCAGAAAACCAATAACACATTTTAAAAAATGTATATTTTTAAAAATTGGATAAGTAGGAGCTAAACTCAGCTCCTGGGTAGCCAGCATTAACCAGTGACCATGAACTACCACTGGGAAATAATTTCCACATAAGATGCAAACATAACACTTTTTTCATTGTTTATGAACCCTTATGCTTTAAACGTTGTATAGGGCTGTCCTTATGCTTATTTGCAAATTGCCACAAATACACAGTTAAATCCACATATGTGTTTGTTCGTTATCAGTTGGCCTGTGGAGCCAAAAGTAGGTCCTGGTAGCTGTTGGCATCAAGCTAACCAGGCTCTTTTAGACCAAAAGCAGGAGCTAAATAGCTCCAGCTCCCCTTAATTCCGAACCCTTGGTCCACTCTATAATCATAGATCATCTTTTAGACGAGTTCCCGATCTTGCAGATGCAGAAAAGTCCCTGTTCTTAGGTTGGTCACTTAAAATTGGGAAGTAATTCAACCCGTAGGCCTCCACTCCAGACTCCAACTCCGTTTGTCAGTACTTTGTGAGGCACCAAGGGCTGTCTTTCAATAATGAATCTTCTATTTTGCGCACCTACCATCAGCTTTTCTGCTATACCAGCTCGTTGTTGACACACAATCCACACCACAAGTATCTTAGCACATGCTAACCTTTTATCACTATCACACTGCTAGAGGGTGATGGCGAGACTGGATCTTGCCACAATGTGATACTTTAACATACCAAGTTTGGGAAAGTATACTGTGACTCTCTTTTTGCCCTCATTCATAAATAGCCCTTGCATGATGCTTGCCGTGTGGAATCCACATGAGAATCTGGGAGCAGGCAATCGCTTGGATAGTAGAGTAGCAGCAGAATAGCAGATGTTTTGATTTTTGGCAGAGCTGGTTTGCCCTTCTTTCATTCCAAGAGTGACAACTTGAGTATCCATTCAAATCTACTATTCAAAGTTGAAGACACCATTCTGTGATTGTATGCTCTATAAAAATGACCAGTAAAATAATTGCACGATTATGGAATTCATGTTATTTCGTCAAATGTTGCCCAACAAAAGATGCATTCCTATGCATGATAAAGTATTATGAAGAATGGATAAGGAAGGTTTAGTGCTGGAAAAAAGGCATACATTGGTTTTTCCTTTCCTTCCAGCTAATTTTGTTTTACTTTTCTGGGCAAGTCCAATGTGCCAAGTTTTGGCTCTGCTTTAAATATAGTTTTGCGTTCTTTTAAATTCTCTCCATGGTTCTTTTCCAGGAAAGCACTTCCACTCAGTGGTCTTCTTTGCATGTGTCTCGTGGCTACAGAGCCCAGCTGAAGAGAAGCAAGCAGCAAATATTTCTGAATGCTATGGAGCTACATTTGCATGGACTTGCACGCGATGCACCCCAGGTGCTGCCTTTGCAGAATTCCATTGTGTGAATGGCTCACAGTCCTTGCACGTACTGAAGTGATATTTCTATGCTCTGAAGATTTGTGATCCGAGTTGACACCTAAAATGATTCTGTTCCATCCAAGTTTGTACTTGCCAAGATGTATGGTCCACGTCAGCTCATCCAAAAGTTTTAAGGTGGGAATATTCATGCATTGAATATAGAAGACTACTCTGCAAAGATGAACATTTTAATCGCCAAGTTGCTGTGCCTTGTAGGCATGCTTTTTCTCATGATGCTGGCATCCCTCCTGCCTGTTAAGGTTATTAAGTATGACTATGAAAAACCATTGCGCTCCGGAAGAGTCCTCACCCTCTGCAATTCTTTTGCTGGAGGGGTCTTCTTGGCTACCTGCTTCAATGCCTTGCTGCCTGCAGTTCGCGATAAGGTTGGTGGAAGGAACGTTTCTTCTCCCACATATTGTCTTGTGTTCGTTGAATTGTTTTCTTTCTTCCACCGAGATTTATGTCAGATTTATCTATCTCTGACAAGGTAGGCTGCAATCCCAGATCCTCGAATCCCACACAGTTGAAGACATTCTCAAGCTTTCTAGATGACTTAATCTGCAGTGACGTACAGATGTGTTTAATTGTATAGCTACACTTACTAGCGAGTACATTCCTATGGGTTTTGTACCTTTTTTTTGTTAAAGTAGCATTTCAGTGGCTATTTGCCAATGATGATGAAATTTAAACCGCGTCTCCTGCATGCCTGTGTTTCTGCATGCTACATTTCTGAAAGTTATTGAGCCATTCAAGATGGTGATATGTATATCAGAATGGTGCTTAATTCCGTGACTGTTTGAACTTAAATGCTTTTGCGCGTGTGTATGCGTGTGTTTGTGCATGTCCTAGTGGGAGGGGAAGGGTTCACCTACATCTTGGATAGGTGCTGCAATTGCCATCACTAGCATTTCCCCTCATAGAGCAATTACTTTTTTATTGAGACTCTGAGCCTGACTTTATTTTATAGAGGAAGGTTTTCACTGCCTTATTGGTGAAGCAGCCCATCCTCTTGCATGGGTTTGTACAACTGGTTTGTATCATTTTCTGATGTGTGTTGAATGATTAGGAACTGGAAAGTAAAAATCTCCATCTAGGTAATGATTTTATTTTAAAACAAAAATATTGAAAGAAGTAAATGGCTACATTTAAATACAAAGGCAGACAGTCAATGTATTATGAAACAAAACACTAATTTAGGGTGCTTTTGAGGTTTTAATGTTCAACAGAAAAAAGGTTATGATAGTCCAGTATTGACATCGAGGAAGCGTCTTCCAGTGTATTGAAACACAAAGCGTTCTTAATGACAATTCATAGGCTTCCTTTCAAATGATATCAAAGTGGAGGTGCCATTTGCAATTTCATCCCACCCCTTTCCTGTTGAAACAAGAGACTGCAAATTGCTCTTTGGCTGTTTGATATCCACACCGATATTGCTTATGTAGTTTTAGTTTATTCACTATTTGCAGATATAACTGGGTACAAATATGTGTAGATATTTCCCAATCCATCAGAAGGACATAGTTGGCCATTAATACTGCCTTCTGAGTGACTTGGTTGTCTCAACCCACCCCCATACACACAGAGCAAACCGTTTTCTCCAAGTGTAATTTACTAGTGCTGGACCAACGATTAAGCGATATCAGCCTCCTGGAGAGATGATCTGCTAATCCTATTCTTTAAAGCCATCAGTATTAAACTCTTATGTATTGCTTTGCATACCTCTCTTCTTTATTGCCGCATTAGAGAATGTTGTGTCATTGGTGAACGAAAAATATTTAAAAACTAGTGCTGCACAGAGCGCCAAAACCAGCAAGTAATTAATCCCTGTCAAATCAATGTAGGAGGCACCAACCTTAGTTTCATCACGGAAATCTGGTTATCATGATTCCAAGGCATGAAACCATCTCGAGTCAGTTCAAATGTCAGCAGGCCAACGAAGAACGGAAGGAAGGAAGAGGGACTGTTTCAGCAACACAAGTAAGGCCTTCGAATCGTAAATCGTGCCGTCTATGGACATCCCAGAATGCGAATCACTCCTCATTCACCTTAACCACCAAAGTAACCTTTCCTTCCTGCTTGTCTACATACTTCCTTCCTACAGTCCCACCTTTTGCAAAGGCTCCTCCTAAGCACTTGCCATCCTTGTGGTTGTACATGAGCACCTAATAATTTTTCGAGATTTCTATATCTGGTTAGAAGAAGACTGCTAAACTTCTGACACATCTTTGAATAACTGTATGGCCAACCTTCACTGTAAATAAATTATCAGAGGGATAGCACAGTCTGCTCAGCCAAACGCTGGGTGACCTTTTCTGCCAAGAAGACCTGACTACAGCCCTACGAACTGCATTCTGTGGACGACCACCTCCTGGTACCTTTTTGTTATCCAAGCAACAGAGAGGCTTCCGACTCACAATGGGCAAGCCCCAATTGCAGAGAGAACCCAGGGGACACCACATCTTCATCAGACCTCTTGCTTCTTCTGGAAGAAATGAGTTGCTCCAAATTTGGATTTCGGGCGACCTGGACATCCTTGCTCCACTATCCACCCTCCAAGAAAGCGTCAGCGAGGGGGTTTAGCCCATTCAACCCTCCAGTTACAAAACATGAAGGGTAAACAAAACGGAACATAGAACAGTCTTGGTGGAATCCCTGTAACAGGCAAGCCTAATGACCAACCCAACACTGCAAAGAAGCCTATTTGTTTTTGTTCCCTTTGATTCATTACATGGTGCACTGAAAACAATTTCTGTTGGTGTATTGCAAATGGCACACATTTAAAACAACTTTCACCAATTAAACCCAAATCAATACAATTCCCCAATGAGCAGTCTGATGCTTTACCACTAGAGAATAGCATGGATACATGATGAACACGCCACCCTTATGCTAGCAACCGTATTTCCATGGCTATCTGCTAGCATTCCATATATCCTGGATTTGGTGGTGTTTCTGCAGGCACTGTCTCACCTTACAAGCATGTACTTGGAAGAAAGAGTGTGCATCAAGACCGTCCTCCCATACCAATGATTTAGGTAAGTCCTCCGCACCCCATTTGACTGGGATCTTTCTTTTTACTATAGCCAACGCAGTAGAAAAGACGTTTTTATATTTTGTAAGGCTGGTTTTGTACCAAACGTTCGCCAATACCAATTTGGGGTCAGTTCCAATAAGTCTGTCCAGAATTCCCTCTATTCATCAGTTAACATTTCTGCAGTAAGCTTGAACTCTGGGTCACCCAATTGCATATAAAAGATGCAAATGTTTACTACACCCACGACTGAGCTGACTCGGGATGCAATCAATGTTATGCTGGAATTCACTGAAGAAATTAGTTGTGTGAATGAGTTTCAGTTGTATCTAAACCAGATATGCCTTCTTCCCAAGGGTCTATAAGCACTTTCCTCCTGTCATCCTCTGTCCTTTTGTCCTGCACAATATCTCTTCTTCCAACTGGGATCAATGAGGTAGGAATATTTCACCATAGTACTGCGGGACCATATCATGTTGAATGTGCAAATATTAATCAAATTCTGTATTCGGTTAGTGATCTGCACAATGTCCAGGTGTGAGGTATTTTGTCCTGCCATAAGATATTTCTATGCACCAGCCAAACCTTAAACTGTGTTGGGGACATAACCGGGTGAGTTTTGTAGGATTTGTAAATGTCAACATTTTGAATAGAGCTGCTCTCGCCTACACCCATCAGGGAGATGGGTAGTGATATGGTCATTGGCCAAAACAGTTTAGTAATTGTACCTTCCTGCTGCTAAACCTACAACCAGTTAGTGGGGGGGTATGGGGGTGGGTGGAGCTGAAAATCACTTGCCGCCTCACTTCTATAAATACAGAGCACACCATTTCTTACTAGCCAAGAGTCCCTTATCAATAGCCGTTAGCTAGCAGGATGCAAATATTTCACCATGCACAGTGTGACAAATCGGTAGGTTTTGCCTCTTCTCCCCAGGGGGAAGCCACCCCCTTTCAGGCTACGGAGGTGAACCAGCTCCTTAAGACCCTCCCTAGGGGTCAGGGCAAGTGGGATCTCTCTAGGAGTGACTCTCCCTAGGGGACAAGGACTCTCATTCCCACATGGAGCGGAGCTCCCTATACAACCTACCTTATATGCATATATGGGACTACAACAAGGAATAAAATACCCTTTGTTCCTTTGGCTTCAGACAATGCTGGTTTCATTAAGAATCCCGAAACAAGAGAACTGTACTTTTTTTTTTTTTTTTAATAATAGAAAACCTGTTTGTGAAGAAGACGAGTGGATCAGGAGTAGGAAGTGCGATCCATATACGAGGGAAGTCCTACAAGCTTGTGATGTCTTGGAGAGGCGGAGCAACGTCAAGCCGTCGATCCGACTTCAATCCTAGAAGCGAGGAGAAGCCGGAGACCCAGCTAAACCAGCAACGGGTGAACCATTACATGAATGGATGACTGTCCAAGCTGGTGGCGTGACCACGGAAGCACACTGGTGGTCTGGGCGCCCTGAGTACTACGCCGTTACCAGTACCAGTGGGAACGCTGGAACCTCCCATGAGCGAGCAGTCACTGAACCATACTCTGCACAGTGACGCAGAGTACAGGACGGAGCTGAAGCCTGATGCAGAGGGAAAAGAAATCGCAGAAGGAAACCCAAGCAAGCCCCTAACCCCAGAAAGTCAATCGCACTGAAGGAAGGTACCAGGGAGATTTTCGGAAGTGGGAGGTCGCTCGGGAAGGTTAAGAAAGGTGACGGAAGTTGTGAAGACTGTTATGTTAAGTTGGGAACACTGAAAAGGCCAAATGGTGTGTGGTATAAAATACCTACGAAAGCTAATAATAGTTTGAAGGCTGAAGCTTGTAGTAAGCTGGAAATTCCAGCCATGGAAAATGAAAAGCCGCCACCAATAGTGCATAGGAAGAAGATTAGAAAACATTTCATAAGGGACAGTGAGACATATACAAGCAGTAAAGTAAGATATGGGAATTGCCATAAACGAGTCAGAGCGATGGAAAGAACAGAATGGCCTAAGTTACAAGATACTAAAGAATGTTGGCAGTAAAAATTCATGGTACGAATTGGAGGGAGCCGGGTAACTTTTTATGCGAGAGGAAACAAAAGGTAACAGCCCTAAACTGAGAATAAGAAGTATAATATGACGGGAGGATATCTAGAAACTAGAAACCAGAGACCCAGCTCAGTATAAAGAATATTCTATACAGGGACTAACGTGTTACATCCTTGGCCAAAACATGAATGCAAGCCAGAGGGCTCGAATAGAGAGTAAAATACTCAGAGGAAGAACTATTAAGAGAAAATCACCAGAAGGCTATTAAAGAAATCCCTCAGAAGACTGAGATATCTTATCAAGTCTGGAGCATTAAACCCATGAGCCTCTTGCTTGACTTAGAGGAGTTTATCATTAAGATAAGGAAAATTAAAAGGTGATCACCTTTGTGAACTGGTATATGGAAAGTGACATGATACAGTTGATAACTCAAACCAAACCAATCACACCCTGAAGAGAAGCCGAACAGATAGACAGCCAGATGGAAGCAAGGAAGAGAGTTAAGAGAGATTCTTTTGGCCCATTTTATTTTGTTAGTTAATCTTAGCGGCAGGGTCAGGTAGATTTAGGTTTTGGACTGTGGACATTTTTTATTTCGCATCCTGACTACCGATGAGCACCTTGGTTAATTTTGGTAGGTAGGGAATCCCGCTATAGCAATAGGGCAAGATAGGTATTCTCTTCATTATTTTTAATAGCTTTTAGAAATGTCCAACTCCTTCTTCCATCCCACCACAACAGTTATACATAGGAACAGGTCCCTGTTAGACACTTAGATTAAGTACCAGTAAGGAACCAATAAATCTAGTAATCGCAGCACACTTGTATATGGGTCTTATTTTTTTCAGCACATTGTAAGACACGTCATCTCGCTCTCGCCGGAACATGATCACATGACTCTGATTCAAATAGTACTCGTCAAAGAACACTGGCATGAGACAAGAGGAAATTGGACGATAGACTGTGCCGCAAAAATAGTTAAGAAAAGATAACTGGGAGCAGTCTTTGTGTGAGACTAATGAATATGGTGGAGGGATGATCCTTGGTAGTCACTGCATGTTATGGGGTTTTTACAGGCACAGCGACAATCACGTATTCTGTAGCCAGGCCTGAAGTGAGTTGCGATGAAAAATCTGATGTCTCCAGAGCTCTGGTTCTCTCTAGGCTGGACTACTGCAACAGTCTCTTTCTAAATCTGCCTGCCTCTACACTCTGCCCTCTACTACTCATCCAGAACAGGACTGGGCGACTTGTCCATAGCCTCAAGCCCAGGGATTGTATCTCTCCATCCCTGAAATATCTCCATTGGCTCCCAGTGGCTGCAAGGATCAAGTTCCACACTCTCTGCATTGTCCACAAGCCTTCTGGGGATTGGGACCGCAATACTTTCAACTCTCTCTTCGGAAATATCTTCCTACTCAAGCTCTTTGCTCCTACACCTCCAACTCCCTCAGGGTCAGTCGCTTCCCCCAGCAAAGAGTTGGGGGTCGATCTTTCTTCGGCTGGTGCTTTCCTCTGGAACAGCCTCCCTGCCTCCTGAAGCTTGAGCAGAGCCATCTCTGGTTCCGGAAGCACCTCAAGACCTTCCTCTTTGCTTCTGCCTTCTCTCTTCCTCTCCCCTGATGATCTCCTAATACTGCACTGGTCACCCTACTACCCTCTGAATTCGGGCCCAGGTCCCTGCCCGCCCAGTTGCACTCGCACTGCCTCCTGGCAACCCCTGCACTTGGGTCTGTATCTGCAACCCTACAGTCCCCTTACCTGCACTTATTGGAAACCTACTGTCTGCACTTAACCCTCGCACTTGCCACCTGCTGGCCGCGCTACTTGTTGTTTTTGATCCCATGTCTGGCACTTGTCCATCCTCCCCCGCCCCTGGCACTTTTTCCCCTTCTGTTTCCCCTGCACTTGCGCAATCTCAATGTCACTAGGCCTAGTAAGATTGTTGTCTTTGTCTTCCGTCTGTTTCCCCTCCCTTGCCTCGTCGCACCTTGAAACACTTGTGTATAAGCACTCTATAAATGCCATATCATAGTAGCTTACCCCTTCGAAGAATGCATAGATACAAGTGGTGCCTCCACTGGATCAGTTGTGAAAAAAATATTATGTTATGTCCCCTCATGCATGAACCAGGTGACTGCACGGAAGACGGAGAACTGTTATCTTATGAAACTGCCCAAAGAGGCTAACATGACAACCTGCGGAGCAACCCATGAGTTTTTTTTCCCAACAGAATGATGGGTTTCTTTGATATCAACTTATTATGCTCAGCGACTTGTTTTTAAAATTCTTTGATTTTGTGTTTCGCCTGTGAAATAATCAGAGGGAGAAAAGAATCCCAACCTACGCTCTGAACAAGGAGTTTTGTTTCTCACAAATGACTGCGCCACACTTGATTTTCAAACACAGAAACTGGTTCCGTTTACTTATGAAGTGCCAATCATATAAAAAAAAGCCCATAAGGATGACATGTGATTCGGCACCTCTGTGCCTTTCTCAAATCAGGGCATTAATTTTCTCAAAATTGTATATTTTTCTTCCACATGTGTATATTTTGTGTTGCGTGGTCCATTGAGGGTCTATCCCTGAGTTTAATCCAACCTTTCAAGTACCATTTTTCGACTGTCTTTACGTGTCGCACTTTGGGAGAGAGAGAGAGAGAGAGAGAGAAAGAAAGAAGAGATAACAGATAACAGAGAGAGAGAGAGAGAGAGAGGAGGGAGAAGAGAGAGAGAGAGAGAGAGAGAGAGAGACTGACTGACTGACTGACTGACTGCGACTGCCTACTCTAGACCACACTCAACAAGGCTTCACATCAATAAGGGGGAACAGAATCTGCTCCCATATCCATGTGGAATAATCATAAAAGTTGTGGATACTAATATCACCTCAGGCCTTGTTCTCCTAGATAGCACAGCAGCTTTTGACCGCTTTTTATTAATATGTTGATTGCAAGACATGTGTACAACACACAGCAGCCCTACTGTGGATGAGGTGTTTCCTTATGGCTAGAACAGAAACCCTGTGGCTTCTTTCTTTTAGAAATCGCACAAAATTATATGTGGAGTTATGCAAGCACCAAACTGCTCACTTCTGCTTTTCAATAGTTATATGACCTCACTTAAAAGTTGCATTAAAGACTTGCACCTTCAACTATGCAGATGAACCACAAATCTTCAAAACAACCACTCCAGACACCACCCTGCCCACTTCTATCACACAATGAATTCTTAAGGACAAGGATCTTACCCTGGAACCGTAAATCGGTAGCCTTTGTAAATAAATTCCTCTACAAACGGGCAGATGCCATTCCTCACCTTTCTGCACAGTACCCTTGCCATCATATTGCTAGCTTTTATGAAGAATCGACTATGCCAACAGAATATATTTCTCAGCATGCCTGATTGCCTTACTAAGAGAGTGAGCACATCCAGAACACAGTGGCAAGACTACTGCTGAGCCTCAACAAGAGCGAACATCCAACACCAGTCCAAACTCTGCATTTGCCCAAGAATAAAGCACTGTGCTAAGCTCACAGAGCCCTTAAGAACCATGGAGCCGAATTCATGAAAAGGAAATTCATCCTTAACCACTGAGATCCAGCAACTGTGTACTACGTGCACAAAGCCAGAGAGCGACATCGTAGATCTGTGTTTGCCAACATAGCGGCCAAATGATGGAATAGACTTTCAAGGGGAATCTGCATAATCTAGGATCACCTCGCTTTCAGGAAAACATTAAATACTTGGCTTTTTAACACATAGGGTGAAGCAACCAGAGGCCCTTCGACACTATTACCTAAATAGCACCACGACCCGGATTCCATGTCTGATTATTACCCATTGAGCTTCGGCCAATCAACCATGGAACGACATTATGTCTCCCTCCACTGCAAGATAAGTAATTCTACATCATGGCTTCTATCATGTTAGATGGTACGATTTTACCTGTGTTCTGGCATCAACTTCTATCATGTTAGATGGTACGATTTTACCTGTGTTCTGGCATCAATACAATATGGGCAATGAAAGGATGCCTGCTCCCTGATTTCTCCCGGCAACATGTGCTACTTGTACCCACCAGCATTTCAATGTAAGTGCTCAAACACATATACACAGACCAACTAAAGAATTCACACTAAGTGTTTACACAGCCCTCCCAACAGACTTCTAACAATAGTCCTGTACACTTCTAGAACCATCTTGCATACCACAGCCCGGGTTGAAGCATCCAAACACCATGGGCACGTGAGGCTTCCTTTATTGTCAAAACTGCCTCAATGTTCCCAACACATCACTTAGAAACTCTTCAACACACAAGGCACTTCCGTTCTGCATGCATCACAACAATCAACACAACAGCAAAGCCACTTTGCATCCTCCCTACCCACACCATCCAAAGCCACTCCCCTCTTTTTCAGATCTACCAGAGACCTTGCAAATGCCAGAGGTGTGCTTTATGAATCCCAACACTGTCCGAGATGCATTTACAAGTAAAAACAAACTAAAGGTTTACAGACAGAACATCAAATCTAATTCAAGTATAACACAGAAAAAGAAATTTGCCACGATTATTCATTCAGAGTAAGAACAACTTTAAATTTCGAATGGTGTCGAAATCACTCGGTTTTATCACATGGGTGGCTAAGTTTGTCCCGAAATTACTTGAGATAGAATACAATGACTTAGTGCTGTTAGCGAACCATAAACTTTGAAAATCTGGGACGAAGGGCCTCACTTGGGGCCCTGTTCCCCAATGGAACGGCATTTGTTCCCGAGAGAATTGTCGGCTGTGATGTATTTTCACAAGACAGGTGGCTGATTTCTATTAGGGAGTTTAATGGGGGTTGACATCTCCTGAAGTTAAATAAGACCTTGGCTAAACCATGATCTTTAAAATCAATTCGGATGGAATCGTATACCTTGGCTCCCTGTCAGTGGATCCTGGTGCAGTGGGTAATTTACTCCTGAGTGACAAATAGGAAGCCCCTCACCACCCGAATCCACTGGATGCACTGGTTTAGGAGAGCATCACTGAGCTTGTGTTAATTTGTGACAAGCATGGGGACCTTATGAAGGTAGTGTCCCGCCAGCCCACGATGCCCTGGGCGTACTGTTGTTCGCAGTTGATGTATGGGATGCACGGCCCAACCATGTTGTTGCCCTTCCAGATATGATGGCTGCTCCGGGTGCCCTAACTACCCTGAGGCCCTGGATGTGCATCAACAAGGAGGAGCAGAACGATGACTAGTCATACTGCCAACGCAATTGTTTAAGTCTGTCTTGGGCGATACCTCCTCGCCCACTGGTCCAGTTTTAAAGTGAGTATCTTTTTCTGGCCCATTGATGAGACCACTATCACCCCAAGTGGCTCTAGTGTTATCGGGTCTTATTTCAGGTACAGGTAAACCAGCTTCTGATGGTTTGTCTATGTCCCTTCCTTCAACCCCCTGGCCAATAAATTGCTCCTCCTTGCACATACCCCTGCTAACCAGTACGATCAGATGGGAAACTAATTTTTGAGAATTGAAATTTCAGTCCGCACAGTACTACATTGGCAGATCCTGGAAACTGCCCCCAAGCCCCTTTCAGCATGAGTTGGTGTGTTGATAACCCCTTGCTTACGAGGAAGAAGAAAGCCAGGGTGGAGCAGGATCTAGCAGCAAAAAACTAGGTTCCCATGCTGGTACCACTTGTGTCCCCATTTCTGCAGTCGCTCTACTCACAGTCATAGAGGGTTCTTCACCCTTCGATCCAATGACGGGCCCCTGCGGGCAGGTAGTTAACTTGATACGTTTTAGGGGATAGGTGCACCTCAAAAGCAGATAACTTGGGCTATATTAGGTTACCACAGCTTCGGGGTGTCAAGTTACAAATCGTCATGTTAAGATCGCACTCCGGCTGGCGATGACTGTCGTGGCCATAATACAGTTGGTAGGGGTGAGTCCCAGGATCGAAAGCAGTAATTCCCCCAAGGACCGTCGTAGGGGGAGCATCCGTAGTCTTTGGCAGTGGCCCAGATCCAGTGCTTTCATTTTGTAAGCACGGGCCTATGGTATTTATGATTTATCAAGGATAGCAATGTCTTGGTCAGCAGACCTCCGGTGCCCCATGGGTCCATACTTACTGGGGCACCAAATGAACCTAGAAAATTGTTCATCTCACTGATGAGAGTAGGTGTTTCCTAGGGGTCTTGTTGAAGTCGCTAGGCCAGTCTCTGTAGCCCAAGCAGTAGTCACAGGGTCTGTCACTGGAATTTTCCTTTTTACGAGTAGTATTTTCCGTTGCGGTATAGTTGTGGTTCTCCAGAATGGGGTTTGGCATGGATTCACATACTCATGAATATACCCGGTCGTCAAGCTGGGAATCCTGGTAAAAGAAAAATAGTTTTACTTTCACTTACTAACTGTACTTCTCTTTTAAACCAGTCACTGTCCTCTGGGTCATACTGCCCCCATCCAATGACAGTCGTCTCTCTACGCCCCTCAACTGGAAGCCATCTTCAGATTTTTACCGCACTCTTCAGGGTTGGGAGCCTTCGAGTTTGCTCTGCGAGCTACTTCTATGTTTTTTTCGTGTTTTCGATGGAAAAAGGTTCTGTTTTTGTTCCAAAAGAGCCTGTGTGCTCTTTTCTCCACCTGCTGACAGCGGTGTCCCGTTGTCAGAGAATTTCAGTGCCCCTCAAGGGCGAAGATCGGCAAAGTTTCCAGAAGGCCATCGGGCCTATTTCGCATCCTCCGACCATGACGGAGGAGTAGGGGTAGGGAAGGTCCCTCTTCACTGCCTGCACCAAGTCCGGGCTACGCAATGTGCTTGTGGAAGATGAGCACCTGCACTGCCTCAACTGTCTGCACCCAGACCACAAGGAAGTTGAGTGCGAGATATGCCTCAGGTTCTCCAATAATATGAAGGATGGGCACAGAAGACTGGCGGCGTGGCTTGATGCCAAGACCTCTGCCCCGTGCTCCCAGCAGGGTCATACCTCACCCAGGACCGGCTGGTCCGAGGAGTGGTCTTCTAAGTCCTTTTGAGGGTGCCTCATTCGTGGGGGCCCAAGACGAGGCCAAGAACCACAAGTCTGAGTGAACTGGGATCGCCGGGGCAGCGGGTCCCAAAGGGGGCTAGGGTTCGATCGACATCACCCTCTGCCCTCCTTCGCCAGCCGGCAATCAAGCTCTTCCTCAAAAAGGAAATCCTCTAGCCTGGCTAAACTGGGGGAGAAGTCTGAGAAGCCGCGGACGGAGGAGAAGGCCGAACCTGCCCAAGCAGGCACAATCGGTGCAGGATAAGACTTTGTTGATGATGGCAGCTGCTCTCTCGACGGCTAAGGGTGCTGACCCTGTGAAGGTAGCCCCCGCAGCACAGAAAGCATCCTTTCCCCCTAGGCGTGAGGAATGGGGGAAACCGATTTAGGCCCAAGTTCAAGCCCATGGGGGGGATGGAGCAAGGAGGCCCCGAAAAAGCCCTACCAGGCTGTGGCTCAAGCCATCGAGGTCTCGTCCACAGACGACGAGGACCAGGAGTCACTGCACACGATCCAGGAGGACATGGAAGAAGAGGATGACAGACGGCGGCGCAGGGCCTACTTTTCCGATCCCGCCAGCTCAGCCGAGGAATGCGTCTCTGGACATTTTGTTGACGGTTCATACCGTGGTGTCGGAGGTCCAGAAGTGGATCCCACCGGGCCCGTTGCCAGTGGTCACCCAGACCCCCATTCACCCTGCCAACAAAGAGGAAGCATCATCCGACGCCCCCATTTCAGCCTCCACACCCGCATCGGTCCCCATCTTTCCCAGTAGACCCAGACACTGGTACGGGGACAGATATGGCCAAGTCTAGGGACAACAACAATATCATTGCAGCAGGCGGTGGGTCTCTGCAGTTGCCCAGAGCGTCCCCACCGGATGAGGTGGGATTGTTCCACTCCATGATCACCAGAGCCTCCAAGCTTTTCCAGATTGTGCCTGAAGAAACCAGGAAAGAGGGTTTCTTGTACCGAGTCCCGCGACCAGGAGGAAGACGATCATGGCGGTTCCTCTTCTAGACGACGTGTGGGAAGAGAGCCTGGCCCTCAAGAAGAACCCTTACACTGTTCTAGCCAAACTGGAAAAGAAGCATCCGGTGACGGACTCTGCACCCAAGTGCCTGAGGTCGCAACCATCGGTGGATTCGGTGGTATCGGCGGTCGCGAGGAAGCGCAACCCGTCATCTTCAGTTGCTTCGGACAGTGAAGGGAAGAAGTTGGATGCCATTGGAAGGAAGGTGATTAACACTGCTGCGTCCGCTATCGGGGCGGCCAACGCACTGGCGATCCTGGCCAGGTATGACATGAAGCTGTGGTACCTGCTGGGCTTCTGGAGTTCCTCCCAGACGATAAGAGGATTTAGTCAGTCGCTCTTTTCCAGGAGGGGGAAGTTTCATCTGATCATGCCATTACTGTGGCGTTGAACGTCGCCGACACAGGGTGCCGGCAGATAGGGAACCGTGCCTGCCTTCATCGACAAGCCTGAATGAAGGCCACAAATTTCCAGCAGGAAGTCCAGGCGAAGGTGTTTGAAATGCCCTACGACAGAGAGAACTTGTTTGGGAAGGCTGTCGACGAGTCTCTCTGTAAAGACTGAAGGGGGCTGGGGGGGTTATCTGCACTCCTGCGCTCTATATGGCAGAGTAGAAGCACAGAGCACCGCCGCCAAGGTTCTCTCTAGAGTAGCAATGGACGAGCAACCAAGCGTTAAGAATCAACCTGCATCGCCTCCTGAGAGCTTAAGTACAGTGTAGTCTCCAAGCCCCCCACAAAGGAATGTCCACACACTGTTATGTGTTAACACAGATCTTTATATAAACATGAGGTTCAATATATATATACACAATTTAATAACACACTTTGTACTTTGGGAAATCTAATATGGCAAATATGTTCAATGTCTGTGGTACCACTCTTAACTATTGACACCTTTAAAATGCACCAACTGCTGACATTTTCTAATGGCATACAAATGACAGTAATGTGTATCAGCATAGGACACAGGAAGGAAGACAAGTTGGGTTAAGCAATCACAGAATGCTGAGCCTTCTCTACCTAGAGGCAGTTCTGAGTGATGATTCCCCCTCCCCCCCACCTGGGGCAACCTGTAATAAAGTATAACAAGCCCAGTCCATAGATGTTTAAATAGTCTTGTTTCCTGGTCAAAATTTTCAACTACCCCAATGTACCGGAGAGTTTCTAGGACGGCTCATCAGGGGATTCATCGTGGGTGGGACTCCCTTTTAAAGCAGGAGCCATGGTCGTCGAGATTCCGGGAAGTAAATGTGAACACCATTGTCGGGACAGCAGCTTCGAATTTTGCGGTGCTCGTCTAGGATCGATCATGTAGATCCTGCTTAGACGAGGCGTGCGGTACTCCTCGATGACAGAGTTCAGTGCTGCAAAGAGGACTCTCTGACAAGCATATGCCCGGCAGCGGGCGTCTGCTTTCGGCATTGGCATTGACGATCGGGACTTGACCATGGCTAGAGCTTCACTCGTCAGGATCTTTGTGGACTTCAGGTGGCGAGAAACCCACCAGCGGATTCTCCACGGTCGTCGGCGACCGCGACTTTCTCTGGCAGGACAAAGCGGTCAGCTGTGATGGCAAGGAAGCCCTTAGTTTAAATGTTCTTAGGCAATGGTGGAGCCTTTGCGGCTCTGGTCGTCTAGCAGCACGGCATCAAGCTGTCCACGCATCTGGGCAACACGACGGTCTTCCAGCGGTCACGGAAATCCTCCGAACCCCAGTCGATGGTCTCGATGTCCTGGTGCTTTACTTCAATGTTTCTTGGCTGATCCCGTGTCTGGTCGACAGCCTTTTGGGACTGACTTCAGGGTGCATTGATGAAGGTCCGCTTCTGCATGATTTTCCCTCGAAGCCCGGGGAGAGGTCTCCTAAACAGGTCCTCTCTTGGATCAGTCCTCGACGGGCACGACCGCTTTTGGATTTCATCAAAGGTGCAGCAGCAAACCACTTCTTCTTGCTGGGCTTCAAGGATAAGCAGCTTCAAGTTTCAACTTCAGCTTCTGAACAATTTGGTAAGTGAGAGGTCCCCATATATACAGACCTGTCGCTCATTCACACTGCTGAGCCAAGTTCAGTCAGCCAATCGGTCAGAAGGGCATTCAGGCAGGCAGCCATTCAGGCCATTCACTTCCACCCAGACACCCATAACAAGGAATGTGGATTGGGGCCAAGGGTGTCTCATTTTCTCTGTCACACATACAGATCCCAGACACCCACAAAATGGAATGCATATTGGTCATACACTCCATTCACCCAGGTCCCACCTCAAGGGTGTACACACAACATACAGTCACTGGGAATGCTCCAACCAGTCTGGCCTGGATTTGCCCACAATACCATACATGGTTCTTCCACCCAACAGCCAGTCAGGGGAAGGGGCAGAGTCAGGTAACAAGGTAACAGGTAATAGAAACCAAGAGGCCACAGGGGGCCACAGGGGCCATCTTGCCTTCTATCAGGAAACCACGGATTCCTATGGCGGGGCCTTGGTATCCCAAATATGGATACTCCGAGCACCTGTCAAATTCAGCATGGAGCTGCCACCAGCCCAGACCCTGCTCTGTGGGCCACACACAGGTGCCCAAAAACATACACTAGGGGTACAGGGTAGTACTCCCACCCATGGGTGCCATAAGGGTATCCCATGGGTCTCTGTTCACCACAACCAAAAAGAGGAAGAGTTGCACTGCCAGGAGTCCCACATGGACAACTGTGCACAAAACAACACTGAACACACATAAGGGAGTACAGGACAAGGACATGGAGGCCCTGTCCCTCCAATGCATTTCCAGCATCACACTCTCCAGGCCATCAAGGTGGATACGGAGACAGCCTGTTCCTTGGGCATGCTACAACAGCTGTGCTCTTCTTTTCCCTCCTCCAGGGGAAAGTGGAGCAGGTCTTCCAAAGTGTTCTTCTCTTCCTACTGACAACCTTCCAGATCCACGACTCAGGAAGCCTACAGAGACAGTTAGCAGGCCTACGGTAGCTGAGGATAGCGTTGTCCCATGCAGGAGAGGACGCCTAATCTGGCCTGAACCGGGCAGGACGTTGCGCACCCACACGTGCACCCCGGTGGGCAGCTGGCTGATGAGGTTCGTCAGTGAGTGGATGATGGTCACCACCGACAGATGGGTGCTGTACGATCTCACCCAAGGACACTCTGGCGTTTCAAAGCAGGTGTCCGCAGATTTCTCTGTGGTCTGGAAGCCCCTTCTAGACCTGTGACGTCTCAACAAATATTGAAAAAGTTTAGGATTGTCAAGTTGCAGCATGTGCTTGTCCAACTGGACGAAGGAGACGCTGCTAGACCTGGAAAACGCCTATTTCCACGTCCCCATTCTCAAGAAACATCGAATGTTTCTGCGTTTTGGTAGTGCAGGGCTAGCACTACCAGTTCAGAGCCCTACCTTTCAGATTGATGTCGGCCCCAGGGTGTTCACGAAATACATGGCGCTGGTGGCGGCCCATCTACGTCTGCGGGTTATAAACGTATACCCGTTTGTGGGAGCTGGCCGTCGGATAAACCAAGGCGACCGTCCAGCTACTGACGGATCTGGGATTCTCCATCAACTATCCAAAGTCCTGCTTGACACCATCACAGAACGTGCTGTACCTAGGAGCCAGACTCAACAGTGTCCTGCCTGGTGTCACCCTCGGAGGAGAGGGTAGTGATGGCCACGGTAGTTGTTGATGCCATCCTGCATCTACCTCATCCGGCACTGCAGGTTGCATATGCGACCTCTTCAGGAGTTCCTGGATGCTCGCTGGATCAGCTGTCCGGAAGCTTCACAGAAGATCCTGCTCAACGATGAGTTACGTCGGGCGATATGGTGGTGGGGCGTCCGCTCCAACATTGCCCAGGGCGCAGAGTTTCAAAACCCATCCATATCGGGAGACCTCGCTGCGGACGCTTCCCTGGAAGGTTGGGGAGCCCACACTGGATGTCTGCATGCCAAAGGCCTGTGGCTGCCGCAGGAGAAGTACCTCCATTTCAACATCCTGGAGCTACGGGCAGTATTCTGGGCCCTCAAGTCATTCCTTCCGTCTCTGAAGGGTAAGTTGGGGAGGATCTTCACGGACAACACCACCACCCTGTTCTACATCCGGAAACTGGGGCATTCGATCCTCAGCACTTTCCAGGGAAGCACAGGACTTGTGGCACTGTACTGTCTGACACAAGATTTTCCTCATTCCTCTTCACCTAGCGGGAGTCAAGAACACCATTGCAGACTCCCTTAGCAGCGAGTTGCGCTCCTGCCACAAGTGGGAGATGCGGCAGGACCAGGTGGACTACATCTTCAAGTGGGGCAAGCTCCAGATCAATCTGTTTGCGACAGCGGCGAACTTCAAATGCCAGAAGTTTACCAGCAGATTCCACCAACCAAGGAGCATGGGGACGCATTCTCCTTCCTGTGGGAAGGGCTGTTTCTGTACGCATTTCCACCGTTGTCTCTCCTGCTAAATCATCAGCACACTTGGACAGTGCCAATGCAGGATGATACTCATCGCCCCAGTGTGGCTGTACTCGGACCTTCTCAGCCCACCAACGTCGCCTCCGGTCAAGCTGCCGGTAGTTCTGGATCTTCTCAACAGAGGAGGCGGCGCAATTCTACATAACGACCCATGATCGCTGAACCTGAGGGCTTGGCTCCTGCAGCCTTACAGTTTGGAGGATACGAGTTGCCAGCGGACTGCGGGGAGGTCCATGCAAAAGCCAGGGCGTCGTCGACCTTGAAGTGCTACGGTCACAAGTAGAAGTGTTTTGCTACGTGGTGCCGGTCACAGAAGATGACCCCCCTTTTGAGGGTCACGGCCCCACAGATCCTGCCGTACTTGCTATCCTTGTCCAAGGCCGGACTGGCGCATGCCTCCATCACGGCCATCTCCAGCTACACCAGATCGTCGGGAAGATCGTTGCTTTGGTCCCAACGACTTGCCAAGGAATTTCTTAATGGACTTTTCTTATCTTTCCCTCTGGTGAAGGCTCCTGCCCCGGCGTGGGAACTCAATGTGGTTCTGATGAGGCTTGTTAGGGGGAGGGGCTCTTTGAGCCTCTCCATCAAGCTCCACTCAAATTCCTCTCATGGAAGACTGCTTTCCTAGTGGCCATCACCTCTGCCAGGAGGGTAAGCGAGATCCAGGCCCTATCCTGCAAACAGCCAAACCTGACTTTCCACGGATCGAGGGTGGTGCTACGTACGCACCCCCCTTTCATGCTGCAGGTTCCGGTAGAATTCCACCTAAACGAGCCTTTGGTGTTACATTTTTATTTTCCGAAAACCTTCGCCGGTGGCAAGGGCCTTGCATTTTCTGGCCGTTTCTCGTGCCCTAAAGTTCTACGTCACACTCATCTTTGGTCCTGTGAACCATGGGAAGGCCTTGTCCAAGACTTCCATTTCAAGGTGGCTTGCCGGCTGCATCACGTGCTCTCATTGGTTGGCTAACCGACCGCTGCCCGGCCGTCCCGAGAGCCCACTCCACCAGAGCAATCGCTGCAACAACAGCGTTCCTGTCTGGTGTGCCCCTGCTCGACATCTGCAGGGCTGCTACATCGAGGTCCACTCGCACCTTCACAAAATTCTATTGCATCGGCAGGTATTCTGGGGAGGAGTCCAAAGACGGCCAATCAGTGCTACGCAACCTGTTTGCTTGAGGTCAGTCTTTTCCAGGCATAGCTCTCAACCATTTGTGCTGCAAAAGCGGGTGAAATCATCCGATTTTGTTTTTGGTGGGTGAGACGCCCATTGGAATGAATGGGCGTGTAGGAGGCTTGGCGGGTGAGTCAGCCCTTTGCAAGGCGGGTGACACCCGCCAAAAGCGTGTGAGTTGAGAGCTATGTCCAGGGGTAAGTGAATTACTTCTGTTGAGCCTTGCCACCTCCTGTGGTTGTGTACTGCTATGTATTTGTTATTCATGAGCATGTGAATCCATGCCAGACCCATGCTGGAGAACAATAGTTACAGGTAAGTAACTTGTTCCTTAATGGGTTTAGATGCAAGCACTGGTTCAGGGTTTGCTGGTATGTTGTGGGCCACAAGAAATGACATGGCCCGTGAGTTCCCTAGATGAACTTTTGAAGTCTTTTTAGGATTGTTTAGAGTTACACAGTATGTCCGAGTAGAAAATCACAGAGAAGGCAGACGCGTTGGCTCTCACCCGATTCCCATTCAGCCCCAGCTCAGCTCTCCTGCAATCTATAACAGACACTCCACGGTGTTAAGGACCTGGAGGCCTCTCCCGTCAGCAGACAGGCCACCAAAGGGGGCCTCAAGTACCTCCGGTGTCGTGTTGGTCTGCAGTGCGCAAACACCCAAGCAAGTGTGACCACCTGAACCCTCCCCCATGACCCCTTCGCCCCCCCCCCGTGGGGGAGGGTGAGTCCCTGCAGATTTTACTCCAAAAAAGGGGGCTGGCCTCAAGACGAAAGCAACAAAGACAACCTGGATGGACTGCCTCTCAAGGCAAAACAAGCAGGCGTGAACAATCGAACCCTTTCCTCTCGCGGGCTTCAGTATAGTGATTACATCCTTTGCCTACCCCCTGTCCTCCATTAAAGTGTTTACTCATCTGTAGCACCAAAACGGCTTCTCTAACTCTCTCCGATATTTAGCTGAAGTATCATATCACGTATACGTTCCGTTTGAAGGAATGGTGTTAATGTAGAAATACTGTCTTTTTGGAATGCTGGAAGCGTTATGAAATTAAACATGAGATGCGCTCACTGACTCTTTCCTGAATCTAAAATATTGTTTGATGAAACTCTGTTCAGATGCACTGCAAGATGAATACATTGGGCCGCCAGGAAAGTGGAAAGCAATCTGCTCTTTTAATTTTGGATCGAATTTCCATTTAATTTTTTTTTCAATTGTTGAAAGTGCCCGTATAACCTAGGGCATTGCTATTCTAGACGCAAAATGTATGAGTTTGTCTGACAGTAGTAAAACTATTAAAGCAGTGCATGTGAAATAAAGCAAGGAAATGTCAAAAGTGAGCCTGGCATAATTGTCCATAGCATCTTACCTCTGCTGCTCCACAGACTGAACTGTTGTCAGTATGTTCCCAGCTACTATGTTGCTTACAAGCCTGCAGACATCCACCTTCCATGGCAGCCTCTCAGCTGCTTGAGTTGTCAACCTGCTATTGAATGGAGTCTCCCTTCTGTTGCACTCCACAGCTGTAGGCTGCCTCCTCTCTGCTGCGTCGGTTGCAGATGTGGAAATGTTATTTTCCTCTTTTCCATAACTTGCTGAGTTGCCAGTAAAATGGGCACGCAGGTTGCTTATTCCCTTTGGTACGCAACTTCATCTTCTGAGGCCGAGAAACTCTGTTTATGTTTTTCATCTTGCTGCAGTCCCATTGTGAAATTAAACCATTACTAGCAATGCTGCGAAGCACAAATACAAGAGGCATTTGGAGTTTGGGCCACCATAGGACCTCAGACTGCTTCCAAGTATTTACTATTCTTCTTCATCTTGTAGGGTACAGTAATTACTAATATGTACTTCTTGCTATTAATGTTTTATTCTATAACCTGTACAGCTCTCCGTTGCTCCAGAATTGGGTTTGCACTAGAACAATACATACTGTTAATAATAATAGATAAGAGTACACTCTTTGTACGGGTGCTGTTACAGGCTCGTCCTGCTACCCACAATACCAGTGCTCATTCAGCTCCCCCATGACATCTCAGGCACTCTGCACTCGGAACACAAATAATACTTAGGAAACCAGAAGGAGAGAGAAATGGGTGCACACTGCTCTGCGCCGCCCCTCCCAGGCGTGGCTCATCCTTATATACAAATGGAGTAGCGAAACCCATTCTCCACCCATGACACTGAACGTGTGATAACAAACATGTCGATTTCGGAGGAAAGGAGGAAGAAAATATATTTTTGCAACTGTAGGCTGTTTCTTCGAGCCCGCCTCTGGTAGCCTTGGGATTTGAGCTGTGTATATTCTCAGTAGGGGCTTGGGGCTGAAGTGTCACGCATTCCACAAATCAGCTGTTCTCTCCTCTGCGACATCGCTTGGCATGGGGTTCACTTGTTGGGCCAGTCTCTTAGGCAAGCCTGGGGTTCACTTTTTGGGCCAGTCTCTTAGGCAAGCCTGTTGGCCAGTCTCATTGCATCTGATGTATCTTAAAGAAACCATCAAAGTGCAGTATCTGAAATGGTAATTGGTGCCACCAGTATGCGTGTCTGGCAGCACCTTTGGCTTTTTAGGACCTTCAACCACACATTTCACATTTCGGTTGTTCGCACACTTCACTTGAGTTGAACAATCTTTGGCAGCTGTTGGAAGTTAGCCAATTTCAAGGCATCAGAAAACTGAGTGCTAACTTTTCTGTGAAGGGTGGAACAAAGAAAAAAACCTTATATTTCAATACATTCTATGTATTAATAAAAAATAAAAAAAGAGCCCACACAAACCACTGCGAAAAACTGGGGCAGTGGGATCATTTTTCTATGTTGTGCCCTCATTGAGATGTCCTTACTTGCCGGTTCTGTGCTGCTGGCTTGAAGACGTGTGCGCAGTCTCAGAGGATGGTGCAACCCTCCTCTCTAAGTAACAGCAACATGCAGGGGGAATGGAGATGATGGACAATGTAATTACAACAATGATTAAATACAACAAATAAGAAGAGACTGGGGAGGGGAAGAAAAACCTACTATGCCTTGTGAGTATTCAGAACGTGCAAGTGCAGAGGGGAGAGGGGTATGGGATAGGTGCTGTGGTGCTCATGGAGAGCAGCAGGTGAAGTGCTATGAAGAAAGGTCCTTAATTTCAGTAGCTATCTTTGCTTACTGCACGTTAGTGTGTTGCTAATTCTTGTTTCAAGTGTCATAAATTCATATTAATTTTTATTTGGATCTTTTCTAAACGCCTTGCAACCAAAAAGTCTGAAAGGCCTAAGGATATATGTTCTTTCACAATACTCTTCTGGTACACTTTTTAGTGCTATGGTAAGAATGAAAGGCTGTCAGACGAACAAACCTGCAGATGTCATGTTCCCCCACTGAAAACAGATTAATGAGCATTCTGTGAGCAGAATGTGTGGAATATTGTATGTAATACCCCATCCATAACACTGCTATTGAAAAAAAGTAAAACCATCAGTCCGTTGCCACAATTATACCTTTTCTAATTACCAGGTGAGTAATGTTTTTTCGTTCTTTAAAAGCTCTTAACGAGGGGCGGATGGGGTGGGTATATGCAGGCGTCCGCATGTGTGCTGTATGTGTTGTGGGTGCTGGATCTGCACTGCTGGTAGAATGGGGCATCCTCTGTGCCTGGGGGTGGGCTTTAGAATGGTAATGCATGTACAAGGGAATCTGCTGTTCCTGTAGGAGACCCACTGTCCTGAAGCATTGTTTACATTGTTGATTGATTCTACTTTGTTCTCATTTCAGCTGGCGCAGCTGTTGCAGGACAGTAACATCATTACAAACTACCCACTGGCCGAGACCATTATGCTGGTGGGCTTTTTCCTGACTGTATTCGTGGAACAGGCAGTGTTAGCCTTCCGTAAAGAGAAGCCCTCCTTCATTGACTTGGAGACCTTTAATGCTGGGTCTGACGTCGGCAGTGATACTGAATATGAGAGCCCATTCATAGCCTCGACACGGGGCCACAACCTGTATGACTCTGGCCACGGTCACCACTCGCACAGCCACAACCTCAACATACAGGAGCTGAGCCGCTCCAGCCCACTCCGCCTCTTCAGCTTGGTCTTTGCTTTATCGGCACACTCTATTTTCGAAGGTCTGGCACTTGGGCTCCAGGAAGATGGTAGCAAACTGCTGAGTCTTTTCATTGGGGTCGCCATTCATGAAACCCTGGTGGCCATAGCTCTGGGCATCAGTATGGCAAAGGCCTCCCTGGCACTGAGGGAAGCTGCCAAATTTGCCATTCTGGTGAGTCTGATGATTCCAGTGGGCATTGGCATTGGGATTGGCATCAACAGTGCCCAAAACGTGGCCAGCAGTGTGGCCTCGGTTTTGTTGCAGGGTATTGCAGGAGGCACCTTTCTCTTCATCACGTTCTTTGAAATTCTGGTGCGTGAGCTGGACGATAAGAGAGACCGCCTGCTGAAAGTCCTTTTTTTGGTGTTGGGCTATGCTATTCTGGCCAGCATCCTGGCAGGCCTGCTCTTTTTAAAGTATTAGAATTGGAAATGGGAAATCAACAGGCCTCTTCATCCTGCATGAGGAACAGTGAGACTGTTTGTAGATGCCTCTATTGTCACTCCCTGAGAAAGTAAAACAGGAACGCAAACATTCCATGACTGGAGTTTCTTCATACTAGCTGGCTTCTTGAAACTAAAGAGCAAATCTGTCTGGGAAATTAATGGACATCTGGTTGTGGGAGTGGGCACATTTGCTCCATTTTGTTACTATAAGCGATGGCACTGGCTGAAAAATGCCCACTTTGTAGTTCATATGTAGAAATGTTTACCATGTCTGTTCTGCTGAAACTTTTCCCCTCGTGGATATCCCAAAGTCTCATCCTTTTGTAATTTTCACAGTAGATTTTTTTTTAAAAACAGAATAAAGTAAGTGGAAGTGAGGGTCCATGACACATCTTCTCTAGCGCGGGTCTGTGTTTAGATGCATCCTTTCTGCACACTAATGCTTGTAAATGGTAAGGGTTCGCTGCGTGAATTGCACTGATGATTCTTTATGCGGTTTTACTGCATATACCAAGCAGAGAGGCCTGACCAGCTGAATGGGGCAATGGGTTAGGGGTTAGTGCAGCGTCCACTTCTGAATTCTGATTGGTTGAGAGAATACCTGATTTCACCATGGGCACCTGCTTCACTGAAACCCAGAGTGTTGGCATTGTAGGAGGGCAGTATACTATCTTTTGGGACGCTTCAGGGACTTTACAGTTTTATTCTACACATTGGGCTTACATTTTTTCCAAGCAATGCTTACAGTTGCATGGCAAAAGAGAAGTATGCGAATAAGGCTTGTGTAAACAGCGATTTGAGGGGCGTGCCCCAATGCTGATCATGCCAGTTTATGTGTGCATTGTCAGACTGGTATGGAAATGTTTTCCGTCTATCTGCAATTCCCACTTTATCATTCTACATAAGGGAATGTGGGTGACAGTGTGGTTATTCAGTGCAGTAGTACTGTGGGGACAGCCCTCCCTTCGCCACAATGATGTATCCGAGGTCCCCAATCGCTTCTGCTTCATTGCTGTACATAGTTACCCGTTTGTGGATTGGACACATCCCATGTTTGTTTGTATTCCTGTGTTGTCTTGAAGCTCAAAATGATGAACGGAAAAAAGAATGTGTAAATAAATAGAATTCTGTGAACACTGCTGGTAGCTTCATGCAAGGGATCATGCCTGCCAAAATCTGTTCAACGCTATGGAGGTGCCTTGAGTTGAAAAGAGGCCCTGTTGTGAGTACCAGTGAGGAGGAGCCATCTCTCCGCAGACCGAGCGAGAGGCAGCCAGCCCTACCGCACAACCTAATCATTTCCCTGATAGGAGATACTGGTCATTTTCCTATCTTCTGATTTTGCTAGGGCAAGGTGAGGGGCGGGGGGGACTCCAAGCATAAGTAAATACTAAATCATCTGTGATCATAAAAACATACAACCCTGTGCGTTTCCTGCTGGGACAAAGAAGTGTATTCATTTCCATAATAGGTGAGGATCCAAACTTTTATAAACCATGTTTTGTTGGGGAGGAGGTGGGCATTCTCGTCAAGAGCCGTGCTTGGAACTCTAACTTTTGTTAAAGTCAAGCTAATCTTTGTGCTGACTGGCCTACAGATGATTCAAAAGTGATCTGGTCACAATTGGAAATGTCATTCCAATATGTTTTTCTTGTTGATCCAAATGTTGCATGGCTCATACAGTTGCACTCTCTTCATAACACTTGCACACATAAATTGAGCTCCCTTGTAGTTGTACCAAAATTGCATTTTCGAATGGATTGTGTCCACGCACGTATTCATCATCTTTGATATCTCAAATATCCAGCTTTAGCTGCTTTGGATTTTCTTTTTTCGGCAGAGTGTGCTGTGCGTCGATGCAGTCGACTCGATGTCCTTCGAGGGCCTCCGTCTCGAGGAAGATGTCGTTGCAGGCATATGTAGAACGTGCAACGCCCTTTCGCTACAGTTCCATTTTTTGGAGTAAGCTTGCGCTTCGGGAACTACAGTGCGCTTCAGAAATGTCCTTGAAATATCCGAAAATGTCTTTGTCTTCAACACCGATTAGGCCGAAGACTGGGTTTAAAAGTGTCAAGACTGCGATGCCAAGATGTTGCTGACCGATCTGCATTGAGTATGCTTGTGTTGTCTTGGTGTGGAGCACAATACCTTGGCCTGTTCAAAATGTCAATCGATGACCAGAAAAGCTGTGAAGGAGTGTAAGGGGAAATTAGAGGTAGGTACATTCCCTAAGCAATCTCATTCGACTACCCCGTCGAAGAAACCTTCTGACGAAGCAAGGGGGGACTCTCCTCGGGGAAAGAAGGCAAAAAGGTCCAGGTCAATGAGTGGCTCCCGCCACTCCTCATCATCTAGGAAGTCAAAGAAGAGACATCATAAATCGCCCGCTTCTATGTCCTTAACCAACTCCTCTCCTCAGAGGACTTTATCCTGTCCCACTAAGGCCTCCACTCCAGCCGAATGGGAAGCATTCAGGCAAGTAATGGTGAAGATATTAGAGAGTCAGAAACCCTCAAATCAGGCGGGCCATGCTCCTACCCTGCCTTCCAAAGCCGATAAGGAAAGGGCTTGAGCCAAATCCCATGCGCCCTCGAGCTTGGGATGAAGTCTACATTCCCATCGAGAGACGTCACGATGAGAAATCAGGGGATCCTTCAAGTCATATGTTCAAAGACAGGTCGAGGTCGTTTACCCCAGCGGCACTATCAATGCTAGTGGCGCCAGCGAAGCCGGCGGTGCCATCGACGACAAAGGCCTACATCGAAGACTTCAACGGCTCCACGTACATCTGGCTCGAAAATTTCAAAGCCTTTGATGCCTTTACCTGAGATGCAGAAAGCCTTCACTGCTTTACCAAGAAAGGATTTCTTTAAATCTCTGACCTCTCTTTATGAGGACAAAGAGCCGTCTCATAATGATGTGCCCTTTAGTTTGCAGTATGGCACACCAAATGTCCCTGATGGTTACATTTTTGAGGAATCCAGTCTGAAAGACCTGCATGAAACTTTGCAGACTGCCAGTGGAATGGACATTTCACCGAAATTTGAAATTTGGAAAGCCCGTGGCAGATGCCCCTTAATTTGGAAAGCCCGTGGCAGATGCCCCTTACAGGCAGTTGATAACCAAGGTAGTGGATTACCTGGGCAGACCTGCCCTTCCTTTCAAATAGGATGACCTTACAGATAACCTAGATGAAGGTCCTCAAAGGGATCTATCTTACCTTTTCATATTGCTCTTCAGAGGAGAGTAAGTGCCAATTGGGAAGCACCAGAGTCCAGTCCGGCTGTAAATAAGAACCCCAGCTAGTTGTCGAACACCCTACCCCAGAAAATCTGGTGGTGAGGGCAAGTCTGGTGGTGCAGGCATCAACCGCTACCTCTAAACGGGTAGTTTATCCGACCATCCCACCGGATCGGGATGATAAAAGGGTAGATGCCTGGTCAAGAAAAGTATTTTCTGCTCGCAGCATGGCTCTTAAATCAGGCAACTCCACATGTGCCTTAGCAAAGCTCCCATACACTCTATGGGACTGCATTTCAATGGTGGCTGAGCATATTCCCGAAGGGGAGGAAAGAGGATTTCTTGACCATTGTAAAGGATGGCAAGTAGGCCATGTGCGAGGCTCTTCAGTTGGGTTTGGATTCTGCTGACATCGTCAGCAGAGACATGGCAGCAAGCACCGTAATTCGCAGATTTGCGTTGTTAGCTGATTTGCATCTGACGTGCACCTTAACATGCCTTTTGACGGGTCTCATCTTTTTGGCAGAAAGGTTGAAGAAAGCCTTGAGAAGCTGCAGAACTAAAAGGCGGAAGCAAAGTCTTTGGGTGCCGCTATTAGACAGCCTCAGCCTTTTCACTCCAGTGGAACATCTTGGAGGGGTAGATCCTTTTGTTACTACTCCTCTGTTGGAAGAGCGAGAGGAATGGCTGGTCAAAGAGGCCAAAGAAGATTCCCTCATGGCGGACGACAGAGTTGCAAAGCCCGCTCAAGAAGCAGCATCTTTACCAACAGCCACTGCTTCAGCCGCCTGAAAACCTCTCTGAGGTCTTCAGTCACGACACTCCAGTGGGAGGCAGACTATCTCGGCACCTGAAAGAATGACGAGCCATTACTTCGGATGCTTGGGCACTACAAACCATAGTACAAACGCACAAAAAGATGCTTTACATTTCAAAGGGTTTTCGTCCATATAAGAATATAACACAAACAGTTGGAACAATACCCCAAATTAGATGCTCTTAAGCAACAAAAATCACGTACATTTTGTGGCGGTCCTAGTGTGAGGGTCTCCATGGCTTACTGTCAGGGGAGAAACTCTGATGTGTATGGTGCATACAAAGGAGGACAGAAGGACAGAGGTGAGCTATCCCTGCCTAAGTTCCCGCTCTTGCTAGAAAACACTGATGGGCCTTTTATCTAACAGTGACAGGAAACTGAATAGAATATCTAACAATTTCTAGTGTGTACCTCACAGGAGACCAACAGTCTTTTCTCCAGTTCACTGAATGGCTCAACTCTAGAAACCGATATCTGAAGTTCACACACTGAATCAATAAGGAGACAATACATTTTCTAGCCAATTCTATAGGTTATTAAATTGCATTTTCACTACAAGTAGATTGACATAAGGAATGTGATTGAGCTTCATTGTCTTGTTCTATTCTTACTGCTTTGACATTGAACACACTTTATATCTACATAACGTGTCTGATTCAGGCGTAGACTCCTCCCTATTACCCAGCTGATGATAGGTGAATACTAGAAATGGTCTCCCCAGTGTCTCCCAACCTTCGTTTTTTTTATTTTTATTTTTTTATTTTTTTGAGATTGCTCTGCATCCTGCATTTTTCTGGTGCTAGAGGCTCGCCTGAGAATGAGATCCCTTCAATGGGCTCTCATGGCACAATGGTCTCAGTTCTCGGACAACAACCTACTTCAGTTTCAAGCAGGGTCACACAGGATCTTCTGTGGTGGGCCTGCGAGGACAATATTCTGAAGGGAGAACATTTTTGGCAACCATGGCCAGCAATAACAGTAATGACGGAGGCCTCACTCACAGGGTGGGGAGCCCATGCCAACGATCTGACTACCAGCCGTCGTTGTGCTCCAAGTAAGGAAGATATCTTTAAACTTCAGAAAATCCAGAATGTGGCGGTTCGTATTGTTTGGCATGAAGCGAAATTAACCCACCACCCTTGCCAGGAAGGAATTGCACTGGCTGCCTATATCAGCCAGGATTTAATTTCTTTGAAATTGCTGACCCCCTGCCATAAGTGTATCCATGGATCTGCTCCTATTTACCTTAAGGACAAGGTCTCTCTATATAAGCCAACTAGAGACCTTCGATCCACCACCGCCCAACCCTTGAGAGTGGATCGTGCCAGAAGAGCGCGTGGAAAGGGACGTTTGTTTCCGGAGTTGGTGGCGCACACATGGAATGATTTGCCCCAAGCACTGATGAAGGAAAAAAAATCATATGGTCTTTAGAAAATCTCTAAAAACCACACTGCCTAAGTAAAGTATCCGATTACAGGTTTGGCCTCTTGTTTCCGTAAGTTAGCACCTGGATGCCTTTAGGGCTTTGGCACGATATGAATCTTACAGGAAGTCCCAAGAGATCTTCACCCTTTGGGGAACCCCTCAAGTGGATCTGTTCGTGACCAGTGTCAACCAGAAGTGAAAATTGTTTCAGGGAATTTCTTCCAAGAGGAGCTCTAGGGTACGCGTTTGTAGTGGACTGGGTGTTTCCACTCCTGTATGTGTTTCCTCCAGTCCCCGTCATTCCTCACGTGATCGGGAGGTTGAGAAAGTTTAGGAAATCCATGTTCCTAATTGCCCCGGATTGGGCCAGAATTACGTGGTACCTGGACCTTCTGTACATGTCCATCTGCCCTCCAATCGGTCTTCCACAAAGTGAGGACCTTCTCTCGTGTGAGGAGGGTCGGGTTCTCCATCCAGAGGTCAAGACACTCAGCCTTTACGCATGGTTTTGAGAGGCTGAGGTACAAGGATTGGGACCTCCCGGATGACGTAATGGATATTTTGCTTTTGGCCAGAAGAATGTGGACCCTTTGCTTTGCAAAACACCAGAGGTGTTATCCTTTCTGCTGTACTTGGCCAATCTGGGGCTCCAGGTTGGGACCATTAAAGGTATTTGGCGGCGCTTTAAATCTTCAAGCGCTCGTCTGAGGAAACATCTTCCTTTTAGGTTCCTGCTTGGTACCTTAATCTGGTGTTAACATTTCTTATGTGTGCACCAATTGAACCACTCAGTTCATGTTCCTTAAGGTTACTAACGTTCAAGACCATCTTGTTGGTAGCACTAACATCTGTCCGTAGTGTGAGTGAGTTGCAGGCAGTCTCCTCTAAACCACGGTTTACAGTATTTCGTAAGGACATGGTCATCCTGAGAGTCAAGCCTTCATTTCTACCCAAGGTCATTTCAGACTTTCATTTAGGACAAAAGATTGTGTTACCCACTTTCTATCATGGCAAGGAGGAGTAGAAGTTGCACAGGCTCGATCCATGAAGGACTCTGAGCTTCTACCTTTCTAGGTTATCTTAACTTCGTCTGGATGACCAACTATTCCTAGGTTATACGGGTCATAGACTGGGACAGGCTGTAACAAAACGGACCTTATCCAGATGGATTATTCTAGCTATTTCCGAATGCTACAGGCTGGCGGGCAAGGATCCCCCAGAAGGCTTAAGAGCCCATTCCACTAGGGGCATGGCTACTTCTTCTATTCTGCAAAGAGGTGTTCCTATTAAAAACATTTGTAAGGCAGATACTTGGTCTACAATACACACATTCACTACGCATTACTGCCTTGATTCTACCTGAAGTCAGGATGGAAGCTTTGGAAAAGCTGTCATTCATTCTGTTCATGGAAACCATTGATGGCAAAATATTTACTTCCTCCACCAAAACAAGCACTGCCTTGGGAGTCTATCAAAGATGAGGAATACGTGGGAGGCCACAATCCATTCGAATAACAAATTACTTGCCCCTGGTAACATTCTTTTGACTGGATGTTCCTCCCACGTATTCCTCATCGCCCACCCAACCTTCCCCTCAGTACAATTTCACATGCTACTACAGCTTTTGTTCCTTCAGAGCCTAGTATGGTCAAATCTGTGTTGAAGCGTGTAGTTCTACTTGAGAATGACACGAAAAAACGGAACTGAAGCCAACTGTCGTTGCACGTGATATCTTCAAGACGGAAGCCATCGAGGGACATCGAGTCGACAGCATCGCACATCACCCCCCTGCCGAAAATTATTTTTCCAAAGCAACTCAAGCTGGATTTTGGAGATATCAAAGATGAGGAATATGTGGGAGGAACATCCAGTCGAAACAACATTACCGGTAACTTGTTCTTCTCATCACATTACAGAAAACATGTTGGTTGTTTTAAAAGGCCCATAGAGTGAATCAATTCCTTTGCAATGTTTCGCTCTCTTGCCAACAAATATTTGTCTTTCCTTGGGCACCTCTTTGCACCCTTTTCATTCCCTTCTTATAAATGTTTGGATCCATTGTTGATTTTTTTGCACAGGGATTTTTTGACCACTTCTGCATCTTTAAGAATACTCCTATAACAATGTTTACAAATAGTCCCGTTCCCTCCTATTGGGTATGTGCGCCTTGTATTTATTTATTAGTCACGCAAGAGTACTAACTGAAAACAAAGGACCGTTTTTGACCATCATTTGGCTTTTAGCAGGGTCTGACATGCCACTTTGCCATGCATTTTGGTAAGGAACAGGGCCATAGCACATGCTACCGTACAACATTCTATTGATTGCACCCTACAAAACGTTCTGAAGGGCCTGTTATGTTAAAAAAGCTGTCTCTAAAGGCTTGCTATGACATAACTGGTGGAAAAGGACCGCTAGGCATTTCTGATATCTCCATTTAAATCCTCACATGTGAGCGCACAGAGTTACAAAGCTGCAGGTTTGTGCTCAAGAAAACCCTTAAATAGATACGTGAGGTTTCCAGAAGGACTTTGAAAAAATAATGTTTCCCCTTTTGGGGTTTGGTTTGTTCGCCCTCGGTGAGGGAACTGCCCTTAAATGGAAATTTCGGTTGCTATTTTGGTTGAGAGTGAAAGTGCTCTTGATTGATTTTGCTATTTACTTTTAAATACCCCTAAAAAGCCAAACAGGATGGAGTTCCCTCCAATCCACAGTTCATCATAAGTTGTCCTTTGTATTGACTGTGTTCATTGGAGGCCATGTGTCATCCCTGAGCTCTTTTGGCTGTGGCAGATCACTTAGTCCATATTCCCAGCAAGATCTGATACTGGGACTACTAGATGTTTGATGGTTATAACTGGCGTACACAAATCCTGTGTTTGCGGTTACTACATGCCAGTCAGAGGCCATTGTCAAGATAACAATTACCTGGTTTTATTAGGATGTCTGTAAAATCTGTGTCGTCTCAAATGTTTCTAGATATGTAAGAGTAGGCATAGTGTTGAATGAATAAGCCCCGAAGTACAAACAACCCGTAACCTCATATAAATAAACAGATATATTATGAAGGACAGAAAATGCCTTATCTCAGTATTGAGCTGCAGTGAAGTGAAAGTTACAATCTAAACTGTACGTTTGAAATTTACAATCTAAACTGTACGTGGAATAGTACAGATTTCGTCTGCCATAGGTGTAGTGGGAGGGGGGCTGGGAGATGGGGGTCACAATCAGATAAGAGCCTAGGCCCCTGTCTCCTGTTGCTGGTATCGGCATTAAGAGCTCAGGAATGAAGCCATCATAAAACATGTTGGGGGAGAGAGCCCAATGTGGAAGGATGTTTTCTTCAAAGCAGAACCTAGAAGGTTGCATTTCAGACATAGAACATAGGCATGAGATAATGAAAATGGATTCTCTTTTTTTTATTATTTCTACTTTGCTGTGTTTACCTATTACTTTTAGGTACTTGAAATGTAAGTTTACAATAATAATATTTGGCGTTTTACATACCACTTCATAAGAGACATTCCAGGTTGCAAGATAGGCATGCTATAGTAGAGCTACCCACTCCTTTACTAAAACTAGCTTTTGTTTATTTTGTAACGATTTTATAATGTTGACGGGGAGTTGCAGTGTGGATTTTGCAGTATAGGGGCCTATTCTAGGGTTTTGCCCTTGAAGCTGTGTTCAGAAAATACCTTACGCGGACACTCCTCCCATAGGCCTGGCCCTCCTTTACCATGTTTAGGCACTATGGTGAACCTAAATATATGGAAGGTTAAAAGGTTCCATGTTGTAAAAATGTTCAGGCAGCTCTTGAATTAAACATTTACTTATAATCCATGAAGTATTTGTGACATTAAGTGCCTGATTCACAGATCGTTTTCCTATGGGATTGTAACATTATAAAACGCTTCCATGATGAAAGGCTGAGTTTGGCCCTGCCAGCATTCGGACCTGCGTCAGCAGGCTCTACAGGATGTCAAAGCGAGCGCTCTACTCACAGTGCTAACTGACCGGCTAATCTCAAAGGCATATTAGCACTGCGTAACTTGGTTAGGACACACTAGGTTTATGACTTGGCCACAGGACCGGCTGTTATTTGAACGACTCTGAGCAGACGCAGCCCTACTCTGACTTACTGCCCCAACCTTCTTTTTAAAGATTTCCTGGACCTGTGGTGACCAAATAACAAGCTATGAGGATAACCTTTGTGTTTCAGGTCCTGACCCAAACATCCTACCAGTTCAGGGTTCCAACACATAGTCATTGAGATGGGAGGGCTTCCCCCTCCCGACTCTTTGGGGGATACCTCCTGCCCACCTCACGGATCTGGCCCTCCTCACCTGCGTCCCCTAGACCTAGGGGACCTGGCAGATGGGCCAGGCCACTGCCCTCGTCCGGTACCTCGCCACAATCTCTTCTCAGGATCACCTCCAGCCTGGTCTCGCCCACCTTCTTGAAGAAACTGGCATTACAGTAACAGTGGCAGTCCCATCCAATGCAGTCACCATCGAGCCACGCACTGTCACCACGTCCATCGGACCAGGCTCCTAAGTCAGTGAGAGCTTGCCTTGTGGATGCCGGTTCTTCAGGAGCACTTCATCCCCAGGAATCAGCTGCTGGAGCCCTCTCCTGAGGTTCTCTCCCTCCGTCCTGAGTCTCCTTTCCTGCTCCACCTGAGCGTCATCAATCATCAATAATGGCCGGTTCTCACTCCTGCACTTCAGGGATTAGACCACTCGGACACTGCCGAAACATTGCCTCTGCTGGTGCCACTCCAGTAGACGCATGAGGGTGGCCCTATATTCCCTCAGGAACTGATAAAGCGCCCATTGCAGGCAGTGGCCTTGGCCGTTAGCGACGCAAAAAACCTTGTTCAGAGTCCTCATGAACCTCTCAGCTTTGCCATTCGCACAGGGCCAGTCTGGTGTAATTTTCTGTTGTTGTATGCCGTACTCTCCCATCAACTGGGCGAAGCAGTCCGCTTGGAACTGCGGTCCGTTGCTTGAGCACAGGGTCTGAGGCAGGCCGTGAGTGGCAAAGATCTTCTCCAGGGCAATGGCCACCTTGTCAAAAGAGACTGATTTGATCCCGGGGTACCGTGACCACTCCTCCACCACCACCAGGAAATGAGTGTCCCAGCCTGTGGACCCAAAGTCAGTATGGACATTTTCCAAGGGCCTCGATCCTCGGGGCATCTTCTCAATAAGTGGCTCCCTCTGTGCTGGGGAGCCACCTGGCATCACACACAGACCGACACAAACTCCTCCGCTTGTCTTACGAGGTTCGGGAGCCATACTTTTTGTCTTAGCCTTTCCTTTGTCTTGGCAGTTAACTGATGGCCCTGGTGCGCTAGCTCAATGACTTGGGCAACCTTGCACATTGGTATCACTATGCGGGCACCCCTGAGCAATAGCCCCGACTCAACAAATGTCACCTATTCCTTTACTCTCCACACCTGTTCCAGCACCAAGCGTGCCTCCTGGGTCCTTTGTGCCAGCACGTCCACCACCGACCTCCATGACCGTTGCTGAAGAGCCGCCTTTAGTATTAGGAAGCACTCTTCCTTGGCCGCTGCCTTTTCCAGCTCTTGGAGAGGCACTGAGTTTGGGATTGCCGCCTCCACGACTTGCCTCACATGCTCGTCCGCGTCCTCCCCACTGATGTCTCCACATCCTTCTGCCTCACCTATGGGATGCCTAGACAGATAGTTTGCAGCGTTGATACTGCCCGGCCGATATACCAACGAGCTCCCATAGCGCGACAATCCCCCTTTCAATCCGGGCTGGAGGTTTGGATGACGAGCCATCCATGATCGGTAGCAGAGGCTTGTAGTCAGTCACCACCGTCACCGGCCGTCCCAGCACGTACAGGCAAAAATACTGACACCCCCACAAGACTGCTGCGGCCTCCCTCTCGATCTGCGAGTATGATATGATAGTTTATTTGTATAACGCCTATACACAATGTTTCAAAGCGCTTCAAGGCAAGGGAAGGGAACAAGAGAAAATACAATGACATTCTTACAGACCATGAACAGTAAGGATGCAAAATTAACTATCGTACTCAGCCTGACGACATTTCAGATAATGCAAGAGCTAAGACATAGATGAGGAATGGAGGGGGAGAGTGGGAAGGAAATGGAAACAGACAGGCGACTAACGTACTAGACCTGATATTTCTGGTAGAGCCGGAGAAAAACAAAAGGTGAGGGAGAGGGGTGCACAAAGGGAGGGGAGGAACAAAACAAGCGACTATCGTGCTAGGCCTGACAACATTTCAGATAGTGCTGGACACAGGGTGAGGGGGACAGTAAGGGGAGGTGGGAGGAGACAGACGAGGTTGCTATCATGCTAGTTCCATGGACAATTCTGATAGAGTAAGTTCATAGAAGAAAGTAAGGGGAGGAGATAGGAAAAGGGAGAGGAGGAGAGAACAGAGAGTAAGCAGTCAAAAAGAGTGGAGAAGCAAGAGGGGAGAGCGAATACAATTGCAGAAGTCAGTAGTAACACATATTGTTGCAAGCCAGGATACAAGATGAAGACGAGAACAGCATGATTCAGGGCCACCACGAGTACAAGATGCAAAGGAAGTCCAGCATGAGAGTTGAGAAAGGGTGACGCACCGTGAATCAATGAAGTCCGTAAAAGTCAAATCCAGCGTTGGCCACAAGACGCTGACGGTGAAACCAGAATGTATCCAGACAGATTCCTGCAGAAGTAGCACTGCTCTGTCAGACAGTGCCTTGCTCACTTAGGCAATCTTCCTATTGGTGTCCGTTTGGGTGAGAACTACACCCAGACTGAAAAGGCTGACATCCACCACGATCTATGATGTAAAGGACTGACCGAAGAACACCATGGTGTCCTCTGCCGTCAGCGCTCCATTCACATCTTTGAATGCGACATGCTCCAGCGGACCCCACTGCCATATTGCCTCTTTCTTGGTAAGACTTCTCAGACCTGGAGGCTAGGTTCCGGATCAACCGGGCACAATAAGTCACCATCCCCAGGAAGCTTCGGACATCAGATACATTCTCTGGGGGCCTCACCTCCACAATGTCTTTGACCTTTCGGGTTTCAGGTGACACACCTCCCTCCTTAAACGCAAACCGAAAAAAAAACTCAAAGTTTCTCTTGAGGAATTTGCATTTTTCCTTATGCAAGGTCAGTCCCAGCGCCTACAACCGTTCCAGAGTCCTCACCAGCCTCTCCATGTGTTCCGCCTTTGTCTTTGCAAACACCAGAATGTCATTGCTGATGTTGAGGACACCCTTCAGGTCCGCCAGAGCCCCACAGATGATATTTTGGAGCACCTATGCCGCCGATGACACCCTGAAGCTTAGGCGCTTGTATCTGTAGTGGCCTCGGTGCGTGGTAAAGGTGGTGATGTACCTTGAGTCTTGGTGCAACACCACTTGATGGTATCCCGCCCTATAGGTCAAGCTTTGACAAGAATTGAGCCCCTTGTAGTTTCGAAATGATGTAATCGATCGTGGGTGTGAGATGTCTTTCACGCTTGATGGCCTTGTTCGGGAGCCTCATGTCCACACACATCCTCACAGAATTAGGTTGCTTTGGCTTCCCTGAAATATCAAACTGGTGTTAGCGCCCCTTGCTGTCTTGGCGCACGCGCACCCACTGGACCTGCTGGTCCTGGCGGCTCTGCTTGGGCTCCTGCACCATAATCCTGGTCACCCATGGTGGTGAGGGCACGAGCACCCCCCCCGAGAGCACCGTGGCCGCAACTCACAAATCGCCCTCCTCCAGGCAGAAACCAGCAGAATATTGAGCGTGCCGATGTTGGCCAACACTCCCTCGGGCTATTTCTGGGATTGCCCCTCCACCAAGTCCACAAAGTCACAAGAATGCTTCTTTTAGCACCCCGTCCAGAATGTCATAAAATTGAGCATGCATTCACTTTCCACCACTCCACCCTCGGGCCTGCTGTATTGATAGCCCTGTCAACAATGTCCAAACAGGCAGGAACAATAGCATAGCCTCCCTAGCCCACAGGCCAGAAGTCCCAAAAATTGAGTGGGTTGGGCCCCAGGGGAAGAGAAGAAAAAATAAAAACCCTAAGCCTCCCCTTTCTCCTGACTTCACACTCGACGAGTAGAAAGTGTTCAAAACACTCCAAAATGATTAATCAGCAGTGTGCTGCGCAAGGGTTTTCAAACATTACACGTGGGAGGAGCACAAGCACTCCTCATCACCACGTGGACAAAATGAGGGCCGACCTCATGGACTTCTCCGGCTCTGCAGCATGAAAATATGGAGAAAATGCCCCCACGTCATTCACCACCTGTGCCCAACGGTCCCCCGTCTGATCGATCCCTAATCTCCTTTGCCACTGTTGCATGTCGCCGGAACACTCGTGCGGCCCCCGTGAGTCCACAGAGCACACTGCACGCAATGCTTGCTGTCTGGGCTGCACAGTTGCACTGACGCGGCCATGGCAATGCCCCTTTTATTACAAACGCACGTGGCAGAGTTGCGTCTATGCGCTGCGTGTGCCCTTAAAGGGGCAGGCACCACAGTTATATTAACTGCATGCGTCTTATCCATTTGATACCCCACCAGCTCTACAATATTCCTACGACTTCATCTTCAAAGCCGTCTTAAAAATGTGCCTCATTGCCATTGGTGTACTACAGACTGGTGTACGCAAGAACAGTTTCAGATGGGGGCAGAGGGGTTTTCTTTTCCGGCTCCATGTTGTCTTGCAACCCGTTCAGGCCACCTTTGCAGGTGGTGGGGCTGGTATTCGATTCTGTCTAGCTGCTCGACTACATTTCATGCCAGAAAAAAACAGGTTTCACCCCAGTGCTGTTTCTTCAATTATTTGAGGTTCCTCTGCAGAGTTACTCAACATTTCATGTATTCTGCAAAGTGATCCAGTTAGAACTGTGCTCCCCTGGGTCCTTTCCTGGTTGCTGTAAGTGAAGGCTGCAAAATGGTGACAACCTTATGAACGTCATTAATGAATGCACGGGAGGAGGACCTGTGGGGAGATGTCTCCCCATTGCCTAATTGGAAAACCGATGCATGGTGCAATGGTTATATCAGGTGGTACGTTTTTGTTATTAATAAATACTTGCAGATCTGTCAGTCCATGACATACCACAACTTTGCCAAAACTACACTGGAATTTGTATTCGTACTAGCCTTCTTGTTTAAAGGTGCAGCTCTTAACCCCTTGTTTATCCTGGTTGTTGCACACTCGTATGGTGGCAATTGTTATGTTATTGGGACTTGTACTGCGCACTGCTGCCAGTTTTCAGTTTAGGAGCTCTGGCGGATCTGAAAAGGGAAGGTTAGTGGGCAAGAGGGTGAAAGGCACAGGAGCTTTGTTGTGCTGTTGGTAGCTTCATTCTGGAAAAATCGATCTCTGCTAATATGAGTTTGGTGGATTCGCATCAGTATGTGTTGTGGAGGGATTGGCGTGTGTTTGTAGTTTCGGTGTCTTGTGTCGGAGGTTTGTGTCAAGTTAAGTAATAGGTGGTGGTTATGTTGGCTGTTAGGAAATTGGTGATTAGTAAAGAACGCAACAGATTGGCTCCCATCAACATCCTTCAAGAGCAACCCATCCGGCTTTGTATTTCGTGTGGTGTGTTTGCGATCCTCCTAGATGTATTGTTGCGCCTAAGCTAGCTTCGCCATCTTCTACGTGCAGTACCTGGCTAACCTGTACATTTTTGCGAGGGGGAAAAGGCAAGTCCCCGAAGGCACTGTGGTCCTCCACGCGTTTGATGGTTTCTTGGAGGGAGTTCCAGCTTGTGGGTGCTTGAACTAAAGACACGCCCCACACAAGTTGATTTGGTCACTGCTCTAAAAACCTGGCTCTTTCCGTAAACCTGATTAAGACCATCTAGGGCCGCTGAAACCCTGCAACAACATGGACCACGACTTCAATGATATTACATTAGAAAGTAATTACAGCCTGCGGACAAATTTCGAGGAGATGCCAAGCAATGACACCACTGAAAGCGACTAATAACTCACCAAGACAGATTCAGGAAACGGTTACCATAGATGACAACCTTAGGGTCCTGCAGGCGCTAGATATAGGACTGCTGACTATCCACTTCCTGAGTCTACTACACATGCCTTGCTGCCTCCTGTGCCATCTCCCTCTGAGTGAAGCTATCGCGAAATGCGTGAATGTAATCCGAAACAGTGGGCTCATAAGAATAAATCATCCACTTCAGACACTCGCCTCTCCTATCACTATGCTCCCTCTCTACACCAACACACAATAGAGCGCAGCGACATCCCTCGATCAATTTCGGCCTAGCTGCTCACATATGAACAATACTCCATGAACACCTCGACATCCTGCTAGAACGCAGTTATACCCCACAAAGGAATCGGCCTAGCTGCACACATCCACGTTCTACACAGGCCTAATGCCGCCAGAATGAAGTCTCGGAGACCAACCACCAGACTGCACACATTCACCTGATCTCTCAATACCACAACACCTAATGTTAGGATGCAGCTACCATCAGGCAATCGCATCAGCTGCTCACATATTGAGTGCACCCAAGCACCCTGTGATACCCTACTCTCTCCACTGAGCTGGATTATTGTCGCCGAGGGCGTTCAACCCACAAGCGCTTTGGAGTCACACCAATGCTATATAGAGCACTATATAAATGGCAAATAACATAACATAGTCTATAGGACGTTGCACTTAATTCAGTGGAGTGTTTTTGGAAGGTGGGATTGTTCGTTTTTTCCCCCCAAATTCACAGCATGTCTCGCTGCCTGATTTGTAGCGCTTGGTAAACTGTGGGCCACTTTCATTGGGAGGCCAAAGTACACGAAAGTAGGAGAGCTGGAAATTCAGTGTCGAGTTGGAGCTGTTGCCAATAAAATGGGCAAATCGAAGAGATGTGAGCGTCTGACTGATACACCCAACATGGGCATCTTTGGTTTGCTGCTGTTCAGCCAGAGGAAACTTTCCCTCATCCAATAGCAGAAGTTAAAGCATTTACCGAGGCTTGCCTGATCGCCCCCACTCAGACACGCTTCCCCTTCCAATTCACTTCTTGTCTAGCCGAATAGCATCTGAGTGAGACCTTCATACATCTGACATTTAAGCCAGGGGCTGGCTGGTATCCACAAATTCTCCAGATGCCCAAAGTTCACCATTTCTTACCAACAAAGAGTGAATTATCATTTTCCAATGGCTAGTAGAACATGCATATTTTAAGGTCTGTTTGTAATTGTAGTCCAATCAGCTAAGCTGCCGTGAATATGGATTCACTGACTGTTCCATCAATTATAGCTAAATCAAGACTTCACTGGATCTTAAAAAGGAGATGGCCACAGTCAATAAGACATATTGTGACTTAAATCTTTGTTTTGTTTTAGTGCAAAAGCTGTTGTCAACTAGAGACAGACTCAGGTGCACACTATATAAATGCTCACATTCACTTAAACCTACTATGATGTAGTTTAGTATATCAACAGTTCTGCTGTTGTTTTTAAATCTTGATTTTATTGGTAGCATTCTGCACTGATGACATTTATAGAACCGTTTTATAATGTGTCATAAAACTTGACATTTATGTAACCTTATTTGTGCATGTCTCTTAAGACCTGTACCATATTAAACTCTTGATGAATAAAATATTGTTGGCAGATGGAAAAAAAATGGATGAGCCATAATAGTCATTGTTGTAGTCTATACATGTACAGGAACTTGTGTCCCTCCCTTGCCCCCACTACTACACGTGTTTGTCATTTATTTTAACTTTTGGCAGTTTGTTCTTCAAATAACTCCAATCTGTTTACAAAGTCTATATTTTCACATTTCTATCTCTCCACAGTGAGGGTATTCGGATGTCTATTATTCAGGCAGTCCTTTTTTCCCCCATCTTAATAAGAAGATGGTGTATTGGCAAGTCTATCGTTCAGTTTTCTTTGCATGTCTTTTACTCAGGCATGCCTTACTCCTCATTCCTCTTTAACCTTCATTCGGCAATGATTCCTTCGGGTCCACTGCCTGCACACTTGATTCCCTACATTCCTGTGCTTCATTCTTCTTCTACTGCTGACTTCCCATCAACATTGCCGTGCCCTTGTAGTTTGCTGGCAATTAGGCTTTTGATTTATAAAAACCCTACATATATCTACAAGCTTTGTGGGAACACCCACAGGGAGGATTTGGTGGATTCCAATGTAATTTCCTAGGGGACGTTGTTTGATTTGTTTGAGGCAGGCCTGATGATCCCCCCTTCAGTCCCTTTTTAAAATGTTTGTATTGGTATGTTCTACTTGTCAACAGTGTCATAGTCCAGTAAGGAATCGGGGAGGGCAATTTAACTTCAATTTATAATCATGACACCATTATTCCTATTCTAAAGAAACCACATGTGGATGCTTCAACTCCCTACCATTTTTGTCCTGCTGCTTATTTTCTGTTTCTCCCCAAAATCTTAAAACGGTTAGGTTTAATCACAATTCCCATTTTACTTTGAACAGTGGCAAGAAGGGAGTGAAAATCAATCAGGTTTTCATCTTTTTCACTCCACTGAATCCTGCTCCACATGTGACCAATTCATTGCTTGTTAAACATTCATCATAGTTAGTTTTGTTAGATCTCATCCCTTCTTCTGTGTACTCTTTCTTCATTATGGCTTTCTGGTATTGTCCTTCACTGGTTTACTTCTTATCGCTGTGACCGAACCTATTCAGTTCTTTGGGATGGCGCATTTTCTTTTCCTATCCACTTCAATGTGCGATTTCCCAAGCCACCAACCTAGGTCTGTTACTCTTTTCTCTGTATGCCTTCTCTCTGACATTACTTCTCCTTTTAAGCTGTCTTGACATTCCTATGCAGATGATTCTCAACTCCTTTTTCTTTTCCCTCTTGCAGTGAATTCACTACATTAGTAAACCCCATCTGGGAATGAAAGCCAGCACAGGGTCTGGGATCTCTAGATTGGGTGACCAGCTTCAGGTCCAGGCAGACCTCTTTCCAGTTAAAAGGAACAGGAGCTATAGGGAAGCCAGACAAAATATCATGTGGGAGATGCACAGAGGTCCAATAATCGGAGACATTAAAAATGCAGGATGAGGTGCAGAAATGTGTTCCCACTTTTGAACCCAGGGGTGACCAGATGGACCAGCGTATTAGTGACATGTGGTTCTAAAAGCAGAAATCACATCGATTTGTAAGTAAAACAGTGAACTGACAACAAGGGCAACAGTACCATAAAACCAGACATGGTGTGCGAATGGCGACTCCGAGGTATGCCACGTTCAGAACAGGAAGTATTTGATTCTTAAGTATCAAGTTTGTGGGAGGGAACAGCAGTTCAATTCAAAAGGGAAAGCAAGAATTTGCAGGAGTTCAGTGGGATGCAGGCTTTCCGCGTCAGGAGTTCACAATTCGGGATGAACAAGGACAGTTTCAATGTTCGCAATAGTTCTGCTTGTAGAGGGACACAGGGAGGTTATGGGGATCCGGGAATGGGAGACCGGGTAGTTCGTGCTAGTTCACTGGCAAGTGGCAGCGAAGTCAGAGATAACCATGGCCACAAGAACAGAGGACATTTGTAGAAAGAATGACAAGTACATGGTAACAGAAGGATCCAGACCCTTCAGGAAAGGGCATGTCTGCAGATATGGGGTCCTCGATCGGCCAGTGTACTACCACATCTATGAGGTGCATCTCTTGGTGGCTGACGGGTCCAGGCGAGTGGTGATACACCATTGTCAAGTTTCCCGACCCTGGGGAGCACATCTACAGGGTTGCAGTGAGGATGTTCCCAGTGCTGGGGTGCAGGGGGGTCAGAGGCTAGAAGTGGTAGGCAAGCTGGGGAACTTGAATCTGGGTGGTTTCTTCTGGAGCCTTGGTTGCCTGATGACGAAGCTTGAGCAGTAACTCCTGTAAGGACCCCCCCCACAGCTGTGCATCTCGATTCAGTCTCTGGACATAGAGGTAGAGCGGAAGTGGCGGAGTCTGCTTCTGTCCATGTCCAAGAAACATCGCAGGACCGAGCAGATCTGGCAGCGGCAGCATTGTGGAAGCTGCTGAGTCGTCCGGTGGAGATGTTGGTTCTTGGTAGCAGCGAGTCCGGGGTGCTGCTTCGGGAGCCGTCTACTGGGTGCTGGTATCTTCCAACACTGGGAAGTATGCATCCAGGTTATGCTGCCTGTGCATTTGACGGTGGTCTGGTCTGTAAGCAGGACCTCATGCGGGCCTCTGCAATGTACACCCAGGCTGCAGCGAGTGACCGGGTTCGGTAGCGGGCCCTGGGGAGGCAGCTTGGATTTGGGTATCGGCTTCCAGGTGCAGGTTAATTAGGAATGAGGGTGCAGTGCTCCCAGACTTGGACATCCCTTGAGGATCTCACGTGGGGCCAACCCATACTTGCGGTGGGGGGGGGGTGATTGCACATGTGGAGCAAGGCGATGGGCAGCGCTTGGGTACATTTTTTAGCCCAGTTTCTTGACCCACCTTGGATATCCTAAGCTTCAAATCGCCATTTTGGTGTTCCACTGCGCTGCCATATCTCCGCTGCCATATCTCCAGGGCTTTGAATACTTCCCTGATAACCTGACCGTTAAAGTGAGCACCTCGATCACTGTCAATGAGGAGAGGGAGACTAAAGCGGAGGATGAATTCTGCTAGCAGTTTCTTCATAACCGTGATGGCATCTGCCTTCCGGCATGGATATGCCTCTACACCACTTGAAAAAAGGTCTACAACAACGAGCCAGTATTCGTAGTACATGCAATGGAGGAGTTGTATGATGCCCACCGTCAAGTTTAGGAATGGTCGCTCTGGTACTGGACGTTGTAGATGGCTTTGTTTTCACCGCTCTCCCCACATTGTGAGACAAGCGCACTGAGCAGAGTGTATAGGCGCGTTATAAATGCCATATCATAACAATTGTCGCAATAAGCCTGGGCGACAGCTGTGAAGGTTGGTGAGTACCAGGGGCGATTTAATTGGAGGGACTTAGCCCCTGTCCCCAAATGTCAATGGAGTGTGCCAATCGGGCTAGGTATGGTAGGAGTAACTTGGGCGTCACTAGATGGGTGTCTGGGGAGCACCAAAGGGAATCTGAATGCAATTGACAGTAATTCCTTGACCAGAACTCCATTTCAGGGTTGGGTGCTTGAACTTGGAGTACAGCCAGACTGGAAAGAGAGAGAATTGCTGACTGTTGGACGGAAATACAAACCAGAGTTTCATTAGGATCCAGGGACCTGTTTAAGGCCGCTGAATGAGCTGTTTTACCAGCTAGTGTGTTTTCTGCAGCAGTAATGGACTGCAAGAAATCGTGACCTCAACATTTAACAATGGTGTTAAGAAAGATTTCTCTTTTAGGCCACTTTCCCTCCATATTCTATGGACCCCCAAACATTTTGCTTTTGGTTTTGAACCTGTCCTGACTTTTTTCAGAGAAATTAAGCCTTCAGCTTCACTTCCTTGGCCTTTTTGCCCATTTGTCATGGAGCAAGTTATCAGACCTTCAAACTATCAGTACTGGGAAACTGTTTCCCTTTTGTCTTTTACTTTTTACCTGCTTTGGTAACTTTTCTCACAGTGCACACAACATCTTACAATGCAGTGCATGGAGATACTTTTGTATCACCATAGACTTTTATACCAGGGATTTTTGATTACTTTCTAATGTGCCTAATGGCTAGCTGGTGGCAGAACCACATTTTTACCATGTTTCCATTTATTTTAGTGAACACATTCGCGTTTACGGAGTATGGCTACTAAATGTGGCTAGTGTCCTAAATAGGACATACCAGGAGTTTTGTTGCTGTCCTTTGACCATTTTGTTTCTTGGCCTTCTTCCTGCCTTCTCAGGTCAGAAAATTCCTAATATGTTCATGCAGTTGTCCAGGAAAGCTGCTTCGTTTTCATGAGCTAGTGCATGCCATTTGTGTGTGGTGGCAGGACGTGGGTGGGACTGTCTGGCCCCAGTATGTGACTGTGGTGACTGAAAGTCTAATGTGCATGCATGAGTAAAACCCACAGTAGTTCCTGATTGGACTACCACTGCTGGCTGAGTGAGTGGTGCAGATCCTTCCTATTGGAGGGCTGAGTTTGATCAATCACCTGAAATTAGGATAAGAAGAGGTTTCCTACAGCCATTCCAGTAGATCGGCGTTGGAGTTTCCCGTGTAGCTGTGCAGCCAACTGGAGACACGTGGACGACTCCTGAAGAGGCCAGACAACCTTTGCTGCAACAGTCCTGGTAAAGCACTGCTGGACTACCTGATCTGAGAAGGACCTTGTCTGTGCTTTAACCCTTGGACTGGTGGGACCAACCAGTCTCAACGTCTTCTCATGCCTTCTGCAGCTTTGAGCCTTCGGCATTGTCCCTGGACCACCCTGTGGACAGGCCAGCTCTGAATTGGGCTACCGCGCCAGAAGCGTCACTGTTCTGAATTTTCACCCGGAACTTCGGTGGTCGCCAGCTCATTCTACAAGTTGCCTTCCTGCCAAATATCAGTTTCCTAGCATCAAGGGATCCTGTCCGGAAAGGCTTTCTTTGTTCGCAACTGGAGAGACGCCTGTCGCCCATGTGCAGTGACTGTCTTCGGAACCAGCTTTCCTCCATCTGCTGCATTTCTTCAATGGAAAGGGTTGCACTCTGCTCCTGGACCCGACCAGAAACCGCCTTGTGCCCAAAGTCCTGGGCTTCCTCTACTGGATCCAATGGCAGGAAAACCTACTTCCAGCGACTCCCAGTCGGCCTGCTAAGTCATTTCGGAAGGGTGGTGAGTAATCACAATAGTTACAGCCATCCCTGTATCCCCTTTAATAAACCTTGGAATACACTTTTTGTTTATTCCATTCTTTCGCTTTTTAAACGTTTGTTTTGAAAGCTGTTCTAAGAGCTAGAAAAAGTATCTTACTTACCTGTAAAATCTTTAGTCTTCTGGAACATTTTCTCCACCACAAGAGCTCTTCCTGCCTTTGTCCCCTCTCTTAGAAGGAACTTTGTGACTTTTGGGCACGAGGCCCCAACATAGGGATTGAACTTATGGAGTTAGGGTCGTCAATCTTGTGAACTGGTTACTACATAATTACTTACCTTCCTTTCAGGTGTTTAAGTGGATTGTATGCATTTCTACAAACCAAAGGTGACTGTGTATATGTTTTATAACTTAGTGTTGTGTGATAGTATTACCTGCTTGATTTATTTTTCTAGTGTGTTTTCGGGCCTATAATGGAGTACTTTTGTACTTTGTTGTCTAAGCGGAATCATTGTGTATTTCACTGTGTGGACTCATTGTGGACTCCTGGCCCCACTCGCCTTTCCTAAGACTAAGCTGTGACCACTCTCCATGCTTACCTTGATTGGGGTTTGGATAACCTCTCAGAGTTCTCTTGTTGACTATAACTAGAAGTGTACTGAAATTCTGCTTCCAGTAAGTATTCAGCCGAATTCTGGCTATAAAAGTGATATTCTGTTTCAGCGGAATACTTAATTAGTTTTGCATTGAAGCCGAATTTCATTACATGGCGTTGCTTGCATTCGTTATGCTTCTTCCAGGTGTTGTTTCGTCTCAAGCCTGTGTGATGCTGTTAAGACAAATGCCCCCCTCCCAGCGGCAGGCAAACTCTGTGGTCCTCTTAATGACTGCATAACATTAAACATTAGAAGGGGAGATCTGGGAAACCCTTAAAGTGCTCTTAGGACCTTCAGAGACCATGTCCTTGGTCACCTGGCACAGACCCAGGGAGGTACAGTAGAGAAGGTGTCAGGATAGCTCTAGCTACCTTCTGCTGAGCTCTGACATCACAGGCTATGTGAGGGATTCGACCATCCGCACGGGAAGAGTGCGCTTACCTGTTTTTTTGTTGTTTATTTAGAAGAATGAATGATGGGAGAACAACTTCTGAAAATATGTGGTGCCATTCCTGCAGATATTTTCCACGCTCGCTGCACAGCAGAAAAATAGTCTTGTACTCTGGGAGGACACAGCTTACCAGCACCGCCCTCACCTGTCATGTGCAGCTGACACCTGACAGTTGTGGGAACTACATAATGTTAATTAAAAGGCCTCAGGGAAGGCCTGGGTGCAGGAAGTGACAATGGAGACCAAACGCCAACACCTCTTTGTAATGCAGTGTGTCAACATGGTACTAGCACCCCTCCTTGGTAGGAAAGGGCAGTGCATGTCCTGTCTAGAACCACTCCTTTCAGAGCCGGGAAGTATGTGAATTGTACGAGTCGAAAGTCTGCCTGCAACCCCTACTTCAAAGGAGGCCCATATTGTGATCAAGTGCTGCATAGGGCTCAGTTAATTAGGGAGACACTTTGCTGTACAGCAGGCAGGAAGATGGGTGGGACTTAGAAGTATATGTTGTCATCCATCCCCTGTCTGTTGCCAATCGCCCTGGATCTGACCTGAAGCATCACTGAAGATTGTTGCTGGACACCCAGGATTGGCTCACTTAAGTTAGACTTGGCCTACACCAATCCCTGGTCCCCGTTTGGCTTTAAAAGGGGGCTGACCCCCTCACTGATCAGATCATCTGAAGACTTTGCAAGTAAGGAGGAGGACTCATTTGGATGCAAGCTGAAGGTACAGTCTACCTTACATATTCTGGCAGGGAAGGAAGGCCACGCTCTCCAAAAGGGAAGCAAGATCCTTCCCCTAAACATCTCCCAGGTAACAGAGGGAGATATCGGATTCAAAGGAACCGTCCAGCAGCTCCAGTACCGAGCCAGCACACAGCATGCACTGCTAGGTTCTGACAGCAAGCTTCCTAGGTGGGAAGTGCCGGAGAGTCTCTGGACAAAGGGCAAAGTGTTGCCTGCTAACACCCTCCTGAGCTTAGGGCTGTCTGCCTTGAAAGGACACAAGCCCTGCGAAGAAGCTAGAATGAGTGCCACACAAGCATCACCCAGCGTTCGCCTTTTTAAGGACAATTTCAAGACATTCGAGACCTCGAACCGCATCCAGCTGCACCGCTGACTGTTGTCACACCGTAGTCACCAGAGACGTCCGAGACGCCTCAACCAGCATTCCAGATCAGCCAACCAGCACTGAGACAACGGTTCTTGGCCCGAGCCGCTATGCCAGACAGCCTGCAGACTTCTGTCCAGCCTCCCTTGCTGAATACCTGTCGCCTGGTACCTGCAGCTGTCTCCCCCCACTAACTCAGTCTCATGGGCTGCGAAGCACCCTGCAACCACCTTGACGCTGTCGAGCACCAAGAACTTGGTTAACACCAGGTACATTGTGGTTCAGACCCCCTGGTCTTTCTCCGAAGGCCCCTACATACAGTTAAGACCCTTTGCCCCTTTGGCGCTGGGACTAAAATAACCTGGAACAATAAGACGGATTGCTTTATCACCTACCCTCCTCCTGTATCCAGAGTGCATCCCTTTCCTTTATGAAACTGTCTGCTCTCTGTGTTCCTTTATAGTGCGGGTTGGAATTGTAGTGTGCTAGAACTGTAATAATAAAGTAGATATTTGTATACAAACTTGACTGGACAGTCCCTTTTTATCATTGGGTAATAATTGTATTTTCGCTGGTTGCAGCTAACCAACGATCCACGACCTTGCAGAGATAAGCCTGCCGTTCTGTACACATTACCAAAAACCGGACAAGGAGGTCTTATAATTCACTTGTATTCCAATCTGTGTGGATCCTTTCTGGTGTACTAGAGGTGTGGGGTTGATTGATGGTTTAGAAACTGATATTCATCCAGGGACCACTGGTGCCCCGGAAGTTGATTGTCACAGGCTGGCATCCTGTCCGGTCGATACAACCAGCACCGTTACCTTGTGCCGTGTATTCCCATACGGCCTCAAAATCTGCACTCACCACTAGCCAATGGCGAGTAAGAATGGGTGACCTGCCCTGGATACGAGATTGGGATGGAAGGGTAGGAGGGCGACTGCCCATCCTTTTACAGAGGCCTTTGAAAGGGGCCACTTGTTTCAGTGGTACTTGTCCACCACTTCCACACCAGAGTCCTCATTTCACACAAACCCTCTCCTCCACATCAATCTCAGCCTTCACACACTACTCGGTGCTCTCTACTGCAGAAACTACACTAGCCTCATCTCCCGGGCCTGTTGCAGCTTCAAGGCCACAGCCACAAGCAGCAGGCTTGTGCCAGGTGACTTTGTAAGACTTTCACAGCCTTCGCACGCTGTGACAGTCAGGAAACTGGTGTTGGAAAAAATTAATAGTATCCGACAGCAGTGCCTGCTGGGTGTAGTAAGAAGCGAGTGCAACAGGATGGCCTCAATGCTGACAGCTGGGATCACTAGGGCACAGCCTGTCTGTACATAGCTCGAGTTCTCCGCCCATTCTCGAGTGTTCCTTCTCCTGCCCATATGCCCACCCACAGGGGTGGCCTCCAACAGGCCATCACTCGGCCCTACTGAAACCTCATTGCCCCCCACCTCCGACATGAACAGACGTCTCGTACCTCTTTTGCCTCATACTGGCCCCACTTCAGTGATGATCCCCTCCCCCCCACACGCTGTCACTTCCCCATTCTGTTGCCTTTAGGTTTACTTCAAAGCTCCAGCCTCTGCTGCCATCTCTCAAAGTTCATGAAGTCTGACCTCAGAGTGACCTCGACCCCCAGAGGAGTGCTGGCAGCACCATGCGTATGTGTGTGCAGGCTTCTGCACGCTTGGTTAGAAGAGTTAGTTTCTTGCTCAGAGGATAGCGTGTGTGTGCACCACGACAACCTACACCTCTCCTTATAACCCCAGGTTGAAGCCCAAATCTGGCCCTCTCCCTCTATCTGCATGAATTAACCTTACACAACCAAGGCGCTTTGAGCTGAAGCCTTTGAGATCGCACAGCTGTCTGAGTGATTATTTTTTTGTGTTTTATTGGTTAATCAAATTTAAACCTTTAACATTCCTCCATTTTCAAATTCATCACCATAGAATGGGCATCTCCAATTTTCTTCAAAATAGGTTAAAATTTTCCGATATTAGTTTGTTCAATCTAATCGGCCTGCTGGAGTTGACTCACAGTCCAGGACTGACTTCCTCATGGTCCAATTTTAGGGATTCTACAAATTTTAATGCGTCTAAGGTTCTACCGACCTTTTCAACCGTCAGTAGCCGCTCCCAGTATTCTTCCGTCTCCTCTGTGATGTTAATAATATAACTGCCCATATAGGCCTGTCTTTTCGATTCCAAGTTCGGGCAGACTAGCATCACATGCCTGACAGATTCTAGTTGGTTTTTATTCTTACAGAACCTGCAGTAAGATTTTGTTTTTTCAATGATCCTTCTTATCCATTTTACCTCTCTGCAATGCCATATGTTAAGTCTGCATCGCATCAGCAAGTCTCTGTAGTGGTTAGATGGAAATTTCATCAAGTAAGGTGGAAGTCTATTTAAGCCTTTTTTCCCCAGATAATATTATAACACAGGTTTCTTTTCAGTCTGTTCTCCTATGTTTCCTCCCAGTCCTTTTCCCGAATAATTCTTTTGGCTTTATCTGGGTTGCACTTCAGGGTATCTTCCGAGACATTTGCCTGTTCCAAGCTTGCTTTGCATCTTTTTATCCAGTTGAGGAACATCGTGTCTTCATTTGGTACCTCCGTCTGTACTAAAATTTCAAAAGGCTGAGCCGGATTGTCGAGGATACACTTTCTATAAAGGGATAAGGATTTCCATAGCGCAATTGAGGCCACAGATTGTAGCCTTAGCTCTGTTTTTATGAGCTCTAGCGGTAACGAATTTGGAAGGCGCAAGATCTTTCGCCAACAATAGGCCTTGCATATGTTCTATACTTCCCATCTTAAGGCTAATAGTGCCTCCGCTCCATATGTGATTACGGCCACCACTTTTTACTTATAAAAAGTTATTATCAGCGTCAAGGAAAATTTGCCGTACCTACGATGTATGCATGTTCCTTGGTTAGTCAGGGTCGTTAGTTTTTCCTGGATTGCGCCTGTTCATTACAGTTTTTATTTATCATTATCCCAAGATACATTGTAGTTTCCACCTCCTCCAATTTTTCTTTTTCCAATGACCACGTCTGGATTTTCGCTGCAGTTTTTCTTCCACGACATGACTTCATGGTTAGGATCATAGATTTTTTGACCTTGATCTTCATGTCATTATCTTTTAAATATTAGTTGAAGGCCTCAATCCGTCTTTGTAGTCCTATTGGTGTCTGGTCTACAAATACTGCGTCATCCGCATATAGCATCCACGGTATCTCAGTTCCATTTATCTTCGGAGGGAAGGCGCGGATCTGATCTTGGGTGATCTTCATGACTGCCATATATAGGACAAAGAGGAAAGGGGCTAACGCGCATCCCTGTTTTATACCCCGCAACGTTTTGATCTTCCTCAATAGCCCTCCATTTTGTGTGGTTTGGATTTGAATCGAGGTGTCAGTATAGAGGGCTTCAACTGCTTCTAGCAGATCCAGAGGGCAACCCCAGTTTCTCATTTTTGACCAGAGGCGCTCTCTATTTATCCCATCAAACGCTTGTTCGAGGTCTATAAAGGCCAAGTAGATCGTTTTTTTCCCTCTAGCGCCTTTGCCTTCAACTGGTTGATCAGGAATAGATTCAGGGTGGTCCCAACACCACTTACGAAGGCTGTTTGTCTTCATCCAAGATTTTAGCCTGTGATGCCCATTTCTTTAGGTCCCTTAGTAGAAGGGACGCAAATAACTTGCCAATTGAGTCTAATAACGCAATCGGCCTGTAATTTCTGAGGTTTCCCCGATTTCCTTTTTTGTAAATCGGTACAATGTAGGCCTCAGTCCACGTGGTTGGTATTTGTCTAGCTTTTTTTATTTGTTGGAATAGCATGTATATTAGATCAGACCAGTCTTCAGTTTTCTTTCAGCATTTTATTAGAGATGCTGTCTGGGCCTGCTGCCCTGCAAGCGCTCAGTTTTTTTATTAGGATTAGGATATCATCTCTATCAAAATCCAGGGCCCATGGGATGTCGTCAGGCTTCACCTTGGTGACATTTTTCTCGTTTTTCCCTGCATATAATGCATTGTAGTGCTGAAACCAATTTTCTTCTGAGATCTGGTTGACACCTATTGCCGATTGATTGAGGTCCCTGTTGTTAAGTAGGTCCCACGTACATCTTGAATTATTTGTGGATATTACGGCTATCATTTGTTCAGCATCTCTTTGTAATCTCAAGTAGCGGGTTGAGCGGAGCCAGTTTTTATGTTTGCCGACACTTTTTCTCAGGCGTTCATCTCTCTCTCTACTGTTGTACTTTTTTATACATATGAGATCTGCTCTATATTGTTTTCGTCTACCAACTACAAGTTCGTCATATGCATGTTTTTTTTTTATTTGCTTAGTTTTGGTTGAATCATGCTTGACCACAAAAGCTTCCAACAACCATTTGTACTCAACCACCTCTTCATCGTCTATTGTGGCATCTTTGTATTCTTGCACCAGTTTTGGGATCACCTTTTTTTTATCCTCAATCGATTTCTTCCCCATGAGACCTCTGTCTCCATCGTTCTTTCGCCTCCTGTGGTTGGTCTTATTTCCCAGATGAGTTCTATTGCCAACAGACAGCGGTCGCTATTCGCTTGTTTGATTATTTTGAATGAGTTTATCCCAGCTAACGTGTTCCCTCCTACAAAGCAATAGTCTAGACACGCTCCCGATTTACCACTGTGCCATGTGTTGGCACCAATTAGATCTCCTCTCGTCTGGCCATTCAGCATTCTCATATTACGGATTCTCATTTCCTTCATCCATGTTTTTCTTTTTATAATAGTTCTATATCTTTGATTTTACCCTCCTTATCTAGCAATTTGATGTTTAGATCCCCATTTAATAGTATCCGCTGATCTTTTTCCTCCATCATGGATTTATCAATGGTGTCCATGATTGATTTTAGATAGGTCATTGGCCTAGGCATGTTTTCACTCCAGTAGGTATTAATCAGAATCATTTTTTCCGGCACTTTCCTTTCTTCCACTTTGAATCTTATTTTCAGTATTTGCACGTATGGATTTGGGGTGTAATATTCTAGCACTTTTAAAGGGCTATCCATTTTCTTTAATATCATAAGACCTCCAAATGATCTTCCCTTAGGGCCTTTTCTGGCCGGGTTGATATAGACTTCATAGCCCTCACACACTGGAGGTTCGCGCAACCAGGATTCCTGAATCAAGATGAGGTCATATTTGGCCAAGAAGCCGCTGTCTTTTGAAAGCAGGTGTTTAAATCCTCTAGTGTTCCATGAGGCACAATGGACGGGTCTCTGCTTGCCACCCTCACTCTATTGTTTCTTCTTAGAGTTCAAGTTGCTCGCCATCCATGACCAATCGTTAACTTTATTTCCTGCTTTATTTGAGCTACTTTTCATCCTCTTGGGATTCTCTGAGTTGTCCACTGTAAATCTCAGGGTTTTCAATGTCTCGTCACTTTTTTTTGTTATTGACGAGTTGTCTTTTTGTTTTTTTTCTTCATCTTTTCTCTTCTTTTCTGTCCTTTTCTAGGGCCATCTCCTTGACAGATCTGTTTTTTATGCGATTTTTCCCTGTAGCGTTTTCTTTGTTATGTACTGAAATCTCCTCTTTGGATTCTTTTCTTTCTTTCATTGTTGTTTTTGGTTTATTTTTCTTAGTCATCACCCAGATCGTCGAGTCGAAAGCCCTTTTTTTTTTAAGATGTCACTAGCCGCTAATAATTTCTGCTTGGCCTTGTTAGAAGTCAGATGTAGTATGACTTGGTCCATCCTCTGTTCCCTAGGGAATTCAACTATTTTTATATCATCAGTTGATATCGTGCGTAAGGCTGCAGTTTGATTGCAGAGCTCCATCACATAGCTCCTGTTTAGCACCGCCCTTCTAGGGCCGTTAGCTGTGGTTTCCAATTTGAGGTAGCATCCTTTGAATAAAATAGATTTCCTCGGAGTTGGTAAGGGGGACACTTTTCTTGACTTCAATTTGCTCCTTGTCTTTGATATCATTTTTTTGATTTGGACTGGGATTTCCCTGTTGCTTACGTGTTTCCATCTCTTTCTTGTCCTGCTCTTTCCTTTTTTGTTCCAGGGTTCTGAATTGTGCAGAATCTTTTTCAGTATTGCTAACAGGTTTTCTTTCCAGTGCTTCTGGTCTTCTGCCTGCCTTCCCGATGGTCTCTCTTTGGGGTTTCGCTCTCTTACGATCTTTTAGATTAAAGGCCGGATCAGCGGTGTCCCAGTTATCTATCGTTTGCCATTCCGATAGGCTAATGCTTTCCCAGCCTTCCTTGTCGCTGATGTTGTCCATTAGTTCAATCAAATCACTTAAATTCGCTGGCTGCTCTCGTTCTTCCCGTTTAGCCTCAGTTGCGGCATTTTTTAGACCTTTTTCTCCATCAGTCTCTATGTTATCTAACTCGCTCATGGTCAATTCTCTTCTGGGCTTCTTTGCACACTGTATGTTTTCTCTTCTGGGCGGTGTTATTAAATTCCTCAAAAATCTCTTGAACCATTTACTTTACGTTTGAGAGCTTCATTCTTTGATTTTTTTTCCCTTTTCGTTTGTTTTTTTTGCACCCTCTTTCCACTTTTGGTGGGCTTGTTCCTTGGAAATACCTCCTGCAAAAACTGCAAAGTCTTCCGGATATAATCGTCCTCCCCGATTCTCTCTGTACTTGTTTGTCATTGCGTACAGGGGTGGGGTGCGTTTTATTCATTTCATTAAGGGCACTTAGATGTAAGCTCCCTATTTCTCGTTGGCATTTTGTAGTGGTAGCCCTTTCATCCATCCATTTGATAGCTTTTTCCCTTATGATCTTGATTTGAAAAGTCCTTCCTATATGGCTGGAAGATATCAAATATTACTGGGGTTGCCTCCGTAGAGTCAGTATGTTGTGACTTTTCTCCCAAGGCGGTAGAGTCCTGAAGGACTTCTTCCAATTGACCTAATTCAATCACGTCCCACTGTCCTCCTTGTTCCCATGATGCCTCTAATGCCTCTAATAATTGTGGTTCCCTAGTGGTACTGTTAAGAGGCTCCGAGGCATGGCTGGGTTCCTTTATCAGATCGGCTCACCCCTCTGCCGAGGGGTCATGTTGGTCTATCATGCACTCACCAGGAGAGGGTGTAGTCAAATTTGAGTTTCCGGCTAATACACCATCTTATTAGAGGGGTACTGGCTATCACTAAGAGCAGTCAGGAATAATTCCAAACTATAAGCGGGTTCTCACTGGCCTCGGTTTAACATCGTTGTTCAATAATCTCAATTTTGATGTCTGGTCTCCGATTGTCCAAAGCTTTCTCAGGGGGAACCCCCGAGGGCATGCTAGGTTCATCCAGCCCTCTTTCAGATTCCTTCAGCGGGATAGAACCATATCTTGAAGCCGTTTCGTCTGAAACACCAACAATTTGTTCAGCCACTTTCCACTGGCCTGCGTGTATGTCGGACGGCTTGGGCATTACAGGGTCTAGAAGTGGGTGGTTTAAAGTCTCTGCTGCAATAGGGATAGTACAGGCCATGGGTTGATCAAGAGATTTTGGAGCCAGCCGCATATTATCTTCCTTATCCAAGCTCAACAATTGGTGGCTTCCTATTTCCGTGTTGGCCAAGATTGCCCCCACAGATAAACTCTTGCGCTTTTTGGTGCAAAAGGGTAGTCGGCTCTGGTTAAGCATTGATGTTTTCAGTGTATGTTCCGGACTCCCATTTACCTCTGGGAGTGATGCAAATCTTTGCCTTACCTGGAGTCGAGTTCTCAGTGCAGTAGCTTGAAGATCCGGAGTTACGGGAGCTGACTTCATTCCGGCGTGCAGCTCCTCTTAATGATGCCTTAGTTTCGGTCGTGTTGGGCAGCCTACAGCCAAGCCACAGCAAGAAGCCAAACAGCTCAACAGCAGTAATATCCACCTGAACAATGCCCTTTGCGCGCTCGGGCTTAGCGCCGCAAGGGTGTCTGGGTGCTAGCTATGTAGCACTTCCTGTAGGTGTCTCTCGTGGCAAAGGGGCGGGCAGGGGGCGGAGCCAACCAGCGCAACAACGCGCTCTCCTGCACCGCGTCTTCCTTTTCCTTCAATTCAAGCCGCGTTACCCTAACACCTCCAAAGTCCTCCAGATGGCTGGCAGAGGGCAGGTGAGGGGGTCGCAGCCACAGCTCAATGATATATGATATGATATGGCATTTGTAACGCGCCTATACACAAGTGTTTCGAGGCAGGGGGGGAAACAAGGGGAGACAGACAACAATCCTACTAGGCCAGGTGTCATTCAGATCGTGCAAGTGCAAGGGTAGAGGGGAAAGGGAGAAGTGCAAGGGGAAGGAAGAGGGGAAGTGCAGTACAGGGTTAATAGCATACAGGAAAATAACAAGGGCCAGCTCGTGGCAAGTGCTGGGAAGGGGGGCTGTAGGGATACAGACACAGTCCCGTAGTGCAGGGGGTGCCAGGGAGGCAGTGCAGGGGAGAGTGGCTGGGGCAAGGACCGAGAACGGGAGAGAAAGCGGAGGCGAAGAGGAAGGTTTTGAGGTGCTTCCGGAACCGGAGATGGTTCTCCTCAAGTTTCAGAGAGGCTGTTCCAGAGGGAGGTCCCTGCAGCGGAGAGAGATCTCTCACCAACTGGTTGCTTGGAGAAACGGCTGACCCTGAGGGAGTTGGAGGCGGGTGAGCGAAGAACTTGAGAAGGAAGATATTTAGGAAGAGAGAGTTGAAGGTATTTTGGCCCAAGGCCCCAGAAGGCCTTGTGGACAATGCAGAGGGTTTTGAACTTGATCCTCGCAATCACTGGGAGCCAGTGTAGTGATTTCAGTCTTGGAGAGATACAGTCCCTGGGCTTGAGGCCAAGGACAAGTCTCGCAGTCCTGTTCTGGATGAGTTGCAAAGGGCGGAGAGTAGAGGCAGGCAGATTTAGATAGAGGCTGTAACAGTAGTCCAGCTTCGAGAGAACCAGGGCTCTATAGACAGTGAGCTTCTGGGGGAAGGAGAGGAAAGGAAGGATACCTCTGAGGAGGTGTAGCTGGTAGTGTGACTTCTTAGAGACGTCGGATATGTGAGGAGAGAAGGAGAGTGTGGAGTCGATGACCCCAAGGTTTTTTGCCTTGCAGGTAGGAAAAGGAAGAGGGCCAAGGGGGGCCGGCCAGAGAGCTGCAGGGAAGGAGGGAGTGGGTGTGCCAATGAGTAGAATCTCCAGTCTTACTGGCATTAGGGCAGAGGTCATTGGCGGCAGTAGTAATATCCACCTGAACAATGCCCTTTGCGCGCTCGGGCTTGTTTATTTGCATTTTATTGCCACAGGCTATTCTTAGTTACTTGGTCCTAGCTCATTCGTGCTACATGGGAAGCATCACCCATGAATGCACAAAGAAACAAACTCTTCAGTGTGTTCTTTCATTTAAGCACATCATATGGGGATGCATTTCTATTAGTGTGGTTTTAATTTACAAAGTATATTTTTTATGTGTCGCAACTGTATATTATGTTCTATGGGCTTGCACGGCTTTCTGCTGACACTTGCATGGTCTCTTAGTAAAAAGGGAACTATTCGTCTTCGGACAAATGCTTTGGGCAACTATTCAGTATTCGACCGTATGCTAAATCTACTATTCTGTAAAACCCTAACTATTACTACAGTGGCCGTCTGAAACATGTCCACCAGGCCAAATTTTAGAAATCCATTTTAACATATGGCAAGAGCGGACAGGGGTTGCAAGGTATGTAATGGAGCAGACACACGTTTATCATTTGCAATAGGAGTACCTGAGGAAGTTCAATATCCCTCCTGCTGCCAGAAGACACCAAAGTCGTGGACTACGTCTTGAGCATAGCAGGAGTCTGAACAAATAATGGTGGACCTGTCTTTTCGCTAGACTGCACACTCACGCGAGTGCCACATGCTTGGCTACCTGGGCAGACTTGACATTTGGTCGATGATGGGCTTCGAGAATTGAGTGGGGGGTGGTTCTAAACGGAATACCTAAACATCAGCATCCCCTCTTCCTGATCACGCAGACCTGATCCATCTACGAAGAGAATGAACTCTGGGTCATGCAATGGGACATCCTCCAAATCGCCAACCTTTGTTAGCAAGAGTTACTTGTAGTAGAGGGCCAATAGGCGGGAGCTATAGACGTGAGCAGCTAGGGTGGCATTGTTCACGAGCATGGGAATTTGTACCGAGATTTTCGGGGTGTTTTAATTGCTCTTTATACCGAAAAGGAAAACGCATGCATTGACCATTAGATTAAGAACATCAAAAAGATTGTATGATTTTATTTTTATTTTTTGGGGTGGGGGCTTGCACAAGCAAAAACAATCTGAGAACCACTTTAAAAACAAAATCATCCATCATAGACAAAGTTATGCTTTTTCACAAAATAAAATCCACTGCCATTTTAGCTCATCCCCAATTCAAGCAATTGGAACATAGTGGCATGCTCAAATGCCATTTCACAGTATTCAGCCAAGGAAATGTAAGCCAAACCCTAATTTGTTGACTACCCTTAAATGTTTTTGTGTCAAAATAATCTGTATTGAAAAATGTGACATGTTGGAAGCCATGGAATCAGAGTATTGCTTTAAAAAGTTAAATGCATGTGCAAAAAGGTGCAAATCACAGAGCTATTATAAAACTCTGTTTTATAGATATTACTTAAAATGTGCACAAATCATATAACGACCTGAAAAGACAATATATGAATTGTTGTATTAACATGTTCTGCACAAAGAGTAGAATTGTAGTGATAGGCTTTTGGTTCATAATGGACAACGACCTGTGAACCATCTGCCCATTATGAAGAAGGCTGTATCCCAGAGAAAACATAGCAATGCCTTTCCCTGCAGGAATCATGCCTTCTGATGCACGCACAAAAGGTCGTGACTGGCTTTTACGTACTGCTGTCCTATACATATTGGGGGCACCAGCATCACAAACATAATAAGAAATGACAATAATTCCATATGGTGTGCACAGGCATCAGCAACATATGATTTACAGTGGCAGTGCGGCCCCATATTGTGTGCAAAAGGCATCATGAAAGCATGTTGTAAAAAGTTCTTATTTACTGTTGGTGACCAGGATTTGTCCATGTTGCCTTGCAGAATTCCTTATCACGATATATATACCTACAAATCACTGCCCCTTTTTCTCACCTAATTACTTAATTCGTGCTCCTGTTTCATAAATGATAGTCTGAAACCAAACTTGCAAATCATGTTCTTTGAGTCCATATTTATCTGCATGAATCAGCAGAAGCAGCCAGCCTTGCAACATGCAAATAGATTATGGTTGCAGCTTTATTTTTCCCATTCTGAATGAAAGCCTACAATTGCTAGCATGCAAACCTAAACGCATCTTAAGAGCCACAGTGAAAGAATAATCTCCAACCACCAGCTTTGTTTAACATGTAATGCAGATTTATGAATGCCTCTGCATTCTAGTCTGCCAATTATGACCATTTTGAGAACAATCACCAGCACCACCCATTCACTCCTTTTTATGTTGATCACCCTTCCTATTAGCCCTCAGCACTTGAGACACCTTGCATAGACACTGTCAGGAGCCCTTCTGTACCTTTTCCTCCTTTTGTGTGTACATGTGCTGCTTTCTGGTGGCATGTATGCCCTTCAATGTCTCCATCTTTGCCCATGCCTCTACATTACCATGTCTTACTCTTGTTTTGTGAATGTTCTGCCTTTTTGTGACTTGTGGGCCTTCAGGTTATCCAGCATGTGCAATGTAGGGGGCACCTTGGCCCTCGTGGATGGACAGCGTGGCTAGCTTGAAAAACAGCACAGCATGAGGATCTTGTTTCATATAGCCCGACAGTATGGAGGTACAGGTAGAAAAGCAGACAAAGTTCCCATTAAGAGTGTCCAGTAATTCTGTGTTAAATCCACCACTGAATTACCACCCAAATTGATTACCTCTACCACCACTTGCTCCTGCAAATTTACAGCAGGATTACAAGTGTTGGTAGGGCGGCGTTAATCCCCATTTTCAGAGTCCATAGGACTTCATGGGGATTTCAGCAGAATTACTGCAGCCGGAAATTCAAACGGTGGTAATTCTGCAGATTTGTGCACATTTTTGGCAGGAAGGTGGAGGATTTACCAGATTTTTGCTGGATGTAAATCATCCACCTTACCACCAAAATTTACTACGGCAGTGCAGCAATGTGACTGCCACATTACCACCGTTTTTACCAACACGACCCCAAGGACGCCCCAGCCACATCCTTGGCAAACGCCCTGAGCATGGATTCACACAACTCAGTACTTCACCGACTCACCAGAAAGGTAGAATTATCGACTGGGTAGCAACTCTTAACTGCAACACCACTTGTAAGGACCCCCAACCTCTCACATGGACGGATCATTACCTTATCCCTCTCGGAATTCACATCAACCATGCAGTTCCTATATATGCACCAGCCTGCCCAACCAGAAACAAGTGCAACATCACCGCCAAAGCCCTATTACTCTTGGTCCTACCCACCCTTAATGCTCTACCGGACAATGCTGATCTAAACCTACTTGTTGGCACCTTCAACAACTCCATGGCCATTGCCATTGATACCATTGCCCCTTTGAAATTACGTAAAAGCAAGCCAACAAGCCACCTGAATTCGTGGTACACCCCTGAACTTAAACTACTTAGGAAAAAGAAGGACAAATCAGAACTCCTATGGAAAACTAACCCATCATCTGAAAACAATTCCAATCTTAAGAACATCTCCGCGGTATACAAAAGTGAGATAATTTGCACTAAACAAGATGCCTAGAACGTTAGGATAGATCAGGCAGGCTCCTCCACCAAAGAACTATTTAAAATACTAAAGGAGCTAGAAAACCCCAATCCACCTCCAGACACCTTTTCAAAAGATAATCCTTTGTTCACCAGCCTCCAGAACGCCCTCGACAACAAAATCACAGGACTCAAAACCAAAATTGAGGACAAACGACAACAACTCTTCAGCAACAAGACAACTAACCCAATCCTAAACTCACCAACACCTATCAAAGATAATATAGGCTTCACCTTTAAGAAAGTAACTATCTTAGAAGTCCAAAAAATCATCACCTCCTTAAAACCATCTAACTGCAAAGGGGACAGCTGTCCTGCCCAAATAATAAAAGACGCAGCCAGAGACCTCTCCCCTTTTATCACCAATCTTATTAACCTTTCATTTGCTAACAACTCTGTCCCCAGCAACCTAAAACAATCCTGGGTTCTCCCTCTCCTAAAAAAACAATCACTAGACCCAGCCATACCAACCAATTATAGACCCATCACCACTCTCCCTTTCATGTTAAAAATCCTGGACAGAGTCGCCTACATCCAGATTCAGGAGTACCTAGAATCTAACCAACTGCTAGGTATACGTCAATCTGGCTTCAGACCTCAACACGGAACAGAAACCGCTCTGGTTGACCTCAAAAGCCAGATTGATTAAATCAAAGGCAATGCTGCAATCCTACTTCTCTTAGACAGGGTTGGACTGGCGACATCGGCCCATCGGCCACTGGCCGATGACCTTTGAAGACCTGGGGGGCGGTTTTTATGAGGCCACCCCAGGGCCGTTTTTCTTGCCGTTAAAATGTTTAGTAAAAAACATATTTGCAGCGACTCATGTCTGCTGCGGGCCAGGCGGCGCAAGCTGGACCATTTTTTAAAAAAATTAAATTGTTGATGTCTGAACTCATGGGAAATTTTGTAGATGGCAGTGTGTGTGTGCCGTCACTGCCGTGGCGACCTGGGCACAGCCCGAGCAGCAGTTTGCCTGAGGCTCGGGGCTGCGCCGGGCGCCAGAAAGGAAACTGACACGCTCTCTCTGACTCTGAGGGGGGTGGGGCCTGTGATGTGCAGCATAATTATTCATCAAAGCAAGGTAACAACACACACGTTGTTACCTTGCTTTGATGATTTGATTTCCATGCATGCATCAGAATTAATTATGAATGCATGCATGCATCAGAGCAGAGGGCCGCCGTGCAGCCACTTGAATCGGCTGGTGTTCCGTGCTCGCCTTCGGCCCGCGGCCCGCCCCGGCTCACTCTATGAAGTGAAGTGCTAATAAAACACCTACTGAGGCTGGCCTGAATGCCTCCTGCCTGCAGGGCTGGGCCCCGGCTACAGCACATCTCCCCCAGTTCACTCTCATAACAAGTTGCTTTTAACTTTGCAGGAAGTAACACAACAACAAATGTGTTACACTTCGCAAAGTTGAAAGCAACTTGTACCTGGGGGCTGGGGATGATACAGACTCTGTGCCACCAATTCGTGATGATTACCATCACGTGACTCTCTCTCGCTGGAGAGAGAGTCACGTGATGGTAATCATCACAGATTGAGAGAGAGGGTATTAGTTGGGCGACGGGCCTCCCTGACCCTGCTGGGTATGATGATTTTGGCAATGGGATGGCAGCCAGCCCACGACTGACACAATGCAGGACAGCAGCAGACTGTCATCAGTCATCACATCACACCACCGCACACCGGACAACCTCAGTGCCTGGCCCGAAGTTGAAGACCGAAGTTCTGAGAGAGACTCTGTGTAGGAGGCTCTGAGAGCCAGTGCTGCTGAGGTAAGAAACAATTCCATAGTATAGCTGTAGCAGTTGTTGTAACCTAACCTGCTGTGACATGTATACAAACATGTCTGTACACACACACAGACTCATGCAAACACAAACACACTTGGTGGTACATTGGCGCACATGTATGTTATTAAGGCGTGCCCCCCTGCCATCACGGACACTCTTGAACCGCTCATGAAGCAGCAAGATGAAGGTCTTAAGACCCACTCCCACCATCTGGCAGTTCTGTCACCTAGGGCTGCGGGATAGCGTTGTGGACACCCCAGAGGTTGATTTGCATAATACTCATGGGAAGGTGCCCGTGCAAAGGGCTGCTGTCTGAATTCCCCAGCAGTTTCTTAGTGACGGGAATAATGCTTGAACTCGTGAGTATGCCTCTCAACTCCCCGGCGAGTAGCATGCAGACACTGAGCGAGCAAGCGTTTAAACAGCATGGCCTCACTTGTCGATGAAGGTATGGTGCATAAGGAAGATGGGGTCGTTCGTTGCTGGGCAGCGACACCTGGCTCATGGTACCACCCATGAATATGTTGAAGAGGTTGTGCATGCTTCTCCTCCTCACCAGCCCATTGGCTGGATCCATGAAGCCTGGGCATTGGGAGGAGGAAACACAATGGCTGACTGTTAATATCTAGTCTGTGGTCTTCAAGCACATTTGAGAACTGACCCTGCACAAGAAAAAGGGGAAAACAATCTCGAGCAATTACAAGAATAACCGATGTCAGCGTTGCACTTTCCCCTTCTCTGAGTGAAAACCATCTTGCAAATGGCAGAAGGAGATGCACAGAAGGAGTTATATTAATCATAACCACTGTACGTTCCTCTGGGCAGCTTTCATTTCTCATTTTCTATCTCCACTCTTCCCTTACTTGAGGGGTCTCGCCATATGCATATTAGTCTTTATTCTGCAACCTACGGGAGCAGCTCAGCCCCAAATGCTTTGCCATATCCCTTCTGCAAGTGAACACAAGATACCCGAGGCCACGTTGGAGCTTCATCATGAGAAGCAAGCATCATGGATACCATGGCACATAGAGCAAGTCAACAGGCTTGGAAGATAGACCAGGGTAGGACAAACCAAAAACGAAAAAAAAAAGAAATAGTGACTTACAAATGTCACATTCATCTTGGGGAGCAAATGCAACTAACTAAAGAGGGGTACCCTACACATATAGGAAATGACATTTGAAGCGTAAGCAGTTCATGCTGCCGTGTGTGTTTATTTGCATTCCAAAACACACACCTTTTTGTTTATGCAACACGATGTACACAACTACAGGTGCCAAAATGCAGGAAAATGAAGGTATACACTGCTCGTGCTTGACGACGCCCAGCTTGCGTTGCCTATAATGCATGCAGAGGAAGTTTCAAAGCACAATGAAAGATGTTCCGTGTGCCACAGGTAGAAGCCCCAAGAGATCTGACTATGCGCTATGCTAGGTGCGAGTCCTGCTTCTTATACTCTTTGTGTCTATGCATTCTTGCATGTTATTCACATTGAAATGCAGGGCCGCGAGTCACGGGTGCAAGGAAAGGAGTCATGGCAGGATGTGCTATTCACACTTGCGAGGAACAGTTCGGGAGGCTATTCACTGTCGTGTCTCTCAAGACCTCAACCTGCTGACAGCCACGGGCCCACGCCAGCCCCGCCACCCACCAAGTCCTGAGTGATCCCTGTGATGTGACCCCTCCATGTCGGGATTAAGAGGCACGCATTGGCATTGCCATCATTTTGCCACAGCTCTGGAATAGTCGAAGGCCTCTTTCCAGATCTAAACCTGCCACAATGATAAAGGGCAGGGTGGGAAAGGGGAGCTTTACTGCTGTTTCATAACCTGGTCCATAGGTTAAAGAATTGTTCAGTTCAGTGAAACGGTGTAAGAACAGATAAGCCATATAGCGGGTGTACAGTGACATTTCGATGGTAATCGGCGAACTGCAGTGAGCTAGATGGCATAAACGTTTGTGAAGATTAAGTGCTTGGGCATTCTAAATAGTTGGGTGGGTGGCCTGAGGGCTGTGCAGGTGGGTAGAAAGGTAGGGAGGTAGGGCGTTGGGGCTCTTGGGAAAGCTCCAGGGCAGACATCTGGATTCTGTGGGCATGATGCATCGTATGCTGAAATCGTTCTATATTGTAGATAATTAGACCATGTTGACATTGTGTTTAGTAGGCCCTGAATGCCACGGAACATTTTGTTAGCTTCTGGGGTCTTTCTTTTCACACTCAGGGAAACAGTGAAGTGAGAGTAAAGCTTGAGACTATAAAGGGTATATGTGTAATGTGTCGAGTGTGCAGGGAAGGAACAGATTAATAGTGTGTCATCTGCACAAGGTGAAGTAACTGCTGAGACTAGGATCATTTGCATAACTCATTCCTGCATGTCTGCTTGGTGCCTGTGCTGTGACTTTTGTTTTCATGTAGCCTGGCTGTCTTGCTCTGGTGAAACTGTGTAAAAGCCTCGAGGCTTCTAGGCACATGCACAGGCAAGCACATGGTACCGCAGATCAGGAATTAGTTGTATTGGGGGAGCTGTGTCCTCCAGTGCTGGAATTTCAGGGGGATCTGTAGGTCAGGACTGAGGTCTATTGTTGGAGCTGTGTGTGAATCCCAGCTACTGTAGTAGGTCAAAAATGGGGTGCATTGGTAGAGCTGCGTGTCCTCCTAGTGCTGGATTGGGGTGCATTGTTGGAGGGTGGTTTGGTGCTGCAGGTCAAGATTACGATGGATTGATGGAGCTGGGGGGGACATAGTTCTGTAAATGAAGGCGGTTGTGTAGAACAGTCTCTGGGTCCTTGGCTTGCACTCCGATGGCCATACTCCCCCATAACTGTTCCGGACATACACACACAGAAAAGCTTACCATATTTATTAATAGGAGTATGCATTTCCCTCCACATTCAGCATCATTTGCCTACTGCATATATGATATGATAGGTTATTTATAACGCGCTTAATACTGAGAGGTTTCTAAGCGCGGACCCGGGGATCGAACCAATGTTGCTTCGTGTCATTTTGCTTCCAAGGTGAGCTGAACTATCCTTCCTACAAAATGCTCACATTTTCATCTCTGCTGTGAATGTCCTGCAATGCTTGCTGGCGCAAGTGACGAGGGAGTGCAAGAGTGTCCTGTCACTTGTTCCAGGAAAGGTTTGTGTCTCTAGCTCCAAGTGTCCCAGTTCACTTATCTCCCTAAGTTAGGGGTGTGTTGGAAAATACCAAATGTTGGTTTACTACTCAATGCATTCATAACAGACTCTGAATGCCGCCCCATATCTAGAAAAAAAGAAAGGCTTTATGGTGCAACCATTATCCTGTACGAATTGAGCATTCTGCTCACTTTGAAATATTTATTTGATAAACATGCCCTTTGCTGCGTTCACAGCTCACCCCATCACAATTTCCCAGATAATAGCCATTAAGAACTGCTATTACTATTAGACAGAAGGCTGTTGCTATTCTGCAAGAGAGAGGGAACAAGTCAGCGAAAAGACTGCTGCATTAATATTTAACTGAAAATAGCTTCATAAATTACATGTCTGCATAGAGTAAACCATACTATCTTGTTAAAAGCGGGGTTTCATCTAAAGAGTGAAAGCTCTTATGGCACAGACGCCTGTCTGACTTGCAGTTTTCAGACAAGCACAGATGCTGGGTCTGATAAGGAGCGTAAATGTAAATTAAAGAGAAAAAATTCAGAACAAATGTCAAGAAGCAATGTTTTCATGCAGGAGCTTGGAAACGTGTGGGTTGGAACAGTCCACCACTTGCGTTCCAATTTTAGAGTAGAATAAGCATTCATTTCTTATGTATTTTGCTTTTCGCAAGTTGCAGTGATAGCATGTTTTTTCTGCCGTTGTGTCTCTGTTACGATCATAACAAGACATTCCACCTCGGTGTCCTCGGTCACTTGACAAAATCCTTTTGCCTAAAAGCTTGTGTACAGTGTAGAAATATTTGACCATAGCACATCAAGTGGCCATTGACTAGTCTTCATTATGCCACAATGAATGCTTATTTGTAATGAGTCTTTCTTTTCCATTTCCCTGGCATGCTGTTCAGGATGTCTGTTTGCATGTATGAGGTAACGAGTGCTCAGAGTATGGGATGTCACGTGAGTGCGCTGCTTTCCCGATTTTGCCAACCTCCGAAGCCTGAAAAGTAGATGTACGCAGGCTTGAAATGCAGCCAAATTTGCACCAGACCTGCAGATGAATTTAACTGATCTGCTGTTAAATCTCAGAGGGCTACTTTTTTTGAGGCGTGAGGTGGGCCACTTTTTTGAGGCAAGGATGGCCCTCTTTTTTGAGGCAAAGGGTGGGCCACTTATTTGAGGTGAGGGGTGGGCTACTTTTTTTTTGGTGTCCGGGCCTATTTCTTGTTTTGGGTGTCCGGGCCTATTTCTTGTCCCAGTCCGACCCTGCTCTTAGACCTCTCAACGGCTTTCGATTTAGTCGATCACGAAATCCTCTGCAGCCACCTATCTATCGCAGCCCACTTCTCCTCCTCTGCCTCCTCATGGATACAATCCTTCTTGGCGAATAGAGCCATGCGTGTTTTCTCCACAACAGCAGCAGCAGACCCTATCCCCATCACATGCAGAGTCCCACAAAGCTCCTGTGTCTCCCCCACTTTGTATAATATATTTACAAAACCGCTATTCGACAAACTGGACCGTCTGGGTGTCACCTACACTAACTATGCAGATGACACCCAGATCCTCCTCACCATCTCGGGCAACTACAATGCAGACGTCCCCCGGATTAACTAAATCTTCTCCATCATTCAGGCATGGATGGCCACCCACGGCCTATGCCTGAATGATGAGAAGACGGAGCTTCTTCTGGTCGGCTCTCCCCATAACCTGGCAAAACGCAGTCCTTGCTACAATAACATTATCATAGATAGTAATACTCTCCCCATTGTTAAAAGTATGAAAACCCTAGGCTTCCACCTTGATGCCAACACCAACCTCTCCAAACAAATCAACACGACCGCCTCAGCCACTGCCTATAGGGGTAAGCTAATTAGGGCTAGCAGACCCTTCCTATCCTCCAACAGCTGCCTCACACTCGCCAGAGCCCTCATTCAGTCCAAACTGGACTACTGCAATAGCCTGTATCTAGGAGCCAACCAATCCATAATCAACAAACTCCAGGTTCTCCAAAATAATGCTCTACGTGCAGCACTCAACATCCCAAGGCGAGAGCACATTTCCACAACCAGGAAAGCATGTAAATGGCTTTCCATACAGCAAAAAATTGACCTCAAAACCATTTGCCTCGCTTACAAGTCCTTAAACTACCTAGCCCCACATTATCTCACTAATAAATTTACTTTAAAATCCGCCACCAGATCATCCAACTCCTTACGCCTGTCAGTGCCTAGATTTGCCCTAAAAAGAGCAGGAGGCGCTAGTTTCACAGTGCTTGCTTCCCAACTTTGGAACACCCTACCACTCAACATTAAAACTATTGAGTCCTTTCCGATCTTTAGGAAACATGTTATTGGCTGGTTACTGAACAAAGAATAGCATTTACCTTGACTTTCTAATATCTTTAACTCCCGAAGGCCGCAACCATGCCTATATTATATGTAAATTGTTGTACCATGTAATTTATGTAAATTGTTGTACTATATAAATGTATATCTCATGCCTGTAACCGCTTCCTTAAGCGCCCTTCTACCTATGGGTCCGGAGCGCTATACAAATAAATAAAACAAACTTGCAATGAGGTCCAATGTGACGAGCAGGAGAGCGGATAGTGTGAGTGGGATGAGGCACATACATAGATGTTATGTGCTTAGACATATATGAGCTTATGATAAATAGACTGACCTTGTAAGGAGAATAGGTCACAGTCTGTGTGAAGAGTTTGGATTGCCATGGAGGACTTCATCCTCCAGCATATTTTATCATCCGCCATTCACACGTGCTAAAACGCAAATGTTTGAGTGATGCAGCTCTTAGAAGGCCAGGTTACACTACCTTTATTGCAGCTGGGCAATTTTGCTGCGGTGCAAAGATATTTTGGAATTACAGCTGCAGTAACCAACCAGTGCAACCTTTACTTTTTCACCCATTGACCATTGCAGTGATGAAATCTTGCACAAGTTGGTCAGTGCAAGTGATACTTTGCCAGTACAAAAGGAAAAGTCTGTGCTTAGCACTAAATATCCATATAAAATTATAAAAGTGCAGTGTCAATGAAACTTTGCTCAAAGAAGATGAACATTTTACTTTATCAATTCTTAAATTAATATCTTCTTGGTATTGCTGCACAAGTGCACATTAGTGCTGACATTCAGCCCATGCCATTTTGTCAACTTATGTTAGCATATACATAAGCCTGATGCACCCAATGCCATCTCTATGCCTGCACGTAAACCGATGCCTGATGCACCCAATGCCATCTCTATGCCTGCATGTAAACATGTGCCTGATGCACCCAATGCTCCTACCACACTCTGTTACCATCCCTGCGGTCCACACCGCCCATGTCGCCCCACGACCATCCCAAAGACCCAATACTGCCACCATAGCAGGTCACACACCCCCAATGACCACCTCGCTGAAATGTGGCCTGGTCAATGCACGCTCTGTCCCAGCCAATGCCCTGGACATCCATGACCTCATTCTACAGAATAACCTAGACCTCCTCATGATCACCGAAACTTGGTTGAACGAAACATCAGACCCAGCCCTTACCCTTGCTTTCCCTGACGGCTACACCATTTACAGGCATGACCGACCCCTCACTAGGGGTGGTAGAGTAGCGCTTATTGCCAAAGAATGCCTATGCATTAGGAGAGTGGAAGATAACCCTGGTAACAGCTGCAACCACCTCTCACTCAAAATCAACCTCTCCCCTAACGTAACTCTGGCCCTTCACATCGTCTACCGACCACCGGGCCCAGTTACTGATTTCCATGATGCCCTCCTCCACTCACTATCAGACAACCTTAAAAACATGTCCAAAGTCCTACTCACAGGAGACGTTAACATAGGCCTCCATGATCTCGCTGACACCCACGCAGCTACCCTGGACAAAGCCCTATCTACCCTAGGATTCACCCAGGCCATCTCCAATCCTACTCATTCGAAAGGACGATCACTGGACTGGGTTACTCACCACAACTGCCCAGTAACTATCACTGAGAACTCTCCCATCCCATGGTCTGACCACCATTAGATCAAATTTGACCTCAACACTTCCAAAGAACCTCCAAACCCCTCCACCCACCTCCCCCAAGGGTTCACCAGAAGTTCACGCCAACTCACTATGGAAAGGATCACTCCCTTCCTCAAAGTTTCCGCCCTTGAGGCCCCCTTCTCAACTAACCCTGACACTCTAGCTGAAGCCTTTAAGTCCACGATCACCAAAGCTGTTGACTCTATCGCCCCCCTCACCCTCAGGAAAGCCAAAAGAACACCAATGCCTGGTTCTCACAGGAACTCCTCTAGTTGCGCGCAAAAAAACAAACCGCCCTCGCAGCCTGGAAAGCAAAACCTAATGACTCAACCAAACTAGCCTTCAAAGCTATCTCTAAAGAGTACAAATCAGGAATAATCATCGCCAAAGCCAATTCCTTCAACACTAGGTTTGCCAATGCGAAATCAGATACAAAAGACATTTTCGCCATCTTTAGAGAGTTAGAACCCCCCCCCCCCCCCACCAACTATCCTGTAGGATGAAACCTGGTGTAATAAGATCCAATCAGCCATGCTTAACAAACTTAATACCTTACAAACTAAAATCCTGGCCCACCAAAAGGCTCTTTCTTACCTAACTGCCTCACAGAACGACAACCAGTAGAAGCACATTAAAGCCAACTCCTCCCCTTAATTCAACTTTAAGGACATGACCGAGTCCGAAGTCACCTCTCTTCTAAAAACTATCAAACCCTCCAACTGCAAGGGCGACATATGCCCTGCTCAGCTCATGAAAGACTGTGGCTCGACTCTCACCCCATTTCTGACAGCTTTCATTAATGCCTCTTTTCAGTCTGGCCTGGTCCCTACTGACCTCAAAGAGGCTTGGGTACGACCACTCCTCAAAAACCTTCCCTTGACCCATCGGCACCAGGGAACTACAGACCCATCACTACTGTCCCCTTCCTGCTCAAGATTCTGGACAAAGCAGCCTACCTGCAGGTCCAAAAATTCATAGAGGACCACCACCTTCTTGGCCTTCGGCAGTCTGGCTTCAGATCATGACATGGGACCGAAACTGCCCTCCTCGACTTAAAAAATCAGATGGATGACATTAGAGACGCCGGCAAACCAGTGCTCCTGCTGCTCCGCTGCTGCATTTGACCTTGTGGACCATAATGCCCTTTGCAACCACCTCTCCATTGCAGCCAACTTCTCTCCCAAAGCGTGTGAATGGATTACCTCCTTTCTACAGGAAAGGGCCATGAAAGTTTTCTCCAATTTAGCATGTGACTCACCAAGTCATATCACTTGTGGAGTGCCGCAAGGATCCTGCATCGCGCCCACGCTCTATTACCTCTTCACAAGACCCCTCTTCAACTTTCTTGACTCCCTGGGCATTTCATACACTAATTATGCTGATGACACCCAGGTGCTCATTCCACTCACGGGCGACTACGAAGCAGACAAGACTACACTTAACTCCATCTATAGCACCATCCAAGCATGAATGGCATAAAACTGGCTCTGTCTCAACAGCGACAAAACTGAGCTTCTGCTGATCGGCTCACCCACCATCCTGGCTAACCTTGACAAAAAATATACCCATAGCGGTGTCCCATACAGTTAAAACCCTGGGAGTCTACTTAGACTCCAATCTCACCATGAACAGGCAGGTCAACACCAATGCCTCGTCATCCGCCTACTACGCTAAGACCTTACCTAACTACTCAGAACTGCCTCACCATTGCTAGGGCTATTATCGGCTCGAGGCTTGACTACTGCAATGCTCTACCTTGGAGGGCCCTTGGGTAAAAACATTGCTAAACTACAACTTGTCCAGAACAATGCCCTTAGGGCCGCTACAGGATTCCCCAGAAAGGAGCACATTTCAGACCTGAGGAGACAAGTCCATTGGCTCCCCGTAAAACAAAGAATCATCTTCAAAATCCTTTCCCTCACACACAAATGCCTCCATAATTTGGACCCCTCATACTTGGCTCAGCGTGTAGCCATGCACACCTCCGCAAGGCCATCCAGACTTGCCTATACCAGCATGATGACCAAACCCATAACACGCAGAGTACGCGCAGGCAGCTCCAGCTTCCCTGCCACTGTAGCTGCCCTCTGGAATGCCCTACCATCGCACATCAGTGGAATTGACTCCCACTTAGCGTTCCGCAAAGCTATCAAAAAACACTATTTGTCTAAACTGCTATTTGAATGTAACCTGCCAATATGCTGTAACCAAGTAACCACTGCCTCCTATGTAATTTTGCTTACGTACACCTTCTTGCAACAAGCACCTCAATGCCTTTGGGCTGTAGCGCGCTATACAAATGTAAAAAATAAATAAATATACCTTTTGTGTGTTAATGTACAAAATCATGTAGATTACTAAATACATATTTACAAGCTGTGGCCCCTCCTATCACTTGTGGCCTCTGCTGTGCAGGGAGAGGGAGGGGGTAGGAAAAGAGGCCCAAGCACCTCAGACAGCAAAGTAAAGAGTGTTAATTTTGGTGTCTGATGTGAGCGAGCCACTGGGAAGCTTCCGGCAAGCTACCCGTGGCACGTAATCGTCGGGCTGGCAACCCTGGCCCTAAATCATAATGTGGGGGCATCTGGGTTTCAACAACTAGCAGGCAATCATGTGGTTCTCCATTCTAGGAGGTTGGCAACAAAGAGGAAGGGTTCAAATGGAGTACTGGGTAAGGTTCACATTGGCAGCAGAGATGAGCTTTTCATATTTAGTCAGCCAGGAGTTAGAGATGTGCTGTGTCTACCCCTTGAGCAGAAGAGCCTGCACAGTGTAGATGACTCTGGACCAATCCATCAGCTTTTTCTACTAGTAGGGCTTCAGCAGTGCACACTCGGGCTGGCAGCCGGCAGCTACTGGATCCAGTACCACACTGTAGTAGGATACGGGCCAGTGCTTATCACCATGGAGCTAAGATGGCACCCCTTGAGCAAAACCAACACGTTCATCACAATACAGCACAAATGTTTTTTGGCAAGTCGAGGGCCAGTGGTTTTTGAGAGCTCTTGTTTAGTGGTGACAAAGGCCGTCTCGGCTTCCTCAGGCGATGGCAGGGTTCAGAGGTTGAATTGTGTGTGTTAGAGCTTGGAGGGGCTTAACTATAGCAGTGCACACAAGTATCCACTGCCTACAGTAACCATCCTGAGGAATCGCTACCTGGCCCGGGGTTTGGGAACCTGCTGGATCGCATTCATGCGATCTTACCATAAGTGTCTCTGGCCTGCCAATATATCGCATCAGTAGCGCACCAGGGGTAAACGCAGCAGTAGTTTCTCTTTTTTTAACTTTTTTTTAAATTTTTTTATTTGACTTAATTGTTCAAAACAATTATTTCAAAATAGACATGTAAAAGACATACAAAAGACATCTCTTGCAAATCCTTAATCCTGGTTCCACCTTATCTGTCCTTCCTGTAGTGTCATTGGCAGTCAGGAGAGGTAACGCAGAGCACGTTGTGTTAGTCCTCAAACATAGCCTAGCACTGTTTTTCACTTTCCGTTAATTTCTTGAGTTCCTTTGATCCAAGTCCAGATTTTTAAAGAAAGATGCTACTGCCAGCACACTTCAAGTGTTATCTCCACTGGTCAGAGCTGTCCACCAGCTATCGGCTGTGACAGTCTTAAAGGCTTGCAGCATTTTTCCTAAGAAAGTAGTTCTTATTGCTTGTGTTCCCTCACATTCTAGAAGGAGGTGTCGACTTGTTTCAATTTTCCCTTGTTACTGCAGTATCGGCACTTACCTGTCACTGCAGGTTTTCTTATAAAGAGTATTTCATTAGTTTTCAGTTGGTTCAGCCGAAATCCCAGAAATGTTCTGCTTAGACTCTTGTCTGGAAATTTTTCCAGGTAGCCTCTCACTTTGTTTAGTTTCTTCTCCGTCGTTGGAAACAATTGAGTCAGACTGTATTTATTTGCTTTCTCTCCAGTCAGTATCCGGTCCAATTCAAAGATTTTCTTTGCCACATTTTTCGGGTTAGTTAGTAGTACTTCTACTGTCACATCTAGATGTTCCAATGAAGCAGTGTTCTTGTTTTTCCAGTCTGTTAGTGCCTGTATATGACCAGCAGCCATTTCTAAGCTCACAAGTTCCAGGGCTTTTGGTTTGGTATCCAGTAGTACTTTGCGGTACAACATAAGTCCATTTCTCTTCTTGATTGCCTTCAAAGATGAGAGGCAGAGCTCACGTCTGATTAATGGCAGAGGTGTGGTTTGTGCTAGGTTCAATGCTCCTCGCCAGAAGAAACTCAAGTTTATTACATATTTTTTCAGGTAGTAAGAGCATTGCATCTGCTCCATATAGGATTGATGGTACTACCTTGGATTTACAGAAGTTGATGACTGCAACATGCACGAACCTAACATATTTTTTGTCCATTGTTCTTGCTTGAATGGTTAGGGTTTTCACTTTTGACCATAAAATTGATGTTTCCAATGGACTAATGCTCATCGTCACTCCTAGATATTTGAAAGAGTTGACTTTTTCCAATTTTAGTCCTTCCACAAACCAATTTGATTTGTTGTTCCTTTTCCTAGAATATCCCTCCCAAGACATCACTTTAGTTTTCTTTGCGTTCAGTTGCAGATTATTGGACTTCAAGTATGTTACCAAGTTCGCTAGTTGCCTTTGCAGTCCTATTGGAGTCCTATCCAGCAGAATAATATCATCTGCGTACAATAGGAGAGAGTAACGGTAGAAAACTTCTGACTTCCGATTCTGTGGCTGCTGTAAAGACCGGAGGGGGGATCTGCACTTCCGCTCTCTATATGGTAGAGGGGAGGCACAGAGCCCCTGCCAAGATTCTCTAGTATAGGTAGACGTAGTCGAGCAATCAAGGCCTAGCTTCTCAGGAGGTGATGCGAGTTGGTTCTTAAGTACAGTGTAGTCCCCGAGCACCCACGAAGGAATGTCCACACACCGTATCGGTTAAAACACAGTCTTTATATAATTAATATTTAACGTCATATACACAATCACGATAACTCACTTTGTACTCCGAAAATCAACAAAGGTAAATATGTACAATTCTAAAGTGGTACCGCTAACGTTATTAGATTTTATTCAAGTGAATACGGTCAGAATGACATACAGATCAAAATAAAGAGGAAGCCAGCAGTAGAGAGAGGAAGGAAAGCAAGATGGTTGAGCAATAGGCAGAATTCTGGTAACTACCGTTAAACACAGCTCTGTGTGGAGATCCCCACCACCTGGGCAACCTGTAGAAGAAAGATACAAGCCCAGTCCATATATTGTTCACCCTTCGACTTCCCAATAGTTCTGCAACCCCAAAGTACCTTGGTGTTGTAGCGTTCCACGTCGGGGAAATCGACAACCCTTCTCGAGTGTCCTCCCTTTCAGGCAGGAGTCATGGGTCGTCGAACGTCCGACGGAGAACAGGTCGAGTTACGATGAAGTGGCTGCGTCGTTCCTAGCGGTACTCGTTGACGGGGAAGCATAAACGTCCTGCCAGGAAGAGGCATGCGGGGCACCTCGGTGTCGATAGTTCTGGACCGTAAAGAGTTGAAGAACTGTGGCCCAGCAAGGGCGTCGAGTCGTCAGGGTCTCTGTGGTCTTTGGGTGGCGGGGGATGCTCCTTGGCGCGTTGGCGGTCATTCCTTCTCCAGCAGGATACGGCGGTGACGAAGCAGACGAAAGCGTCCTGGGATCAATGAAGTTCTTCGGCAACGGGAGCACGGCGGCTCCAGTCGGCGACGGCGGTCGTCGACCGTGGCAGACAACAGTCCAGGCGCTTCTCCTTGGAGTTCCGCAGCAGTCCCTGTATCGGGTCGGCAGCCTGTCGAAGGTCTGCCTACCAGGGAGCTTAGGCAAAGATCAGCTGTGCACGATGGTCCCTCGTAGCTCTGGAAGAGGGCACCTTACCAGGTCCTCTCTGGGTCAGTTCTTGAAGCACAGCAGCTTTCCGATTGCAAAAGGAGGGCAACAGCAATTCTTCTCGTCCAGCATGGCTCAAGGTTAAGCTTCACTCCAGTTACACGTCGTAGTGGACTTCAGCTTCGAACACGATTCCCAGCAGTGAGAGGTCCCCAGATATACTGTTGATCTCCCATTCATTCCACTGGGTCATACTCAAGCATCCAGTCACGAATACGGGCATTCATGCAGGCAGCCAATCAGGCACACAAGGTATTCAGGCCATTGACTTTTCTCCAGACACTCACAACAAGTTATGTGTATTGGGACAAGTACCGAGCCATTCAACACTCCAAGCTGCATTCATACCGGTTTCGGGCAGGGCTGTCTCAACCATTGTGTCAACCACCAGATACTAGACAGCCACAACATAGAATGCATATTCGTCACACACTCCATTCACCCAGGTTGCACCAACAGGCGTACCCACAACATACGGTCATTGAGAAGGCTCCAGCCAGTCTGGTCGGCACTTCCCCCACACTACCATATACGGAACTTCCACCCAACAGCCAGTCAGGGGGAAGGGGCAGAGGCAGGGCTTCCCGGGACTTCGGGAAGATCAGGGTAACAGGCGATGGAAGGCAAGAGGCCATGGGGGCCATTTTGTCTCCATCAGGAATCTACCTATTCCAATGACAGGGCCTGGACATCCCAAAATAGAGGACGCTCAGGGCACCAGGCATTTCAGCACGGCGCTGCCACCAGCCCGTACCCTACTCACACACAGGGGCCCAAAAACATACACTAGGGGCACAGGGTTGTACCCCTACCCATAGGTGCCATAAGGGTATCCCACGGGTCCGTTGACCAAACCAAAGGAGAGAGAGCTGCACCGCCAGGAGTCCCACATGAACTCCTGCATGGAAAACACAACAGAACAGAACACACGATAAAAAGCAGGAAAGAACAAGGATACGGAGGCCCTGTCCCTCCTGTGCATTTCCAGCATCACAGCTGCACAATCGGCAATATAAGCATTATATAATGCAGGGGCCAGTGGACAGCCCTGTTTAACTCCCCTGTGGGTTGCTATTTCTTTAGAGAGAGTACCTTCTTGACCCAGTCTTACCCTCATCGATGGTTCCTCATATAGGGCTTGGTTCAGTCGCAGGACTGCATCGGGACAGTTCCAGTCTTCGAGTTTTTGCCATAACAGATCTCTATTGACCTGGTCAAAGGCCTGAACCAAGTCAACAAAAGCCATGTGCACTTCCTGGCCATCCTGACCGGCCTTAGCTTTAATTATGCTCAGCGTAAGTATGTTGATTGCTGTTCCTGCATTCTTCACGAATCCCGTCTGAAATGGGTCACTTAGTTTTTCTAGGTTGAGCCACATTTGAAATGCTTCCAAGGCGAGCCCGCCAAAGATTTTCCCAATGACATCAAGTAGTGATATCGGGCGATAATGGCATAAGTCTTCTCTATTTACTCGCTTAAAAATAGGAACTACTATAGCTTTTCTCCAGGATGCTGGGATAATTTGTCCCCTATTGCAATTCTTAAAGATTTTACTGATCAGTGGTGCCCATAATTATGAATGTTGCTTCAAGTCGAAGTTAGAAATCCCGTCAGGGCCTTGTGCCCTTGAGTTGTTAAGTTTTTTAAATTTTATTTGTGATTTCCTCTTTGTCAGACAAGATGGTCCATATTGGTTTAAGATCTATCCCTTCAGATTCCCATTGAGTTTTCCTGTTATACGGGTCGGCATACAAGTTCGTAAAGTGTGTCACCCAACACGCCTCTCCCACACTGTTTGATATTGCATTGTTGCTGACCGTCGTTGTACCCTTTTATCAGCAACCAGAAGTCCTTAGATTTTTTTCTGCATAATGTTTTCAACATTGTTTCTGAATCCGCTTGGTACAAGGAATACATTTTTTTGCAGTATCCATGTCTTATATTCTTTTTGGGCTTGCTTCCATTGTTTCCAATTTGTCAGAGTCCCTGATGTAATTGCTATTCTTTTTAGTTTTCTCACAGTTCTTCTCCTGGTTACAAGTTCGACATTGTAACTATGAAGATTGTTTTTGACTTCTTTATTACTCCTTTTAGTATTTTGCGTATATATTTTTTAACAGGGTGTAGTCCACTATCCCCTTGGTCTTTGTTGTATTAAGGGTTATGTATCTTGCTGTGATTTGTTTAATCACATTCTTCGCCAATTTTAAACGGGTGCCTTTCTCGTTCACTTCTATCTCAAATGGCAACCGTTGTTGCGGTTTTTGTAGGGTAGACCATCTTGTGTGTAGGAGGTTATGATCGCTATTTCGGGGTTTCAATTATTTAAAAGTTATCAATCATCCCTAGAAGCTCCTTTGACACGTATGTGTGGTCAATGGATCTCGTTTGATCTTCTCTTTGCCATGATGGAATCTTGGAGTTAGTTTTAGACATGAGCCAATAAAGGTTATGTAAGTCTCTTAATTGAAGTGTTTTTTTCTAAAACCCTTCCTTGTTCCAGAATTGGAGATGTTGTAGCCAAGTGAGCTCTCTGATTTCCAATGTCTGGGCAAATGGCGTTAAAGTCTCCTGTGATTATTATGTGAAGTTGAGAGTAATTTGTACCTGCTTCGTTTAAGATTGAGTTCAGGTTTTCCAGATAAGTTTCGTTAGATATTACTTCCGGGTTCCAGTAGGTGTTAATTAATAATATCATCTCTTCCTCTTCCCTCTCCCCTCTCCATCTTGTCTAAGTGGTTCCAGGCAATAATTAAGGCCTGGAATAGGTAGGGAGAGTTAATCTGTACTAACACCTCTAACCCACAACCCGAGAGTATTGCTGTAAGTAGGCCAGCCGTAGGGCGTCCCGTCGGGCTCCTCTTCGCCAGGGTAAGGAATATCATATAGCCATCTAGTTCGGGCTTTGTGGATAACCAGGTCTCCTGGAGACACAAGATATCCCATCTCCCCAGGTTGACATCACTTTTTGCTGTTAAGTGGCTGAAGCCTCTTGTATTCCAAGAGGCCATGTCGATGAAGGTTTCCTGCAATGTGGGCAATGCACAACATTGTACTGCTTTGTCCTCCATTGGATTCCGTGTCTTCCCTTGTGATTGCTAATTCTGCATCTTCAGATGTAACGCCGAAGACTTCCAAGTCCATCTCCCTGATTATTTCTTTTGATGGTCTTTATTACGGAGCTGTTCTCGATCCAAAATGTTATCCGACACCGGTCTACTGCTGAAGGTGGCTCTTGCTTTTTGAGTTTTTTCCATTATACGCTCGTCAGGACCGCGTATTCCTTGTCTTCGCTCAACTTCTGAATCTACAGAGCCATTCCTATTGGACATTCCAATAGTCCTCTACAGATGGTGTGTTCAGTGATTTTGTCTGTTGTGCTTTTCTTCCCTAGATCATTGTCTTGTTAAATATTCTGTATTTCTGTCCGTGGGTGGTGCGCTCTTGGGATAGTTTTCTTTCCCATTTGATCCCAGTTTTTTTAGACTTGGCATCACTGTCCACTCTGTCCAGATTTTTTGCTGGATTTTCTTTTCGGCATCTTGTTTCTCAGTAGGGACTTCCAGTGCTGTTAGATCGAATCCCAGAATAGCTAGGCTTTCGACTTCTTTTAGAAGTATGTCTCTTATAATTTCGGACCTAATGTGTAGATAAGAACGGTCCTTTTGTCCTGCGTCACAGGTTTCCACTATCCATAAGTACTGATTTTGTATATAGCGCAATCTTGGTATCTTTTTAAACAGGGTGATGAAGGTATTCCTAGTTAAAGTCAGATCATCGTTGACCCTTTGGATACATTCCAGACTAAAGACACATGTGCTTTTTATTCTCAGTGCTGGACAAGTTCTTTTGGGCTTCAAGTTCTCTGGCTGTTTGTTCTGCGTTGATCTTCGACATCTGCACGTTGACTCTATAGGTGAGTCGTTCTTGTTGTTGTTTCTTAGAGTAGGGCATGCCCAGCTCTTCTTTTGTTCATTAGATTTCTTGGGGCCTTCACTATTAGCCAAGTTGTTATGACCAGGATTCTTCCTACCCAGAATGCTGTGTTTTTCTTATCATCGTTCTTGTGTCCCTGCGTTATGCTGTTCTTATTCTTTTTATCTGGACTATTTTGTTGCAGTTGATTAGGTGAATATTGTCTCTCCGTGATACGCATTTTTCTTTTCGGTTCCAACTTAGGGTTGGTTAGGTCTTTAGTCACAGCTTTCCTTTTATATCTTGGAGTTAGGTTTGTTTCAGTTTCCGATTCATCCACTGTGTATATACTCATTCTTGTGTATCATTTACTGAGTCTATAGTGTCATCCGCCGGTTGGCTGCAATTGTTAGTGAGTTTTTGTGGTTTAGATGCTTAGTTTTATCTAAAGATCTCTTTTTTTTTCTTTTGTCTTTTCCCAGATTATCTCTGCAAACCTTGGCATGAAATAGCAGTGGCTGTTTCTCTACAATTGATTTCTGATTTTTAAAGATGCCAAAGGTGGAGAATTCCTTACCGCCTTCTCCTTTTTTTCCAGCATTGTTGATGTTTAAACCTGCATCTTCCTGTGGTTTATGTTGGCAGGACGTTATCTCCCTCTCCACTTGAGTTCCCTTTTGCAGTAGTTTAGGTGTAATTTTCTTGTGTAGGCCCAGGGTTATGCGCACAGATTACATCAATATCCAAGACGTTATTGTCCTTTTGTAGAGGAAGGTCCTGATTCACTTTCTCTGTTTATTTCTCTTTTAGTTTTATGGTATTCTTATCTTTTTCTGTTAGGCAGCACTCCAGATGAGTTAATTTTGTGTGCATTAAGGCGATCAGTGACGTCTGGTCGCGTGCTAAATAATGCAACACTTCGTGAAGTTTACAAAAGGAAGCAAAAGCGATGGTCACCGTTGACATTATGGACATTAAGTCTATTTTTTTTGGTGTGTCTTTGTAGATCGCCTAGGTGGCATCACTTAGCCTCCTATTAGGTATCGGCGTGTTGAAAATGGACTGTGATTTCAGATGACCTTGTGCTTTTATTCCTTTTTACGGGAGTTGTCTCCCTTAATTCTCCAAGTGCTGTTTTCTTGTCAGTCTGTGTCTCGACTGATGATGTTATCTTAGGAGGTGATGATGGTAGCTGTGAAGGCATCTGGGTTTCAATTGAGGATGTTTGTGTTAAAGATGTCTTTTTACTGCATGTTTTACATGCAGGTATACTTATTTCCTCCAAGGACGATGGTCTTGTGACTTGATCCTGCTCCATGGTTTGGGCGCCTGATCACTATGATGGCGCTGCTGTGGGGATCTGTGATCACTGCTGCGTATCGGTGAGATTTGTTTATCTATGCTCCCCCGAGGTACGTATTGTGTTTTATTAAAGTGCCATCTAAGAGGTGTATAGTTGGTTTTCTCCTCTTTAGATGTTTTGTTGCTCATATCACCGATAAGCTGGACACTTTCCAGAAGTTCAGCGTCAGAGATTTCTGCCACTTTTGACATGTTCTTTTCCTTAAGCGTCCCAAAGAGTTTTTTTTAAAGAATCTGTTTTTGACAGCTTTAAAAAATTTGCTTTGTAAGCGGTTTTTTTGCTTACTTTTGGTTTTCAGATTTCTTGGTTTGAACGTTTTCCCCGGATAAGGTTTTGTTTCTTTCTTTCTCGCTTTTAACAAACAAGGCCTTTTTTGATCTCCAAATCAGCGTTTTTCGTTGGGAGTATGTTGTAAATGCTCTGGTTCCTGCTCACTGGAGTCATCAGGACAGCTCGTGGAGTTGGAGATACTGAGTCTAGCATCAGAATCCACTTTCGTCTCTCTGCTTGGTTTTGATGATGATAAATCCGTTTCTCCTGGATCTGGGTTGGGTTTAAATGTATCCATTTCTGTTAGATGGTCATACAGGGTCGCGGTTGTGTTTCTGTCTGTTTCATTTTCGGTTAGACTTTTTTCTGATGCGGTCAGTTCGCCTATTAATTCTTCCATAATCGGTGATTTTTCTCTGATATAAGGCGTCGAATCTTGGGGTGCCGTTGTATGTATTTCCGCTATAACCAGCCTCCTCTCTGTGTTGGGGCAGGGCATGCAAATCGGCTCAGTGTCTCATAGACCACTCTCTGGTGGAGTTTCTAGGCCTACCCCCTGCAGTGATCTCTGCACGTACTGGGTGTTGCAGCTTATGCTGTTCGAGTCTCACCTCTTCCAAATCCATCCTGTGGGGTTTCGATTCGCTGCTTCCTCTGTCCCGCCCCCCTCAAGCTCCTCGATCTCAGCCACCCCTACCGCCACCCCCTCTCCTAAGGGGGCGGATCCTCGCTCACGCCCTCGCTCTCACCTTCCTCCACAACCGCGGCGTCAGATGCCAGGGACCCACGGGCTGGCGGAGGATCCAACTCGGCGGCATCAAGATGTCCTGGGGGCTCCTCCTCGGATTGCGTTTCCAGGTGCGTTAAAGATGGTTTGCTGTTTTTTAAATGCTGTTGTGTATGATGGATTAATGACATTCAACTTTTTTTTGAGCTGCACAGCTCGGGTCCGCCCGTTTCCTCAGCCCCCTTCTCCAATGTCTTTACATAAGCCAATGCAGTGGGAGTTGAAGTAGGCGCAGGAGTAGGGGGTTTCGGAGCCGACGGTTGCAGAGATCGTTTGTTGGATCCCCACTTTAATTTAGTTTGTGAAGGGTCATTTAGCGATCTTGATACTCGCTTTTGTGGTTGTGTGTTTAGAGTCTGGGAAAACAGTCAAGGGTGAGGGGACCAGCTGCCCGCGGGTATTTAAGTTCTTACCTTCGGCCCAGTACGTTCGATTGAACTCCGAACAGGGATCCAGCATGGAGACCTCTGTGGAAAGTATCTTCCCATGATCTGAGTCTGTATCCATGCCTGCATTAAAAGATGCAGCTGCCTTATATTTGTTTCCCCATCGTCCTCAGTGGCCTCTTCCTGCTGCATGCCGCGGTCTGCTCAGTCTGTCACACTCTGCTACCGCACTCCGCTGGATAAGGTACCGTGCTGCTGAGTCAAAAGCCAAAGGTCCGCAGTCCTCAGAGCCGGTTTGTGTGTTTTCTTTTCTTTCCGCTTTCCTCCTCCTCCTCCTCCTTCCGCAGAGTTCGTGTGCAGGAGGTTTGAACAATTGCAACAAGATCGCCCCAATAACGTTTAAGATATTCTTCGTTTATTTTGAGTAGAAGGCCATTTGATCTTCAATATGAGATGGGGCCAAGATATTGGGACGTATTTAAAAAAAAAAGTCAACGGTGGCGGAGCATGACACTTTTGAGTGGGTTATTTCATAAAGGATCGTGGCCGAAGGTGCACATGTGTCTCCTTACCTTATGCAGCGCGTATTCCTGTAAGGCCAGACAGTCAGCAACAAAGCGGCAAACATCCAAACAGTCTGCACAGTTTCCAGTAGCTTCTCTTTGGAAACCTTGTAACCTTTATAATAAAAGCTGTCCATAGTGAAAGAGAATCCTCCTTGCATCCTTCCAGAGAGGGTGAGGCCAGCAGAAGGTCGTTGACATACAGCACGACGACAGACACTCCTTTGAACTCAAACGATTCAAGATCTCTTTTCAAGATTTGGGAGGACAGGGTGGGGGCTCTTGGCATAACCCATTTGGAGCTGATTTAATGTGCATTGCAAGCTTGTATAAAGACAAACTGCTGGCCGTCAGGATGTTCAGGAGGGACAAGCAACACACAAATGAGCAAAAGTGAAGTGAGGGGCAGGACTGCAGGACAAAATAGTTGCAGCATTAGGGACCAGTGGGAAGGTTGGCAGTCATTTACTGCATGCAGGTCTTGTATGAAAGAGTAGACCTCTTTACCTGGTTTCTTTTTCAGATTAATCTGGATGTTACATGGGCTGCAAGTGGGTACAATAATTACCTATTCAAGCAATGATTCAATGACAGAGCGGATACCATCCTCTGCCTGCTTAAGAATGGGGTACTGTGGCACACAGGGCAAAGGCTTGGCTGTGTTTAGGGTTGGCTTCACAGGTTTGGCATTTATTATGCCTCCAACATTGTTGGCATGTGTGGACCATAATTTGGAAGGGAATCTGTCCAACCACTGCTGTTGCAACAAGGGAGAGGTGATCTGGGTTCCTGGTGCCAAATCAGCATCATCCTGTAGCACAGCCCAGGCTTAGTTCTCAATGGAGGGGGACGACCAGTAAATACCATCAGGGGTGCCATAGATGGAGCAACTCAAACTAGTTATAATCCCAACAAGTTAGCAGGGGTGCAGGCAACGCCTGGATTTCAGTAATCGCACCCAGAGAGATAGACAGATGGTGAGACATAGGATGGGGTATAGGTCTACACCCAATACCAGCAGCGTTAACAGCACATTAGAACACATGATCCGAGGCAACTCTGAAGCTTTCAGGGTGTAGCAGGATGCACCAGTATCAACTAAACATGAAACGCTTTGACCATTGACCGCACATTCTACATAGGGAGCAGCATCGTTTAGTGGGATGAGCAGGGCAACTACTTCGTGGGCTAGTGGGCCTCAGTTGCTCATAGAGGGTTGTGGTGGTGGAAATGTAGGGCTGTAGGCTGCCCTTCTCGCCTGCCATGCTGGGGTCTGTTTGAGCTTTCCGCTTTCCAGTGGCCATACTCTTAGCAATAATTACATTGATCACTATACACTCTCCCAAAAGGTCTTTCCCCACTGTTCTCATCATCTGTCTGCGGGGAGGGGCCACTTCAGTTTCCACTTCCTTTTTTCCTTTTCCCTGATGCAGGTCTGAAGCTTCCTCTTACTTGAGAGGGCTGCAGCTGCTGAATTTGTATGACCATAAATTTTGCTTCAGTGCTTTCTTTCTGTCTGTGCTTTCTCATGAAAGTGCTGTGCAGCCAGCAGAACCTCAGTCAATTTCTTTCCTTCCATACCAATCAAGCTAGATTGTATCCCTCCAGACACCCTTGGTTGCAGACCCATAACAAACTGTGATACTACAGCTTGCAGGGCAACACCAGTATTATCTACTGTTCCTTAATATTGCATAACACATTGTTTCAATCGTTCGAGGTAGACCACAGGATTTTCCCCCTTAGCTTGCTTGCAGGAGTTAATCGAGCTTCCTGGGGCAGATTTCTGTCATGGATACTGGGTTTGGGTCCACAATTAAACCACTCTCCCCCTTAGCACATAGGGATAGTGGGGAAGACAGGTAGGAGCAATGTTGGTTGGAGCCTGGCGAGCAAGACATTCACTTCAGGTAGCCATTGGTTCCCACTCTTTCACCCCATGAATACTTAGCATCTTTATTGGGGAGTCTCACTTCCTGGTATTGCAACGGGTGTCTCTTCCTGAACGGTGCAACACGTTCTAGTCTCTGAGCGTGGCTGCCTTTTATAAGCCATGCCCAGAGACCAGTCCGTGCTTCGTGTGAATTATGTGGCCTCTGACAACACGGTCGCCGTAGTTGTGATCCCCAGCGTATTCGTGCCTTCATTGGAGAAAACTATCTCACCGCATGAGCAGTTCCTGTTCACGTCCGGATCAAGCGCATGCCCGCGCAGCCTTTCCGTATCTGAAAAGGAAAAGAAACAGCAGAGACAAAGTAAGTGCTCGTGCTACGCATTCACCCGCCCAACTCGTGTGTGAGGCACGGATAAGGCTGCAGCAGCTACTTACCCGAGCCTGCGAGCTCAACCAGACGCCAGCAGGAGCCGGTCCGTGGCGGATCGCAACACCTCCTTTCTTTCACTGCTGCGAGCAGCACCAGCTGTATAAACAAAAGCAACAGGTTAGTGGGAACCACTCTCCACCCGCGAGCCTTGCAGACAAGTCCCAAGCACTGCACTGCTAAAGGCTAAGCATCAGACAACGCCAGTCGGCAGCAGCACTTAGCGGGGAGATCCCCATTGGACACCCCCACCTTCTTAGGTCAGAATAATAGTACATTGAAATGAATACACAGACAACTTTTTTAAAGTTCTTTGGAAAACACAAGGTCACAGTTTATTTGGAGCAAGACAACTTGGGACGGTCCCAGCCACATCACAAAAAACAGTCAGATACGGGTGAACCATGTCACCTCTTTAGCCACTGGCCAAACAGTCAGATACGGGTGAACCATGTCACCTCTTTAGCCACTGGCCAAACTGACAAAAACTGCTGGTTATTCCAGCTACACTGGTACTACCAGCAGGACACTCAGGGGCACTGACCAGGAGATTGTTGGCCTAAAGGCCTAAGTAAGGGAGTCAGTGCCCGTCGAGGGATCGGCTCGAGCCCGGCCAATCCCGAGCCGCTGCAGCTGCAGCGTGAAGTCCCTCATTGGCTAGGACCGCCCCGATACTCCGCCTGTAACAAGAGAAGAGAATTAGGAACAACTCATACAACACACTAAACTTATCTTATCACTAATTAACTCCTTTCACCTTATCACTCCTATTGATGATGCGTAATGCCTCACCCTGATCCTATTCTACCACCGGTCTGCACGTATTAACTCCCAGTTACTACCAGTAGGACACTGTCCCATATATGCCACTGGCACAAGCTGACAACGCTTCTGGTTACTACCAGGAGAACACTGATTATTACCAGTAGGACACTGTCCCATATATGCCACTGGCACAGGCTGACAGCGCTTTTGGTTACACTCCAAATCTTACCAACCTTCAACTTGTTTGCCCCAAGACTTTATTATCAGGCGTGGGTGGGTGGGGATTAACACTAGGCGGGAGCCGCAGGGCAAAAGACTGATGGCCTGCCGCTCCCGCCCTTATAAGTGTCCCCGGGGAGATCTGACCGGAAGCCAGGTCCCCGGGGACACCTCTTCCGCCTCGCTGAGGTGGGAGGAAGAGGAGAGGCATGCCCAGCAACCGGAAGGGGGTGGCCAGAGGGGACAGCCCGCTATGTAGGCTGTCCCTCTAGCGCCCCCTGCGGGGGCCGGTCAGCCTCTTAGCGGGGAGATCCCCATTGGACACCCCCACCTTCTTAGGTCAGAATAATAGTACATTGAAATGAATACACAGACAACTTTTTTAAAGTTCTTTGGAAAACACAAGGTCACAGTTTATTTGGAGCAAGACAACTTGGGACGGTCCCAGCTACATCACAAAAAACAGTCAGATACGGGTGAACCATGTCACCTCTTTAGCCACTGGCCAAACAGTGAGATACGGGTGAACCATGTCACCTCTTTAGCCACTGGCCAAACTGACAAAAACTGCTGGTTATTCCAGCTACACTGGTACTACCAGCAGGACACTCAGGGGCACTGACCAGGAGATTGTTGGCCTAAAGGCCTAAGTAAGGGAGTCAGTGCCCGTCGAGGGATCGGCTCGAGCCAGGCCAATCCCGAGCCGCTGCAGCTGCAGCGTGAAGTCCCTCATTGGCTAGGACCGCCCCGATACTCCGCCATGCTTTGATGGTGGCTCCCGCTGCCATCAATGCCCCCAAACCTTAGGACCTTATTTCTCCTTAAAACTTTCCTAAACATCTACATTGTTACCATACTCACCATTGGTTTACTGCAACCAGCCCTCCTTAGCTCACCAGGCGGCTACTACCAGGAGAACACTGGTTACTACCAGTAGGACACTGTCCCATATATGCCACTGGCATAGGCTGACAACGCTTTTGGTTACACTCAAAATCTTACCGACCTTTGACTTGTTTGCCCCAAGACTTTACTTACCAGGCGTGGGTGGGTGGGGATTCACACCAGGTAACTCGTGCGCCACTATGCGCCACGTCACCTGTATTTGTGTGGGCAAACGTCCGCGACCTAACTTGGCCGGATTGTTGCCTCTCAAAAGTAGCAGCAAGGAATCCAGTGAGGTAACTGGCTTCCACCCAAAAAGCTTCCCTACAAGACAACAGCAGCGTTCTCCTGCACCAATATAAAGCAGAACTTGCCTGCAAGGCTGCAGCTACACTGCCTAACAAAACTGCAAAACTGCTTGACTGAACATACCTGCAGAACTGCTTCACAGAACGTACCTGCAAAAAGCAAAACTACTTAACAGAACTTACTGCAAAACAGCAACCAAACAATCTGGGGACCAAGTGAAGCAACTGGTCAGCTGGACATCAAGATATAGCGCCCCTGCGTCTGCAGGTTGGAGAGCTCGCCAAATTAGCCAGGCAGGTGAGCCACGCCCTTAGTCTTACGCAAACACCACATTGGGGTCAGGGAGGAGGGAGGCTCTGGGTAGTCTTCTAAGCAACCTTCTAACCTCCCGTTCATTTTGGCAGGTCTGTCTCCCAGCCACCCAAGAGGAGGGATTACGTGGAAGCAGGGACGGGTGTCAAAAGACTCCATAGCTCCCGTAGAGACCAGGTGAGCGTGTCAATTTCAGTGATGGGTTGTACTAATCTATTTATAAAGGCTTTTAACCCTTCAGTGGAGGGTTGTTTGTTCAGCAGGCCAGTTACTTCATTGTTTATGCAGGGCAAAGGTATTGGTTGTATGAGCATCCCTTAGCAATTGCTTAAGGTTGGCACATGTGGGTCAGTAGCAGTGTATAATGGCCTCTAGTTCGTCCTGAAATTTGACAGGATCTTCTCAAATCGTACGGAATTTCTGAACAATGTTGAACAGGCCAGTTGCACTCCACGGGGTGTGCATGGTAACTACTGGGTTCCCTCCTCCAGGGAGCTGCCTTAAAGGGGACGCTGCAATGTGAGGGAGCCGGGGAAGCATGTTGAAGGTTCAGGTAGCATCTTGGAACAGAAACTGAAATAGACTAAATACCTGAGCTTGGAAAGAAACTGTGAGAGAGGAAGACCAGTGCGGACTGTAAAGTGATTGTATCTGGGTGGGCTGGTTGTACGAGGGTTGTTTGTTCAGGGTTGAGTCTGGACTGGAGACCAAGCTGTGTCCGCTCTGATGTGAGGCAGGGACAGACAGCTGTTCCAGTGGGGGACACTGGGCCAGTTTCAGGATAGCAGGGTCATCAGGATATTCTGTCACTTGGGATACCCATCGGATTACAGGGTAGAGACGACTATAACCGGACTTGTGTTTCGGCACCTGTAAATTGGCATACTGTCTTTAGTGTCTTGACTTGTTCCTGTAGCTTTTTCTGCGTATCTTTGAACGCTCTTGTTTTCAACTGTTTCTTGGTGGTTTCGGAGTACCAATCTAGGTAATTCTCCCACTGTAGGAGACCTGCACTCTGATCACTTTTCGCAGTGCCGCTTTGGGGTAGGAAAACATAGTGCCGTTGTAGTGAAGAAAAACGTGTTTTGAAATGTTTAAAGAACTCCTTCATCACTTTGCTGCTTTATAATATGCTTGTTAATGGTCATGTTTAACAAGAGCCTTTATTGCCATTGTTCAAGTCCTATGTTCTAATGCGCACGGCCTAACCCTGAAGTTGTAACCGCCGGGTACATAGCTTGCCTCTGATGTGTTTTCCTTTTGGCATATAGAAGGGTGTTGAGTGCTGCTTTCCTTGGCAAGGCGCTTTAGCAGACAGAAGTAGCCATATAAAAAGCAGGCTCGCATGCCCTGAGCCATGTGTGAACTGTACAAGTAGCTTGCACAGCAAGACTAGACATGTATCACTGTTTGCCTTCCATCCTGGGTATGCTTTCCTGAGCGTGGGAATGCAGCATCTTCCTAAGACCTGTATGCTGAGACACTTTTCATTCACCTGAAACATTGCTGCTATGTCTGAAACCTTCCTTTCCATTGAAATGCATGTGTGCTCTCCTGTATAAAGTTCAGTGCCTGGAGGGGAGGGGGGGGGGTTGCTTCGCGAGTCTCGTTCTGACATTAGCCTGCTGTTGTCCTGTGTATGCTGGCTTCGCTGACTTCCATTAAAGATGGAAGAGTTTGTGGTTGTTTTTCCACAACAAGATTGGTGCCAAACTCTGGGGTCGTGGATGTGACTCCCAGTGATTCCCTTGCGTCCAGGTAAGATGATTTTGTCACTGGGGAAAGCTATCGGGCGCAAGCGGGGATTCGGGGGAGTAGACCAAGCATACATGGAAGAAGAGCCCACTGAAAGTCGTGGTTTGGGAAGTGCAGTTACTTGCATTGCTATTTTCCATGTTTTCTGTATTGTCTGAAACAGGTCGGGGTAATGTTTCTCTTTTAAAAGAATTGTTAAATCTGGAATCTGGAACTTGTCTGGTTTTCCTAGAACATAGGAGGGAAGGTATCCTGCCTATGAATAAGTTTGATCTGATCAGAACCAAAACGTGAAATGGTGGGTTATCGCGTTTAAGAGTAACTGTGAAGCAGCGCATCCATGTACCCTGCTGACTTAAGATGACATGAGGCTACTATGCCGCTCAGAGTAAAGTAGTATAGTCCAACTGCTGGAATTAGTGACTTGTGCGAATGCAAAGAAAACATTTGAGATGATAACTGTGACGAATCGTGGTTATTCGTCCCTTCCTACCAAGGAGAGACTCCCCCCACCCCCCCCTGTTTGGCTAGGGAGGTGAGCCCGCTCCACAAGACCCTCCTTAGGGGTCAAGGCAAGTGGGACCTGCCCGGGAGAAACTCCCCCTCTGGGGACAAGAACTCCCGTTCCTGTAAGTAACTCCCCAAGTCAACTACCATAGCTGCATTTATGGGACTATCTTCTATAAAGAGTGGTGTGGCAACTTTACGTTTGGCTGAAGACAATGTGAAAGATAGAGGTCCCTTTTGAATTGATATTTTATTTATATTGCGCTCATACACAAGTGTTTCAGAGCGCAACAAGGCAAGGAAGGGGAACAGGGGAGAACAAAACGACGATCTTACTAGGCCCAGTGACATTGAAAACGCGCAAGTGCATGGGAAAGGGAAAAGGGGAAAAGTGCATGGAAGAGGGAAGAAGTGGTAAGTGCAGAGCAGAAAAGAAGCAGATAAAAAATAATAAATAAAATAAATAAATGAAGGCAATAAGCGGTGCTAGTGCAGCCAACAAGTGGCAAGTACTGAGTATAGCTGACAGGGTATGTCGGATAAGTGCAGAAGAAAAGACAGGGGGTGGGAGACTGTATGGGTATAGATACAGACCCCAGTGCAGGGGGTGGCCCGGAGGCAGTGCAGGGGGGTGGCAGGGTGAGCAGGTACCTGGGCCTGGAGGACAGAGGGTTGTCAGGGGCGCAGTGCCGAGAAAAAATACAGATCAGCAGGGGAGAACGGGAGCAAAGACCGAAGCAAAGAGGAAAGTCTTGAGGTGCTCCCGGAACCGGAGATGGTTCTCCTCAAGTTTCAGAGTGGCAGGGAGACTGTTCCAGAGGGAGGCCCCCAGCCGAAGACCGAGATCTACCAGAGATGTTTATTTAATGGCGATCAGTCAGCGCAGTAGGAGAGTGCTATGCACAGGGGAACCACTGTGAGATCATCACTCCATGTGAATGTGGAGTCAAGACTTTCGAAGAGCGAGAGAAACACAGTGGGAGACACCAGAGGCCCGGCATATGCAACCGCAAAGGTAGCGTTACGAGAAGGAACAGAGATGAGAAGTACCTGGTAGTGGCGTGACCATGCTTGCACACTGGTGGGTAGGACACCCAAGAAACAGCACTGAGACTACTGAGAGGGGAATCCTGAATGGCATCTGATCACCAGTGTCTGTTGAACGTAGGCACCCAAAGAGGAACTGAGAGTGGCAACCCGAGAAGAGAAAGAGGCAGTACCCATGCGGGAGCCGAGCTGATCAACCCTACCCCACACGTTGAAAGGTACTGTGGGGAATCAGGAATAGCGGGAGGCTGCCAGGGAATCGTATGCATGAAGAAATCCGTCCCAGTCCTACCGACGAGAATAAACATATAAAATTCAATGATTGGAACTATAATAACCTAGGAAACAACAAGGTTGGGGAAGACCGGTGTTACTTGAAGAGAGAGACTTGTCCAAGTCCTGAGATGAGATAGTATCGGAGAAATTAGTTTACAAGTGATGTGACACATATATAAAAGAGAGATTTAACCAACCCAAGTGGGGAGCCAACAGAGACTGGGAACTAAAACCCTGGGAGGATGGGCAATCACCCTATACCGGCAGAGTTGAAGGATGGAGAAAGTATAACACAGTAACACATTGCGAGAAAAACAAGATAAAGCAAGCCAGTGACCAAGATAAAAGCACAGACCGCCTCAGAGAGAAACCTTGGCAAAGAAAGCCTAAAAGGGTATCCAAGCAAACATAGCCTACGAAAACCTGAGCAAAGAGACTGGGAAGAACATGTGTGATGACAACTACTGGAAGGAAAGGGGTAAGGACCACAGAAAGCATGAGAACCAAGAGACTACCCACTGAGAGTATGCTAAGAATTCTATGAGCAAAAAAGAGACCTGTATATAAAGACTATCCAAAAATAAGAATAGAACAGGGGAAGAACAGACATTCTTTTTGCCTATTTACTTTAGTTTTATTTTCGTGGTAGGGTCCGATAGTTCGTTTGGAGGGAGGACATATTTACTTTGGACTTCCTGACATCTGATGAGCACCTTTTAGTTTCTTTAGATCCCCTTTAGCAATAAGGAGAGATGGGCCTTATTCTTATAATTTCACATTGTACAGAATGTCCTGAACGTCTGCGACCCCTTTTTCTGACCTACCACAGAACCCAGTGCTTGTTCTATCTAACCATTTCCACGATACTTGAGGCCCCGTTTGTGCAACTCAGTTGCAATCACAAATTTGTATTCACACTCTCCTCTATCCTAGTATGGGAACTGTAATAGACTTTGTATCCTCCGGTTATGGGTCTTGTCTCCGAACCCGTCTCTGGAAAGCTGAATACTGCTCTGCATTGTGGGTAGTGTAACTGGGTGGGACCAGCAGTCATCTGGATATAAATTCGACCAACACCTGCAGGTGTCACTGAATTATCTGAAAGGGGGATAAGTAGACGTCGTGTGTCACCATTCAAACCTCTGGATATGTTATGTTATATTAAGCCTATTTATAAAGCGCGCGGTCGCCCAAAGGTATCATGGCGCTGAGGTGAGATACTCCCGGCCAGGGAACCAGGCCAGAAGCCTAAAAAAGGTGAGTTTTTTAACAGCCTTTCTAAAGGCTAAATAGTTTGGGATTTATTTTATAGTAGCCACTGGGAGTTGATTTCACAGCTCTGCTGCTGCAACAGAAAAAGCACGTCCTCCAATCCAGGCGCGCTTAAATGTAGGAACCATTAAAAAATCAGCAGAGGCAGAGCGCGATGTCCAGCGAGGCACATAGGGCGCAAATTTAGCTTGGAGATATTCAGCACCTTGGCCATGGAGAGCGTAGTAAACGATATAGAGAGCTTTAACATTAACTCGCTGCATCACCGGTAGCCAGTGCAGGGTTCGGAGAACCAGTGATATAAGGGCTCCATATGGCGAGCCAGTGGCAATACGGGCAGCCAGATTTTGAAGTTGTTGCAGCCGATAGATCATGCCCTTTGGTTGCGCCAGGTAAAGGGAGTTACAATAATCTAATTGCGAGATCACTAAGGCTGCCACCATAGGAGGCCAAAGGGGGGCTGGTATCATGGGGAGCACTTTTTTAAGAATTTTAAGTTGGAAGTGGCCAGATTGGCACACAGCTGTAACCTGCTTGTCCATAAACAAGGATGCAGACAGTACTACCCTTAGGTTTTTTAACTTGTCCACCGGGGCGCGGAGGCGACCAGAGAGAGTGGCCAGGAGGAAGACACCCAGAGTGAGGGATCGGGGGGATAATCCACCACCATCACCTCAGTCTCCATTCAACTTGAGCCATTTGTGGTTCTTCCATTCTCCCACGGATAGACGCTACAAAGTGAACAGCTATGTGCCGTACCAACTCGCCAGCATCAGGACACTAATGCCCCAGCGCAGATAGTTTGGTATAGACTGGTTTTTCTTTTTAAGCTTTAGGTTTTATTAGCATTTGTGCAAAACAATAACAGTGACCTCCGGAACAGCTCTGTTACATTTCATTTATTTTCAAATGACGGTCAAGCATGTCTCCACTCCCTAACCCGATCCACCCCAACTGGGGTTTCCTCGAACTTGAACCGCTGGAACTTGACAATAGGCATTATGCTGTGGAGCGAAGACTTCTTGAGAACATGCCAGAAAATTACTCTCATAGTGATCTCTAGTTTGTCCACTTTGTGCCAGATAGTGGATTTCCCCCTGCCCTCCTCCCCACTAGGGGTGTAACGGTATACCGTTATAGATACCGTGAACTGCTTAATTGAACTGTAATAACCGTCACATTGTTTATAACGGTATACCGTTTTAGGGCCTGCAGCTATTGAGTGAGCTTTTCAATCTGATTTGGAAAGGCTGCAGTAAGCAAGTGCTGCGTAGTCTGGATCTTGCACTGTGGGATGTGGCATCTGCCAACGGGGCCTTGTTTGGCAGACAAGAGCATAGGGAAAGGGAGGCCACATTAGTAAATGCAGCTTTGATGCTGTGACCGCTCTTTCTCTGTGATCAGTAGAGTCGGGTTAAAGATCAGCCGATTTGTAGTTTTAGCACCAATTTGAAAGATGGGGAACTACACAACCCAGAATTGAAAGGGGGGCATGAAATGGATGCCCTTCTGATGCATGTCCACAAAAAACGTTAGCTCTGTAGACTGTATGAACACTGGGCCTATCAATTCTTTGTGCTAGTATATAAACTGCACCACCCCCCCACTGTCCTCCCTGTAGATTTGCACATTGCCACTAGAGTTGTTGCTTCGATTGATCCTTCACCTGCCTTCTGCATATGGCACTGGACTCAAGCAGGCAGGACAGATTCTACATTAAATTTGAAGTATCCAGAGCAATGGGGGTGAGATATTTCTCAGGTCTATCCTCGATTTGGGACACCATCCATGAAAGCATTCCTCCTTCTCAACTCACATGACAAGGGTCCTAATGCCCTCAGACCTGGGGAAAATGGTAATGATGGGGCTGTGGTGAGGTGGTGGTCTAGGCCAGATTTGTGCCAATATGTATTTTAACTTTGTCATTTTCAAAAGGTTTTTGTGCCACTATCTTTAAAAAGGTAAATGAACATGTATTGAAAGAAATCAACAGCGCCCACTGAACGCTGTCCTGTTAGGATTACATGGTCTGTGGTGACTCCAACATCAGACCTTTATAATACACCAGACAGATGGTAAACAAGCTATAGTGATTTGATCAATATGCAACCTTTCTGTGAGTGTGTTGGCTATGAAAGAAACACAATGACAAAACACATTTTTAAGAGTGATCGCAGTGAGGGGTCATGATGCCCATGCTATGTGGTTCCAAAATAATGCAGGTTGAGGCCGCTTTTCAAAGCGATGACCTGTGACTGAGCAGCAAGATCATTGCTCAGAATGTGCATTTTAACACTTGCACTAGTCACTCTTTCATTCAAGGCGATCAACGAGTGAGAGCCATGCAAGACCAATCTACAGCCGCCTTAGATTCCTGGAGGATCAGCTACAAATTTACAGAGACAAGATTCAAAATGCAGACAATTTATGACCTTTAAGAAAACATTTGTTAAGATTCGTTAACTCCACCTGCTATACCGCGATAACCATGATATACTGTCATTTGGCAAGAAGGTTATCATACCACCATAAAACCAATACCGTGACATCCTTACTCCCACCTGGCTTTTCTTTCCCTTCCCACTCTTGGTGCCCCCCTTCTCCGTTTCAGGACCATCAAGTCAACATTGTCTCAATGTACTTCCCATACCCATGATTGTCTCACCCCGTCCCAGTTCGACTGAAAGGTGCCCGAGCCATCATTGACCATTGCGGTCAATTTGTCCATAAGGAACATGCGCTTCAGCTTACTTTGTCAGTCCTCTTTAGATGGTGCCACTGGGCTCCTCCATTTCTGCGACAGGGTTACCCTCCCTGCCCACAGCATCGTTTCCCACATGCGGGGGTATCTGTATATGTCGGAGTCCCTCGTGGGCAGGCCTAGTAATATAGTCAATGGATCTTGTGGGAGTAAGTCCCTGGGGACCTCTGCAATCCAACCCCTATTGTCCTCCCAGTATCTTTGAATCTGCGGACAGTGCCACCACATGTGTTCCCTTTTTCCCACCTGGCCACATCCCCTCAGACATTTCGGCAAGACCCCTGGGAACATCTTTGATAGCTTTAGTGGGTCCCTGTGCCATCCCTGTAGGATTTTTAAATTGTGCTGCATGTCTGCTGTAAATGGATTCCCATGGAAGACTATTTTGAAGACCTTGTCCCATGCCTCTTGTGAGGGAACCTCCTCTGGCAAGCCATTCCAATAACTACAGAACCCTCTCCTCTCTGTAAGATTGTTGGCATTCAGTATGTTCAATATTTTAGACACCATCACATTCTTTGAGTTAGCAAAGTCTAACATTTTCTCGAAGGGAGTCAGCAGAGTTTTTGCCCCCAAGTCTGCTCACAGGATGCCCTTCAGCCTGAGATATTCAAAAATGGAGATCATTCCCTGGCCCAGCACCTCTTCCATTTCCTCATATGGTAGAAAGTCACCTTCTATGAATAATTGGCCCGCCCTTTCCACACCATTGTCCGACCAGGACTACGCCTTCTTGAATCCCTTGCTGCCCAGTCTGAATGTAGGGCCCACAGCGAGGTTAACTGGGAGGGCCATGTTGTCAGGTGGTTGGTTTGTGCCCCCTCCTTCCAGATTGACCAGAGTATACCTAACGTTGGGTGATTCTTTAGCCTATTGGGAATGGTCTTTAGCAGAGCCCAAAGGAAGTCCCGCACCTTAAGAGGGTGAGCCTCCATGTTCTCCAGGTAGGTTCAATAAGTACCCTTGCCCTCTTTTATGTGTTTTAGGAGCACCCTGAGCTGAGCTGTGCAAAATTAAAGTCGGAAATCAGGCAGTCCAAAGCCCCCTTCCTCTCTAGCAAGGGTGAGAATACCCCCCTTACTCCTAGTCCTCCAGGGTTTTACCCTGCCAAATGAATGCTTGAACTGATTTCTGGAGATCTCTAAAGGTCTGGTCCGGGACACAAGTGGGAAGGGCCGTAAAGAGATAAAGTAGTCTTGGTAAGACGTTCATTTTCACTGCTGTCATCTATTCATACCATGACAGGATCAAATTACCCCACCGCCTCATGTCCGTCTTGACCTCAGCCATTATAGAATCATAGTTAGCTGGGGTCAGTCTCGAAAGGTCCCTGGTAAGGCGGATACCCAAATAACGGATGGAGTCTTTCTCCACGCTAATCCCCATGAATATATTTGAAGGGTCCAGCAGTGGATCCTGTGCCCGGATTGGGAGTAACACAGATTTCGACTTTTTAATTTTCAGCCCTGAGAATTGCCCAATGGATCCTATCAAGAAGAGGGTGTGGGGGGGATCGATTGGCAGGGATTTACCAAATATACCAAGATAGCATCTGCAAACAATGAAAGTTTGAATTCCACTTCACCCTGTAAAATGTCCTTGATATCCAGGTAGGTCCTCACTGCTATGGCGAGGGGTTCCATTGTAAGGGCATATATTAGGAGGGAGAGAGGGCACCCCTGTCTTGTACCCCGCGAGAGGGAGAAAGAGGCTGAAAGCTCTCCGTTCACCTGAACACTTGCTGTTGGAGCCCTGTACACCGCGGCTATACATTTTCTAATTTGTTCCCCAAACCCACCCCATCCTCTGGAGGAGTAGGGCCATGTACCTCCATTCGACCCTATCAAATGCTTTTTCAGAGTTTATCGAGAGTAGACTCGCATCAAGGTTCAATTCTTGTGTATAATGGATCAGGTCTATTGTTTTCCAGATGTTATCCGAGCCCTGGCATCCCCCTATAAAACCCACCTTATCCCCATGAACCGGCAATGGCATAGTGCCCTCCATCCTCTTGCCAATTACCTTTGCCAGGATCTTGACATCCATGTTAAGCAACAATATCGGTCTATAGGAGGAGCATTCTGTGGGGTGTTTTCCTTCTTTGGGTAAAACTACTATAATTGCACCCATCATCGTTTCGGGAAAGTTATCCCCCTCAGAACCGCATTAAACACCTTCGCCTGTGGGGGCTAAAGTGGAGCGGAACATCTTGTAAAATTTCACTGAGTACCCAGCCTCCCCTGGTGGTGTCCCCCCTTCACCCTCCTGATTACCCGCACTATCTCCACTTCCGATATAAAAGCCTCCAAGCCATCCGCCACCTCTTTCGCTAGGGCTGGTACTGGGATGGGCTTTAGAAAGTCTTCGATTTGGGAATCCCCTTCACCAAACTCGGATTTGTATAGCTTTTTGTAGTACAAGCGAAAGCCCCCCCACCTACAAAAGCTCGCGGAATCATATCCCGGTGTCCCCGACTCAGTTTTCATAGCTTTCAGCATCCTATTTTTCTGGACCTCCCTCAATTTCCACGCCAACATTCTATCTGCTCTGTCACCCTTTTGGTAATATTTTAGTTCAACCAATTGGGGACTTCTCTCTGTTTTGTTTAGCAGTTCCTTCAGTTGGAGCCTATATTCCTCCAGGACTGTTACCTGATCCGAGTTAAGGGGCCTATCCGGGGAACCGCTCAGTTGGAGTTTCCCTATTTGTTCTTGGAGGGTTTTCTCCTGAGATTCCCTCTTTTTCTTTTTAATTGGGACTCCCTGTATAGCTGCCTTGAACTCATTCCAGAGTGTGTGTGGGCTAACCTCCCCGTTATCGTTCAGTTCAAAATGTTATCTAGTACTGTTTTTGCAATCACCTCATCCTTTAGCAAGGCGTCATTGCACTTCCAACGCACCCTCCGTTTACGACTCCACCCTCCCATCAAGGTGATTCGAACCAGATCGTGATCGGACCAGGGTACCGGTTCCACCTTGTGGTCAATTGCGTATGGGAGCAGGGAATCATCAATGAGGATATAATCAATCCTTGAAAAGGACTTGTGTATCCTCGAGTAATATGTATACGGGGGGTCACCTGCTTTCATGCAAGAAGTGAGTCGTCCAGGTGCAGATCCTAATTGATCTTGCAAAACTTTGCGATATGAGGTTGTCTGTCGCCTGGGCGGCCTGAGCTGCCAGTCTCTTCCTATCGCTTGTGGGGTTCAAGCTTAAGCTTGACCCCAACTGCCCCCCCTTTTACCCACAACTCTGTCGACCATAACTCCCTCTGTCCCATCTCCCCCCTTCCCTGGCTCCCAGCCAGTAAGTATGACTATTCCTGATACTTGGCCAGACCATCAACGTGCTCGCCACTGCCAGGTTGCTATTATACTTACTGTTCTTTGGGATCGTTGCCATGTGCCATTTCTGTATCCCGGCTCCCATTTCGGGCCGGGCCGTAGTTCCCTTCATCCTTGAGGGCTACCCCGTCCTCCCTCCGTTATCGAGGGAAGGCAGTTTCTTAATTTTTCTGGATCCTGGGATCCTCTTTCTGTCTCTCTGTCTCTCTGTTCCACTCACTCCTGTCACCGCTATCCCCATGGGCCTTCTCTGGGCGTCCGGGTCCTCCACTTAGTCCTGGATTGCTCCTCTAATGTCCTCTTCTGTGACCAGGGTCGTTCTCTGTCCCATGTATTCAAATGTCAGGGAGAATGGATAACCCCACCTGTAGGGCACTCCCTTTTGCCTCAGGCACTGGGTCAGGGGGCGACACAGTCTCCGTTTGGCCAGCGTGTATGCAGAGAGGTCCTGGAAGATTGATATCTTTGCTTTGTTGTATGCAATGTCCCTAGCTTTCCTGGCCTTTTCTAGCACCTTTGTTTTTTCTGTGTAATAGTGAAAGCGGACCAAGATGGACCAGGGGCCTCCCACCCTGCCCCCGCCCTAAGCGCCCTGTTTATTGTGGGTTCTGTAGTTGCTTCATTCCGAATGAGGAGGCAGATCACCTCTCTCACCACTCGACATATGTCTCTTTCCGATAAATCGGAGATTATTCCTCCTTTCCCTGTTCTCAAAATCGTCCATTTGTCTGGCTCTCTCCTCATCTCTTTTCTCCAGTGCCGCCAGTCTCCTGTCTGTTTGTGCTTCCTGGGCTGTAGACGACGATTGATTTGTATCTAGCTGTAGCAACCTGTCCTCGACTTTCTCCAGTTTTTGGGCTGTGTCTGACCTCATGTCTCTGATTTCTTGCAGCACAGAGACAAAGCCCCTTTCCATCGCTGAGGCGTCCTTCGACATTATGAGGTTCTTTCAGCGTCGGGCATTTCAAAGCCTGCAGTTTAAACGTGTTTCACAGTTCATCTAATTTTTTTGGGTGGGTGGTAAAGGGCAGCTAAGTGGTTGGTTATAGATAAAAATAGGTGCATGACAGGGGTATTGGGGTGGATCCCACCACCAGTGGAGTAACTTTTCTGAAAATGTGGGGACATGACATCTGAAGAAAAGGTGCCCCAGCCAAATGAATGGGGATAACATGGTGTGCCATGAAAGTTTGGGGGGACAAATACCCCCGCCCCTCCCCTAAAATTACGCCCATGCACACCACCTCCAAAAAAAAATTAGATGAACTGTCAAACACGTTTCAATTGCAGGCTTTGAAATGCCTAATGATGAAATGACATGGAACCCCTTCGACATGGCCTCGGGCTGGGCCATCCCTCCCTCCTGGTCCAGGCTGTCCTGACTGCATTTTGCCTCGTTAAAACGGTAAGCTTGAAGGGCTTCCTTCCAGCTCATAGGGCCTCACTGTATGCTATGTTAGTCCGGGTGGATCTGACGTGCCCCTCCTAGTCCCAGTGCCGGATTCCGTAGGAGGCTTCTGCTGCGTGACCACAGGGGGGTTAGGGTTGGGCTATCGCCCCTCTGTTACTGTCCTGTATATGTGGATCCTGTTGAGGGCTCTTTCAGGGCTGGCACACGCCCCAGGGCCAGTCCCTGGGGGCCCTCACCTTGTCTGCCTTTTTGCTCTGTTGGTTTTCCTGCTGAGGCCCCCCAGGCAGGCACACGCCCCGGGCCTTGTCCCTGGGGCCACCACCCAGTTCGGATTACCGCAGGGGGGCCAGTTCCGCCTCCCCCACCGAGCCAAGGGACCCGCCAACACTCCTCAGCCCTCCCTGATTGCCCCTGTGGTTTTCCGGCCCTGGGTGTTCTTCCCGAGGGGGCTGGTGCCTTCTCACCGTCCATCCACTTTGACCTCCGGGTACAGCCTGTGGATCGGGGGCCCCCCCTCTGGCTTCTTGATTTGGGGGCTGCTACCCCCTCAAGCTACTCCAGTGCACGTTGCGCTAGGGCGTTCTCTTGTCCCTTGGGTGACCTCGGGCGGATGCTAGATCAGTTGCCTCCAGCGCCCTATTTTGTTTGTGGTGACTGTTCCTTGGATTTACTGAGCTCCATCTCAAGGGCTGGGTGTGGGGGCCTCACCTCTAGTCCCAGGCCCAGTTTTTAAGGGGCAGAGAGTGCCTGTGCTATTCCTGGCACAGAGTCATCAACGCGCCTCTCCGGTTCAACTTCGCCCTGGGAGAGGAAGGGGCGGTCTGGTGCTGCTCCAGGGCCCTCTTCCTCTGTGGCCTTGCCAGGCATGTGTACGGGCTCCCCCACATCCCCTTTGGGGCTTTTGGTGTAGTCCTGCTGCCCCCCTCCTACCGTTACGGGGTGTGGTGGGGGGGGCGCTGTGCGCCTCGCCCCGTTGTGTTGCTTCAAAGTCCCCTCCGGCGCCCAGGCCGGCACGGAGGAACTTGTCTTGGTCTGTCCCTCGTGGCTGTGTGCTGGGGACTCCGCCACTATCTAGCCTCTCTCCCTTCTCCCATTTCTCTGGCAGTGGGGGGGGGGGACACGAGGGGTGCCCGGGCTCTGGATGCACAGCCCACCCGTAGGGCTGTTGGAGTCTCGGAGCTCCAGGCCACCTCTGACCTGTTTCTGCGCCACTACGGCTGTTATTTGCTCACTACACTGGCTCCCGCTCTGTAACACGCAGAGCCAACAATGTCCCGTTCTCGGACTTGCAGGGGTCCCCGCACGTCGGGTATTCTGCAGGGAAATCCAAGGGGTGGGGGTTCACCTCACGGTGTCTGCTCTCAGCTCTCATCCGGAGGTTGTCTGGGGGGGCTCAAGTCCCTGTTCGGCCCAGCCTGGCAGAAGCACTGCGTTCAGGCTGCCATAGCCTGTGCACCCCCTGGTGGCCTCCGGTATGGACTGAGTGTGGAAGGAGGAGACTGACAATAAGTAGCATTCCTTTGGCTATAGACCTATTTTGTCAGAAAAATAAGAGAAAACCCCTAACTTTCCCTATCTTCTATGAGGGGTTTCCCTGCCTTAACCAAATACTAAGAATGTGGCAGAATGTCCATAACTAAGAGGTCCACCATCCTACCCCAGGTCTCAATCCCTTTCAAAGGCACAACACAAAGTTCCAGCTTGAAAGACTCAGTACACCTATAAACCAATGCTCCAAAAGATCAACATTCCTTATTGATCATAGTAGTTTTTGCCCTGGAGAATGCCTCTCATCTTCAGGTATCTTGTTCCCAGTATTTGCACAGTGCCAGGGGAATAACTCCCTTCCCCGGCCTTCCTTGGCTTTGCTTTGAAGTAGACAACACCAGGGGGTATGGCTCTCTTCCCCTGATCTCTCTTGGCTTGTAGTTTTACCATAGTGGGGGGTCAACTTTCCCCTGGCCTTTCGCTGGCCCTCTTCCACAGTTCACAAAGGCTGGGGATGACTTCCTTCTCCAGGCTTGTACCAACTTGGTTCACTAACCTGCTAAGTATGGGTTTGTTCATTCACTGTCACAATGCTAGGGGTAATGACTCCCTTCCCCTTGTGTTTCTCCTGTTTCCTTCAGTGTTCACAATGCCAGGGGGAATGTCTCTTTTCCCCTAATCTTTCTCAGGCTTTGTTCACAATGCCAGGGGAAAGACTCCCTTCCCCAGGCCTTTCTCACAGTATCAGAGGAAATGACTTCCCTTTCCTTTTGCTTTTCTCCAGCTTCTTTTAACATCAGACGGTATGACTCCCTTGCCCTTGCCCTTGTCTCTCTCAGACCTCTCTGCTGAATATATATCAGACCTGGTTCACTACCCTGCCAGGTACTGCTATTGTCCATACAACTGTTATACTTTCTTTTGTGTAATTGGGGGCCCCAGACCTTTACTCTAAGTGCAGTTATTGGCTCAGTCTTTTTCGCAGATGTTCCCCTTAGCCATGTGCTCTAGAGTTCTTCTAGCCTGCTTTTTAGGCTTCCTGGCCCTTCTTCTGTCCCCACTAGCTAACTCCGGCAAGCTCGGCTGCGGCCGGTCCCAGGAATCCTTCTCTTCCTTCCCATGCTCTCTGCGTGCTCTGCTCCAGCTACGGTGTCTCCGTAGCTGCTGTTCCATGCTGGCCTGCCTTTCTGACATTGACCACATGTTCTCTTCTTTTCAGTCGGCGCCAGCTGACAGTAGGGAGACTGGTCCTTTCTCGGGTGATCCTTTTCGGAAGCTTCACTTTCTCGCTTTGCATCTTCGTTTCCTTGTCTTCACTTTGCAGCACTGCCAACCTGCTTGTGGCTTCTCGAGGGAGGGTGAACGCCATCTTCAGTCCTTCTATTTTTATGTTCCACTGGCACACATATTGTCTGTGTTGACTAGAAGGCTGGTTTTGGTTCCGCAGTGTGTTCTTGATTATTCTGCGTTGCTTTTTCGTCTTGATGTTATTCTCAACTGGGTCACTTGGATTCTTCTTCGTCCTAGTTTCCATATATGACTCACATAGGTAATCCCTGCTATTCCTTATCACAGTACTTTTTATGGAGGTCAGATTGTCTACCCAAGTACATGGAAGTGTGTGGAATTAAGGTACCCCGGATAGGGTAGGAGGATGAGGGAGGTTGGGGTATTGTCTGGGCATACCACATTCTCCCCCAGACAGTCGTCTCTAGATAATGAGGAGGGATATTTCCCTATGAGAACTACCTGCTAAGTACCACCCCCAGGAGGACGATTGGTAGCAGCCTCACCTCCCTGGCCTCATGGCAAGGGGCGCCTCCTAGGGATGACATCCAAGGAATCGTCACAGGACCTGCTTTCACAATAAGTCATGCCTTGTCTCACCCCTGCGAGAATGGTTCAGATCAGTCTAAGAAATGCTACTTCCTCCTAAAGGAAGTCCAGCTCACTTGATATATACACACTACTCATTCAAAACCTGTTGGTTTCTGGATAAATTACACAATTATACGCTGAATGTCCCGCAGGAAGGCACATTTAACCTAGATAAAATAACTATCCTGCGCAACGATTTAGAGAAGAAAGGTGCACGAACACACCAACAGCAATGGGATAGCTATTTGGACAGGTCACTGAAGCCACCATAAAACGGACAGAATTGAAGTCCAGACCTCTGAAGGATACTGGAACGAATATGGGCAATTTGTCCCTTTTCCCCATGGGGAGCCACCCCCCTTTGAGGCTAGGGAAGTGAGCCTGATCTGTAAGGTGCTCCCTAGGGGCCTGGGCACATGGGACCTCACTGGGAGTGACTGCCCTTTTTTGGATAAGGACTCCCATTCCATGTAGGAACTGCCTGTCCGAACAACTCATTCTGTATATATGGGGGTTGAAAAGACCATGGCATCTTCTGTTATACCTATTAACAATAAAGACCCTTCTTTCACACGGTTGAATTCAGGTAATGCTGAACCACATCTGAAGGCCATTATCAAAGAAGACTGACTCAATATTGTTTGTTGTAATGATTTGCATAAGAGCAGAGCGGTCTGCGAATGGAGGAGGCACTCTTACAGAGGGAGGGGAGTCTTTGCTGCACAGAGGGGTGGAGTGGCGCTGAACCAGCAGTGGCATGCAGACAGTGGACCCTCTAGCTCGAGGCAAGAAACCTGACCAAGCAAGCGGCTTTGGTCGGAACAGAAGCAAAGGTGGGCAGGGCACTGTCTTCCCTGGTGGCGCAACCACTGTTAAGCATGGTGGGCTTGGTCCCCTGCAACTGATGCCGTGACCAGGAGAAAGAGTAGATCCCCCAAGCTCGACAAGGCAAGAGTGTTTGCTGAAGGGACGAGAGCCCAGAGGGAAGCAAACGCTACCAATGTGAGGATGCCAGTGAGCATTATGAACTTCGGCTGTCAAGAGTGCCAACGTCAGAGGCCACCAGGGGTGTGCATATGAACGCAGCCTGAATATTCTACTCCGGACATAGCGACCTGAAAATCAGACTGTGTCCCTGCTTTGCCCCGCCCCTAACGGTGCCATCGGAGCCTGGGAGGTCCCGGAAACTTTGGACTCCACTCCGATCCAAAAGCACAGAAAAACGGGACGAGTGCAGCCGCGTTAGCCATGTTGCTGAGGCCGGCGGGAAAACAAAAGTAATCCCGCCCGCTAGGAGATCGGCGCAGCCGGCCCAGAACTCGAGTGCAACGAGTTATACAGAGTTGTGCGGAGGCACGTGGAAAGCAAGTCCGGGTCCCTGGAGTGATGGTCTCATCTTCTACCCGCAACACCCCCCCCCCCCAATCGCCAGAGCCACAGGGGGAAGGGGATGGCGCCCAAATAGTGCAAGGGAACTTTAAAGGGGGGGAACACCCGGTGGGGAAGAGGGTTGGAAACTTCTCGGGCCCCCCCCCCTTGCACTGGAAAAGGGTGCCCACTCCCGCCCTGAAGGGAGAGGAGAACTAGGATGGGGGGGGGCACAAAAACCAGGGGAAGAAATACATTAAAGAAAAAAATATACAAACATTCCAAGACCCCACACAAGGTCTTGGGTCCGACTAGGCCTGGCAAAGGGACCACCAGACCGCTGGTAACTCGATAGAGGTGATGTAGCCACATAGGAGTGGGGGAGAGAGGGCTTACCCCATGGCCCCCTGGCTACTAGATCTTCGGGGCATTTAAGCAGCTGCAAAGCTCTGTAACTAGGTGTGGGCCCCCGGAGTCGAACCCGGGGCGTGTGCCTGCATAGGTGAGGGCCTAGACGAGGAAGGAGAGTGTGGCAAGGGACCCCAGGATCGGCCAAGAGACTAACAAGCTGCCCCCGGTGGCCCTGAATGCACGGCCCACACCACAACAGGAGTACGACGCCCAGAGGAGATGTGAAGAAACCCGGACTACCGCAAGGGAGTAGAGTGAAGAGAACACAGATGAGAGCCCAAGTTGTACCACAGGGGGGGGTCACCAGTCAACCTGGCAGGGTGTGACCCCAGAATCAAGAGTAGTGGCCCCCACTCGTCCATGGACTGGAGGGCGAAGTTAGGAAAATTTTAATTTTAAGAGGCCGGTGTCGGAGAGTTACACTGCGTTCCCCCACCATGACGGAAGCAGGGGATGACACCATGTCCACTAAGAGGGACATAGCTCCCTCCTGGAGGAGATCAGATGGATGAGGGATGAGGGCTGACATTGCAGGAAAAGTGGATAGGATAAATGTTAGAATAGACAAAATGGACGAGGGACTCCAAGCAGTGGAAAATAACCCGACCTCCCTCGAGACAATGGATACGGAAGTAGATATGAGGTTGGAGAGAAGGAAGGAGGAAATTGCCTTGAAAATGGACAATTTTGAAAACTGTGAGAGGAGGAACAACTTTATGACATCCTGAAGGAGGGGGAAATGGAAAGAGACCTTAGAAGGACCATCCACAAGACGGTGAAGGTCTTGTTCGGACACGAGAACATTGACAAACCTAAAATCAAAAGGATGCATAGAGCGGGGGCAGCCGAAGGGGGCCACGCTCATTTCTTGCCCACTTTTACAACTACCTGGACAGGCAAAAAATCCTTGAAAGGCAAAAGGGCAGAGCTCAGTGACCCTGGGAAATGTGAAAATGGTGATCCATCAAGATCTGTCCTCGCTTATGCTGGCAAAGAGGCACCTATGTACCCCCCTAAAGAAATGGCTCAACGAGAAGGGGGTGAGATATAGATGGAGTTTCCCCTTTTCCATATCCTTTGAAGTTGACGGCTATAACTACAAATGGGGGACGGCATACACAGGGTCATGGGAGAGCTGTTGGGAGGGGGTGCACCAAAAATGGAAGGAGAGGACAAGAGCCGCAAAGATGGGCGATGGCGCATAAAGGGGCCAAACAGGTACAAATTCCCTGGCTCGAGGAAATGTATGAAACTCAACTCTACCCCCACCCCTGTTCAGAGGCCCCCCGACCAGCTGGTCCATCTTGAACTTGAAGAACATGGCCGGTTGACTGGTTTAAGAGTTTTTGAATGTCCGGCGAGGCAGTGGGCGGGGGGGACGTACACTGTTTGGTTTGGTTTTGCTGTGTGTTGAAAAATAGGGCAAAGAAAATGGGGCTCGAGAAAGAGCTTATTTAAGCTGTTCCGTGGTTTAGGAGCAGCTCTGGTGATTTAATCCCATCTGAGGTCATGAATATGGGCGGGATTGGATGCCGTGGGGGGGTATGGTGAATTAAGGGGGGCTGTTGTTGGTAACGTTCAAGGTGTGTCTGTTCTCAAGGGTTGGTACAAAGTATGGACCCAGTTAGCAGGGGCTCAACCATGGAACTGTCTCGGACGGAGGAGGGGGTGGTAATGTGATGCCTCAGAAAAGGGGTGATGTCTGCCCTGGGTGAAATGATCATTGGCTCCCTCAACCCCCGGGGCCTCAACTCGCCGAGCAAGCAATCATTGGTACTCCGTTAGTCCAAGAGAACCCGACTAGATTGGCTGTGCCTTCAGGAAACACACTGGCAGAAGGGTGGTGAACCTCGATTACGCACCCGGAAGGTGGGGGAAGTGATTATGGCCTCCGATGTCAAGAAGAGGTGTGGGGTTGCAATTCTATTCTCATCCCAACTGGGCTTTCTGGTAGAATCGGTATTAGCAGACACAAAGGGCCTGATCACGACTTTGGCGGTAATGCCGGCGGTATTACCGCCGGCGGTATTAACCCTACCGCCGAACTCCCTGGCGCTAATAGCGCCGGATCAAGAGTTCGGCGGTAATGTTAATCCCCATTCCCCATTGAGCCCATTCGGGAATGCCCCATTCCTCATTGGGCTCAATGGGGAATTTTCGCGCTCTTACCGCTGGTGGATTTCCCGCCGGCGGTAATAGCGTGAATTTTCGGCAGATTTCCCCCCAGCTCAGAGCTCGGGCGAAATCCGCCGAAGTCCTGATTTGGCGGACCCTTAAATCCTGCGGTAATAGAGCTACCGCCAGATTTAAGGGTTACCGCCAAAGTCGTGATCAGGCCCAAAGTGTTTGTAAAAGGTCAGTTGTATGGTACCAGGTTTACATTGGGTTCTGTGTATGCTCCAAATGTGGGACAGTTTGAATTTTGGAAGAAGGTCAGGGACACAATAATTGTATTTGTGGAAGGGCACCTGGTGGTTGGGGGAGACTTTAATATGGTGTTAGACCCTATAAGGGACCGTAAGAGGATGGGAGTGCCACCGATAACCAGGGCAAATATGGGAGACTCTGAACACTTTAAGCAGGTAAAAGAGGCGTTGGGCTTGTGTGACTCTCTCGCCCTCACTGGAGGGTGATGGGCGTATACCTTTTACTCGGCAGTACATGATTCCTTCTCACGCATAGACCTGGTCCTGGTAGACTCGACCTTAAAGGCACAGGTTTTGGACTCCCAGGTTGCTCCAATCCCTTGGTATGACCATGATATGGTGAGCGTCTCAGTGGAAATTGGGAGGTCATCGGGCCCGGGGGGAGCTGGAGATGCAATGACTCCCTGCTAAAGGATAGGGTGGTGTAGCAGGAACTACTCCTGGGAATCAAGGAGTACTTCCTCTTTGACGATACTGGAGAGGTGGAGATTCAGTCACTCTCTGAGGGCTTTAAGGCAACTGTCCGGGGGGTCCTGATAAGGATGGGCTCTAAGAAGAAAAAAAAGTGGGGAGAAGCAGAGATTGCTCCATCAGAAAATGGAGCAGATACAGCTGGGGCGGTACCCAGGGAAAGTATAAACCACCCACGGAAGTGAAGGAACTCGTTTATAAAACACAATTAAAGGCCATGCTGACCCAGGATACACAAACAAACCTCCTGTTTCTGAAAAAGAAATATCATGAGAAAGGGGATAGGGCGGAATCAGTTCTTGCCTGGAGACTGAGGGAGGAGAGAAAGCGGAAGACCATAGGAGATCTAAAGACTGAGGAGGGAAGGTCTGTCTATGACACCACAAGCATCGTGGACAAATTTGCAAAGTACTATAGTACCCTCTATGCCTCGGAATAGAATGGGGATGAGGCACAGATGGATGCACTTTTGAGGTGACTGCTCCTCTCGGGGCTCCCCAAGGAAATGGTGGAAAACCTTGAGAGCCCCATAACGGTAGAGGAGGTCCTGTGGGCCATCAAGGGGATGAAGTCTAGGTCAGTGCCTGGGGAGGATGGTTTTCGATTACTTTTTACAAATTATTCAGGTTATTGTTAGCCCCATGCCTAGTGAAGGTGTTCAATGAATACCTGAGAAGGGAGGCCCTACCCTCCACAATGCTCGTAGCGATCCTTAAGGAGGAGGAAGGATCCCACCAGGTGCTCCTTATCGACCTATCTGCCTCCTAAATGGGGATGTAAAGATCTTGGCAAAAGTCTTGGGAACGAGATTAGAGGTGAGATTACCGCTTCTAATACATGGATGCCAGGTGGGCTTCATTAGGGGAAGGCAAGGCTCGGACAACATTTGGAAGACTATGTACCTGATCCATGGAGCACAAACTAAGGGGCAAGATGCCTGCCTAGTCTCGCTAGATTTAGAGAAGGCCTTCGACAAGGTCGAATGGCCCTTCATGATGAAGGTCATGATGAGGATGGTGCTGGGAACGAATTTTCTGAGATGTGTGGCAGAACTTTAAAACAGGCCCAGGGCAAGGGTCCGAGTTAACGGGGGAATCACGGATACCTTCGTACTATCAAGAGGTACGAGACAGGGGTGCCCCGTCTCCCCACTGCTATACGCCCTAGCCATGGAACCTTTGGCAATTGCAATTCAGCAAATTACCAATTCAAGGGCATTTTAGGGGGTGGGGGATTGAGTGCGAACTCTCGCTCTTTGCAGACAACACATTGGTTTACCTCACTAACATTCAGGACTCCTTTCCAACACTCATGACCCAGATCGCGGAGTATGGCCACCTCTCGGGGCTTAAAATGAATGTAGGGCAATCGGGGAATAATGCTGATACTAGAGCAGAGCCCCCTCCTCGAATTGAAAAGGAGATACCAAGGCATGAGGGTAGACCAAAAGAGCATACAGTACCTGGGTATTCACATCACTATGGATCTGGATATGGTCACGGCCAACTATGCCCCCTTCCAGACCCAACTGACTTGAAGAGATGGGGACCCCCTGATACTGACCTGGTAAGGTAGGATGACCTCAATAAAAATTCATGTGCTCCTTAGACTGCTATACTTGTTTGCAGCCATCCCGAGGCAACTCTCGGAGAAGTTCTTCTTAGTAGTTACAGGAGAGCTCCGTAGATTGATTTGGAACGATAGGATGGGGTCCCGGACATTCGCCTACACTATAAGACAGCCACAGTTAGGGTGGTGCTTGAACACATGATGGACGACCTGAGGACCCTACTTGGAGGACCTGGTGGCACACCCACTGAAGGTGAGGGCCTATTTTTGGTCTTCAATCAGGTCCATCCCGAAGTGACTAAGGTCCCACCCCATGCTGGGGGTCTTTTGGACAGTCTGGCATGAATCCAAGGGCACACATGGGTACACAACGTGGACCTCTCCTATGTCCTGCATATGGGGGGCCCCATTTGACTTAGGACAACAGGGACTAGCCCACTCACAAACATGGTCTGATTTGCTCGCTTTGACATCCTGCAGAGTTTGCCGACGCAGTTTCAATTCCTAGCAGGCCCAAACTCAGCCTTTCATCCTCCAGAGGTCGGTAAATGAGCACCGCACACTGTGGGTAATAATAAGCAGCTCTCAGATGCCTGAGGGTTCGTAGCGCTATATAAATGCAAAATTATTATTCTTATTAAAGATGGAGTCTTCCTGGAATTGGTTACGGTTGGGAGGTACTGGGAAGGGACTCGATTTCAGTATTTGAATATCTCTGCATAAGGGGTAAATTAACTGACCCAAAGTGGGGTGGATTGGACTCAAGAGAGTTAACCGCAGTGGAAAAAGTCAGACCTGTGCACAAGGGTATACTGTCCAAGTTGTACAAAGCTATGAATGAGACATCTCTACAGGGGAGACCAACATTCCAAAGATACTGGGTAGATCTAGTGCGGGAGGAGATTTCGGAGGAGGACTGGGCATGTATTTACAAAATTGTTTTTCATGTGGTCTGTTCACCTCCACGATGGAACACAACTTCAAAATGTTAATGGGTTGGCATATAGATCCCCTGAGATTGTGCAGGATGTTTGCGGGAGCTTCTCCCATGTGCCCGAGGGGTTGTGTGGTTCAGGGGTCTCTGGCCCACATGTGGTGGTGGTGTCCCAAGGTGCAAGTGTTTTGGAAAGAGGTGTTGAGCTGGATGGAAGAGGTCACAGGGGTAGGGTTGGGCTTGGACCCGCTGCAGACTCTCTTGAGGATCCCACAAAAAGACAGGGAAGAATACAGACTCCCTAAAATGTGGGAAACAATGTTAAGGGCAGGAAGACTGGCCATAGCCGAGTGTTGGAAAAGCGAAACGTTCCCCTAGAAAGAGGTTAGTGAATGGGAAAGTACATAACATGATGATAATGGGAAGGCTAACCGCGGCAGTGAATGACGAGATGAGTGAGTTTCAAGCAGACTGGTGCTCTCTGTTGCTCAAATGGGTATTGGATGAAGGAAACCACAGGGGTCGAATTGGCAAATGAAGAGCTTGAATCGGGAGGGAGAGGGGAGAGGCCCTGGAGGGAGTCGAAAAGGGTGAAAGACAGACATAATGAGGAAAGAGCCTCCGAGACATTGATGAGGGAGATCTACACCACTGAACGAGTTTGGGTTAAGAAGGGTGGTTGCGGGAGAGGGGCGTAGCGTAGAGGCAGGAGGGTTGGGGGGGGCTAGATTTTTGACAGTGTGGTGGTTTATACCAGTAATTTCTGCTTTCTTGAAATATTGCGTTCTCTTTACAAATGCAAATAAAATTAAGTTTAAAAAAAATAAAGAGGGCTGGAATCAACAACCGTACGAAAGGCTGGGGGAACGGGACCAAGCCCAAACCCAGCGAGAACAGTCTGGAAAAGGTATGAACGTTACATATTCATGCCGGGGAAGCCGCTTAGATTACGAGATGCAGCGAGAACTTAACGGACACACGCCCTATGTGAAAAAGGGTGAAAGAAACACTTATGCTTCAAACCAAGGTTCGAATAGCCAATGAAGGGTAAAGTAGAGTGAAATATATGTGAACTCTATATGTCAAGGTTGAGGGATACGGCAACAGGATATGAGGACCCAAAAATAGCGAAGGGGCACGTGCCCCATGTTTTTTATTTTTTTATTTTATTGAGACCCAATACAACTACTGAAGAGACGCAGGACTTTGCCACGAAATGGGACACAGAGAAATGTGTTCAAAAAGATCCTGGAGGGATTTGACCACCGGTAGACTCTGAGAAAAGAAAAAAGAATTCTTTTTCCCCAAAAGAAGAGAAGGAGGTGAAGAGAAAACACAGAGCATATATATTATTTTTGTTGACAAAGTCTATAATCGGTTTGGGAACTGTGACAAAATATTTCCAAGGGACTTTGAATTTGTGCATAAGACAATCACAATTTGGGACAGCCAGAAGCCCACTCTGAGGCTGTTGCACAAGCCTCAATTTTTCCTTTCTGTTTTTCTTAAGTGGCAGGGCCAGTTAATAGTTTAGAAGTTTTGGACTTTGGACTATTTCGATTAGGACTTAGACGAGCACCCTTAGTTTTGGTTTAGATGGTGAGGAACATCCCTCATAGCGATGGGGACGGTTAGGCATTTTTCTTTCATTTAAATAAGTCAAGTTGAGACATAATCTGCTGTAGTCCGAGTCCTCCTACTGCTTCACCACATATGGTGTAGAGTGGGATGTAGGCCAGTTGATATAAACTGGGGACCCCTCCTCTTTACTAAAGTGGTAGAGCAAGCCGGAACCCCTACACGCCCCAATCTATTGATTTTGATTTACAAAGTGTGGAAACAATCTCTATACCACCAAAGGAAAGACGTTTGATACCAACAGGTCTGCGTCTTTCCCCTCCACCTGGAACCTGTATTAGACTGACAACTTAAATCTAGGCTAGCATGGCGATATGCTGTAGATGTTGCCGCTGGGGTAGTAGATCCCGATTATAGGGCAGAGGTGAAGGATATCCTCCATAACCATGGGACCTCTGACTATTTAGTTAAAGAGGGGGACACCATAACCCAGGGAATCCTTGAGAAAGCCCTCACCGCAGTACCTCAAGAAATGGAAACCTTGCTTTAAAGTGAGAGAGGATCAATGCGGTTTGGAGAGGCGGACCTCATTACAGAGGAACCTGAGGGGTGAGCGGTAGAAGAGATTGCTCCGTTACTTGATCTTGCCTTTGCACAAAGGAACGATCCTGAGCTAATGGTTGACTTTGGGAGTGTAACCTAAGAGGAACAAGGTCACAACCAAGCTGGTTGTTTTTTCTTTCTGAAAAAGGGATTACTTTATCGAGGAGATGTGGGAAAGGATGGGCTTCACCGGACACAACTTGTGGTTCCTCGCAGTCATCGAAGGGTAGTGCTGGAGCTAGCCCACTCCAATCTCATGGCTGCCAATCAGGGGATAGGGAAGACCCAAATCCAGGTGATAAACCAATTTTACTGACCTGGAGTGTTTCGCAAATGTAAAGAACTATGTCTCCACATCCGAAATCTGCAAGAAAACCACAGCCACTCCAGTTCCGCAAGCCCCATTACAAAAACTTCCCATTATTGTAGTACCCTTTTCCAGAATAGCATATAGTGGGCTCACTAGAAACATCACAATTGGGGAATAAGTATATCTTTAGTGATGATTAACTACGCTACCCACTATCCCAAGGCATTTCCTCTTTGGAATAATACTAGTGAACAGATCCTTTGGTACAGGGTCACGCTGCCACAGTCTCAATACCCTACTCCGTGCTGGCCCTGCTGCTTAAAGGAAGACAAAACACATGTCCAATGCCTGACTTACCAAATATGAGAAACTGTTAATTTCTGCTGGAAATGTTAAATTGAACCACTGTCCTGTCTTATACCGTACGTGTCTGTTATCAACCCAGCAGGATGGAAACCACATGATTGCCTAGTAGTTGTTGACTGCTTCTGTCGCCCTGTGCTGATTTATTGGATGTCCCACTGCAGAACTCTGACACGATATTATGCCTAATGTACAGAATCTTTCTTATAGGCAGAATGTTGGGTCGTAATCTTAGAAAATCCGCTATAACCTTGGAGCTAGGTGAACACTTCAGGTACCTCATCACAGTCCCTCATGGCTTATCCAGGAGAGAAAGTGATTGATGGACCTTGTAGCTACGCATTAATGCAATGGTTCTAATCCAGTCATTTCTTTTTAGGGAATATTTGACCTGCAGAGGATTGGCCACCAAGTCCTGCATTGTTCATTCCTGCAATCTCAAATTTCCCTCTGCCAGCTTTTCCAATTTATTTAGAAACTGGTTACGGCGACCCTGGAGTTCAATATTAATCTTCTCATAGAGGGAGTTGGGCCAAGGGACAGGGGTCAACCTGTAAGTTGATGGCGTCCTCCATTCAGCATGGAAGAGGAGGGACAGAAGCCCCTATTCATACCCGACACAGGCCATAGGGAGGGACTGTGGGAGGGTGGGGACGATCTTCCAAATTTTGCCTTCTAACCTTCCCCAGTCTATTGAGTTTAACATTGGGTTGATATCCGTCCCATAATGCAATACTGGGATGGCCTTTTCAGTGTAGAATTTTATTAGGGGCATCACTGAGAATTTCCAAAGATCATATTTGATTTTCTTCATTTGACAGCCCAGTTTTAGGACGTTTGCATCTCAAACCCCCTTAACATGCTGGATAGGAGTGCAGATTGAAACCTAGATACACTATCTCTTGTACCACTGGCATGATCTCTCCTTCCAGTCTTGAAGTAAAAGAAGGGACCCTTTGTTTTGTGCTGGTTATTTAAAGATTACAATTTTGGGCTTGGCTGGATTGATCTTGAGGCCATTTGCTGCGGCGTACTCTCCCAGTGCGTCCAACAAGCTCTGGAGTCCGAGCAGGGTGCAATCGATAAGCACTATGTTGTCGGCATAGGCTCCCCAATTCAGACACACCGATCCCACCTTCAGATTTACCAGGCCGCATTTTCTCCATTTTATGGCCAAATTGGCTGGGTAAAGGTTGAACAAGCAGGGGGATATCATGCATCCCTGCCTAACCACGCACCCAAGCTACTCCTCACTGATGAAGCCCAACAAGGTTGAAACATGTCTGGGGATGCTTGTAGTCTCGTGCAAAAGGGATGTGACCTAGCAGTTCAGGCTGGACTACCCCTTTGGGGGTGGGACCAAGCCTGATTTGAATATGGTCTTTCCCCTTTTGTAATGGCTTGGCAGGCGAAGAACGATGGTCTGGAGGGTTGCCCAGAGCAATGCCAGAGGTTAAGATTCATTCTAAACCTTCCAACCATCACCTATTTTGTTTTGCTCTAACCACGCACTCTGCCTGGATGCTTACAAAAAGACTCCCCCCGCCTATCCAGCCTTCTCCTCAAATAGGAGCGTTCATGAAGCTCCATAGTTATAGCCAATAAGACAGAGGGCAAACCGCAATTTCTTAGCTTTTCCCAAAGGTGGGTTCTATTGACTGTATCACATGCATGAGAGAGGTCCACCCAGAGCTCCATAGATGGGACGACTGCCTTTTGGGAAGTATTTGCTTGCGGTTGTTCTAATAAGAAGGCAATTTAGTGTAGTGGACAGACCCCTACCGAACCCTTTTTGGTTTTTAGGCAGGATGTCCCAACTACACAATCCACGCCTCCAACTCCCTAAGTATAAAGCCCGTGAAGATCTTGCTGTCAACATCAAGAAGGGAGATTGGGTGATAGTTTGTCCGGTCCGCCCAGTCTCCCTTTTTGTAAATGGGGAACACTATTGCTTCCCGCCATTACTCGGGGATGGATTTCCTCACCAGCACCTCCGTGAATAGATGGAACAGAATATACGACCACAGTAGGATATACAATATAAAGATCGGGTTGGTCAAGCCATTTGTCCCTGAGACCCTGGACACAAAAGAACTCCTGATTAACTCCCCAATAGTATCTTGGGTGAAGTCTAGGGACCAATCTACATCAAAAGCATTTGAATTTCACTCTACACTCTTGATGACCATAGAGGGCTGAGAAGTGTTTTTGCCACTCCGACTCTTGGATTGTGTTACATTGGGCACCTGCCTGTGGTTTATCTCTAGCATTTACGATCAACTAGAAATTCCTAGAGTTTGCCTTCCCCAGAGCCCTTAGCATACTTTCACCATCTTTTTGTAGACTTAGAAATGTGTGTGACCTGGACCAGTTTCTATATTTTTGTCGAATATCTTTAATTTGCAACCTTTTTCCCTCTTGATTTAAGAGTTATTTAGTATCTTTCTTAGGTCCCTCCTCATTACTCTTTTTATGAAAGGCTCCTTCGTCAAAGGAGTGTACGTGATTGAGCTTTGGAAACTCACCCACAGTTAGGGGGATTAATGTCTTAGAGAAAATCTATGCAAGACACTGGATTACAAAATGTGTCCCACTCACCATCCGTACCAGAAATCACAAGTGCTGACCGCTCTTCATTAAAGCCTCGACCGCCCCCAGCAAATTTAGACAGTCTATTGCCCCTGTTGTTTACTGTAACACTTGATGCATAAAACCTTTCGAGGGCGAGCTTGTCATTTGGGAGAAATCCACCCAGGAGGTTGTGATCGCTTGAACCCATACTTTTTACCTGGAAGTCTGTACAGAGATTAAACAGGCACCCCGATAAAAAATAGTCAATCGTCGACCTTTGTTGACCACTGGAACACGTATACGATAGTGGAACATCGCCCTTCATGTCACCATTGGCCATCAAGTCTCAATCCACCGGTCACTTTACCCATCATTTTCCATTCCTTGAAGGAAATTTTGTAAGACCATTTGCATCAGATATTTGAATTCATTGGGCATTCAAATCTCCAGTTAGGAGGATGTTTCCAGTTTATGGGTCGTTTTTTATCAACAAGAGGTCATCCGCCAATTGTTTGTAAAATGCATGGAGTGATTCCAATAGACGTTGAACAATATTATGCCAAGAGTGCCCATTTCTTTTTCTAGCTTTAACAGCCAAGATCCCCGGAAATGTTCTACTATTACTTCAATGTCTTTAAAGATGGAATTTCTTAGTGCTTACAGCAGCTAGTTGGCCTATTCCCTGGCTTTGAGCCAATTGCTTGCATATTGAAAAGCCATCCACCTTGAATTTTGTGGTTAACCAGGTCTCTTGGAAGGCTATTAGGTTGTTGTGGTTGAAAATCTCCTCTCTCATTGACTTGATCGTAAAAGAACTAGAGCCCCTTGTGTTCCATCCCAGGAGTTTTACTCCATTAGGGACTAGAGGGACTCCTCCGCTAGACCCAGCTTCTGGAAGACCTGCAAGATTATTTCTGGGACTAGGGACCAGGCGTTCTGGGGGTTACATTTTTGTCAATTGGGTTTCGGAGCTTCATTATTTACTCTGGTTGTGCTTGCTGGACATTGAGGATCGAGAATGCGCCCCCCCCCCTGATCTCACGGCGAAGCAGCAAATCTTTCAGAATCTCCAAGCAGTTCACCAGACACCTCAATAGCTTGTAATCGCAAAGCAGGTGCCGAAGCTAAGTTTGCATTTGCTTACAGTTTTGTTTTCAGGGCCATTTCCATAATATGGGTGTTTTTATAATCGGGAAATCTGAAACATTCAATGTCCTCTGATGCAAAGAAGAAGAGCTCATCGGTCTTATCGAATTCTATGAGGATGCCACTAGTATTCAAGGGCTGGTGCTTGTTTCTCCCAGTTATTCTTTTGGCCCATACTTTTGATATCTTGAAAGGGTGAAGATTGGGGTTACTCTTATTTGAGGATTTGCTTAAGATACCCACCTCTCCTCTTGCTGACCATTCATCCAAGGAATTTGTTAGATATGTTTACAGCAGTTTTTCTAGGGTTCCCCTCCGTGAGCGGTGCTTTCCCAGTTGAAATTCACAACTTTGCCCTTTCTCCATCTTCTGCGCAATGTCTTGTGTTTTGGCCTTCCTTAGCCAGGATTGGATCATCCAGACTTATTGGAGTATCTGAGTTCTTTTTCAGTTCAAGTCTCGTTCTGCCACTAATGACATACAGACCGGAAGTCGAAGGTCCTGGGTATCCCTCGGTGATTCCTGATATATTTTGCTGGGATTTGATAGGAACTATTTTCCTGCCTCCCAAGAAAATTGGAGCCACCCTTAGTCTCTTTTGTGGTGTCATTGCTTGCACTCTTATCAAAATTTTGATATGACCATGAGGGAGTCCCAAGTCACTTGCCCCTAGTTGCTTGGCCTTTTTTTGCATCCTGGCTGGGTTAATTTAGGAGATCTTCTCGGGACGTCTTTGGGAAGTATATCGTTCTTTGCTGCTTTTGCGGGACTCAATGCCCTGACTTCCGATCTTAAAATTGCAGGGGTATTAATTGCTTGTACAAAGTGGGCAGTTGTGCTCTTCCTCTTAGTATTGGCCTTCTGATTTTTTGTTTTCTTTTTAGAAATTTGTTTCGGTGTGCCCCCTTACTGATGACCTGCGAACACTCCTCTTTTTCTTGGTTTTACCGTTGGTTTTAGGCGCCTTGTTATTTGACTCTATATTCGCCCCACAAGTCCCCTTAGCCAGATCGATACCTTCTTCTTCATTCACTGGGGGGGGGGTCCTCACATGAGAGTGCCAGTCGGATGAACTCCTCCATCATGGAATTTGAGAGAGGTGTATCATATAAAACCATATGGCCCTCTAGCGCAATCTCATTCATGGGGAGGTCCTCCTTTCTGGCCCTCCTTTGGGAAAGTTCCTGCAGGGGCAGGAGCTGTGTAGTTAGGGCATCAGAGGCCTCCTGGGCATATGCCCATTTGCTTTGAAGAGCTTCTATGGTCACTGGCTGCATTTTAATGTCATTTTTTAAGTCGACGATGGGAACTCCTAGGGATTGAGTTACTGCTGAATTTAGGCCTACTAGTGAACTTTCATATTCACTCACTTCTCTCATCAATTCGAGAAGGAAGTCTGAATGAGTTTGAATATCAGTCTGTAATAACTCGAAGACAGTATTGGTCCAGGATATCTATCAGACAAAATTAAGTATGTCCCCACCCGACAGCTGCGCTCTGCAGATAATAATCTGCTTCAGATACTACGTACCAGGCATGTGAGTAAAGGGGACCGTAGATTTGGAGTCTACGGTCCAAGAGCATGGAATAAACTACCCAGAGAAATACGGGAGATCACAACTCTCCTGGTATTCCGTAAGGCTTTGAAGACCCACTTGTTCTGTTAGAGTGCTGGACCTTGAGTTTATCTATATCTAACTCATATAATGATCTTGATTAAGGCACGTTCTAATTGCAAATGATTCACCTGCGCTCAATCACTATTTAATTCGTCTGGTGTGCATTACAAATGGACAAAATAAAAAAAAATTACCAGAGACTTCAACACGAAACTCAGAGCTGTTAATGTAGCATCACTCAGCTCTTTTGCTTTCCCCATAGCATTGTCTCCACAATCCGGTGCTGATGTTCACATAATATGTTGGGTCGGTAGTCCCTTCTGTAGATCGTAATGTACCGGATTTAGGATAGGCCCTTGTGGGACTCTTTCCTGGGAAACAGTTAAGTTGAAGCACGTTGGTTCTCCAGAATTTGCATGGATTTTATTGCTGTCGAATGAGCGGTCGCTTAGGTTAAAGGAGGTGACTGGATCCGCCAAACTGAGCAGATCCTCATCGCCAGCACTATAGTGTTTACTTCTTGGGAGTAGCGCTTTATGGTATTCTTCATTGAGCTAGTTGTGAGAGTAAAGCTCAGTGCCTTCAGCTGAGCCTCTCTAGTGCTAAAGATGTTTACTGTGTTTGAGAACACTCTATGTGTGACTGCACATTTATTTCTTCCTCAGTCAGTCATGTCATCATTCTCCAGGCGCAGCTGGTCCGGGGAATTGTTTTTGATAAGTTTTCCCCGATAGCGATCTCAACTGACTCATGTTAGTACTTGCTAGGTTAATGCCATCCAATTCGGGAGCTTGCAAGTAGTCATCCAGGGGCCCGCCCGTAAGTTGTATATGCGCACAATATGCTTTATTTTCCCATCAAAGTAGTGAAAAGAAGTCTGCTTCTGCAACCCACTGTTATCTAGTTAAGGATTGCCTGATTTATAACAGTACACAAGAGGGGATGGTTCAAAGGCTTTTACCTCCCGCAGTCACCACCCCAAAGGCTGATTCTAGAGAATCTTAAGGCTCTGCACTTTATCAGTGTTCTTGTGCCAGTGCTCGGCTCATTACCCAAAGCATGAAGGATTGCCTGATTAATGACAGTTCATGAGTGGGGATGGTTCAAAGGCTTTTGCCGCCGGAGTCACTATCCTCAAGGCTGGTTTAAAAAGAGTCTTAAGGCTCCACACTATCAGTGTTCTTGTGTCTGCGCTCGGCTCTTCCCCCAAAGCGCAAGCGATAGAGCATTAATTCGATGAACAGTATCCACAGAGGCTAAAAAGAAAGAAGAAAATAAATGTCTTTTGCCTGCACGCTTACTCGCGCTAACGATCCACCTCCTTATTAAGTGGAGATGCACGCTTACCTTCAGCGTCTTTGGCGTCCTGCTTCCTGATCACCTCACTAATGCCAAATCCAATGGAGCCTTCTCAGACTGCCCTGACTGCCTCTCTGAACCTCTCTGCTCCGCGCAGTTCAGGAGGTTTTAAAGGCTGGCTCCACCGCTTTAGCAATAAACACAGTTGATGGACTCAGGGCACCAAGAAAACTGCAGTATGTTGCCCCGACTGGCTTTCTGCACCTCTCTGCCTTTTTTGTGGACGGTTCATGTCTGCGTAGCTAGGGGACAAGAGAACTGGTCTGTGGTTACTCTGTATGTACACTCCACTCGGTCCTCGAGGCTTACTGATTGCCCACTGCCAAGTTTGCCCAGGCCACAGAATTTGTCACTCTCACAAGATGTTACGCTCACCTGGTCTCTGCGGAGGCGTTGTGGCACGGTTGAAGCCCTCCCGGGGGTGAGGTTGCTCGGGTCTGACTTCACCCTCTGCGCCTATGTGGTGACAGGTTATGCTGCTCGAGACTGCTCCTGCGTGTAGAATAGGGGTCGTGAGTATTCCAGTTGTGTGCCTGATCCTCTTCCAGACCCCTTCTCCCAAACCGTGGTACCTGTGGGATGCGCTGTCCCTGGAAAGCTCACCTGGTGATTAGTTTTGGCGAGCACTCCATCCTGCTGTTTCGGGCAGGGGCGCTTGTATGATCTGGACCAAGTTCCTTCACTGGTCCCTTGCATGTAGTAGTCCAGTCCTGCTGCGAATAAGCAACTATACTTAAGGTAAGTGGTCCTGTTTGCCTTTGTCTTTCGTCTGTTTTTGTTGTATTGTGAAGTTTGTTGTCTTGTATTGCTGTCCGTTCCACTTTTGATGTTTGCTATTTTGCTTTCTTCCCTTGCAGGTGATGTTGCCAGCTCGGCACAAGCTGCAGACCTCGAGGCGGCAGCCGGAGGGAATGAGGAACGAAGCTGCAGTGGTACAGTAGCTGGTAAATTGTTAACTAAGGGGCGCTCGGAGTTCAAATGCGGCGCGACCCTAGGACGGATGTTCTAACCTTGTCTTTCTTCTTCAGAGGGTCCGAGTTTGTGGATGCGGAGCACGGTGCTGCGGTGTCGGCATCAAGATCACTGGATGTCAGGAGATGAGTCTGCAGATGAAGCGATGAAGCACCGATTTCCTGGTGGTGAGTATGCAGGAGAACGCCTGGTTTCAAAGATAAGTAAACTGTCCCTGATTTCTTCCCTTTCCAGCCTGGCCATACTAAAAGACCAAGCTCCCAAAGGGAAAAAGGAAACTTGTCTCAGCGGTTTTGTAAATTGGGACAGGATTCCGTTTTGCGTTCCTCAGATGGCCGCCTGGTGGCACCGAAAGTACTCCTTCCAAACCTGGCCTGAGAGGCCCATAGCATTGCCCACTCAGGTGAAAATGGCAGGATTGCTACAGTGAACTGAAATTGGGTTGCCCTTGGTTTTGCCTCAGTAGCACAGGATTATTGAGAGATGCACCACATTTCTAGTGTATAATGTCCGGGGACCAGTAAAAGCAAAGCTGTCTGCATGTCCTGTACTGGAAGGTCTTTTCGTAAATGTGCAGCCAGATTTCGTACAGCTCCACATGTGTATGAAAATTCATATTGTTTAATGATAGCAGGTGTGTTCTCTGTGGGTAGAAGCCTATCCTTGCAGGCGGGTGGATACGGTCTGTCTCAAAGGTATGTCTTACTGAATTCATACATTGATTTGGGCTTCCCCTTATAGACAATTTACAGTGTACCCACTTCACTGGTCAAAGTGTTAAAGAAGTGTACAATGCGCTAAAAATTTTGCAGCCGTCTCAGTATGCATACCACCAACAGTCGAGCGCTTTCATAGAATGCCGTAATGGCGGCCTCAAGCTTATTTTGTCCAAAGTGAGTCAGAAAACAGGTCTGAAATGGCCACAGGCATTGTCACTAGCATTGTTCGCCGTGTGCAATAAAACCCCAGAGCAAGCATGGTATGTCTGCACATGTGATCCTTAGAAGACGCCCCATGCAAATAGGCACTGCTGCCCTTGCAGCGCCACACCTCCTGAATCTACACCTAGAAGATGAAACTGTTCTCCAGTATTGTTGCACATTGGTCAAAACTCTTCACTCTCTTCAAACTCTGCTCTGAGCTGCCCTACCAGAACAGGTCACTGAGCCCTGCCACCCTATGAAGCCTGCGGAAGTCTGCACTCCAGCCCAGGTAGCGGGGATCACACCAGGTGCTGCTTACAATGCATACAGCCATGAGTGTTTCGGATTGATATTCTGGATACATGACCGAGGTTAAGAATAATTCTAAACCTTCCAGCCATCAACTCTTTTTTTGCTTTGATGTAGTCACCCAGAGTGGGAGAGATATGCCCATACATGGGTCTCGTGCCTGCAGGGCCTAGACACCCAAGCTCCTCACTGATGAGGCCCTACGAGGTCAAATCATGTTTGGGGATGCTTGTGGTCTCATGCAGAAGGGGTGTGACCAAGATGTTCAAGCTGGACTGCCCTTTTTGGGGTGGGACCAATCCTGATTTGTGTATGGTCTTTCCCCTTTTGTAATGCTTGGCAGGTGAAGAACGATGGTCTGGAGGGTTGCCCAGAGCAATGCCAGAGGTTCTAAACCTTCCAGCCATCACCTCTTTTGTTTTGCTAGTGAATCATGTAAGACTTAACACAGATAAATCCCCTGTTGTGTCTGCTGTGGCAGGAAGGAAAAAGCTGAAAATGTAAAAGGCATAATAATGGTATTCAGATCAATGTTATGAATAGTGTACAATATTTGAGTTTTGTGCTGTATGACAAACCCAGTGGTGGTGTTAGAGTGTTACATATGAAAGCCAAATTGACTCACCTTTATACACAATCCAGGAAAATCATGCTGACATATTGCTGGTTCACAATGTCACTGATTCTGCGCGTTTATGCCTGGAAGGTGATCCCATAAGGTATGTGGCTTAATTACAGGTAATTGACTGGATTAAGACCAATAAATTAGAGGGCATTGTGATGAATCTGATGGAGTCATCGCTGATTTCCCAGCAGTGACCTCGTTCCATGTGGCCAGTTGACAGCAGCCGCTACCTCACCCTGACCCTGGGGACGACTATATGAAGGAGGATCACATGGGGAGAGACAACCTCTGAGGAGATGTTATGGCTTGATCGGGTGAGACAGTGTATCCCCCATTTTCCCTTGAAGATAACACTCCCATGTCGAACACCCTTATGGCCTATTGTCCTACCTCTCCTCCTCCTATGAAGAATAGTGTGTCTTTTTCCCAGACCTGAAGGCCTGCCTTCCAACTGTGGTATTCCTTGTGAAACTTATGAGACTGCCTTTTCAAGTTCCAACTATCAATCATCCAGGACTCATTCACCATTTAAGAATGAATTCTCAAAACTGGACTTCTTTTCCCAGAATGACCAAAATACTGGATGAGGAAAAAGTAATCGAGCAATGCAGAGCGAAGGACGCCACAAGCCCAGCAAGCGCTCTAGTGGTTGCTTGCATTCACTTGTGGCCAGGAAGTTTAAAAGGCAAGTGAAGCAGGGAATCGATATCTGCTACTAGCGGGAGAGAGCTGCATCTCTCCGTGAGGTTTAAGAAACTGAAAGGCAATTACTGGGGTGGTGGAGCCAGGTGGCTCACCAACGAAGAAGGAAGAGGCTGCTGCGTGAGAAGGACACACTGCGGGAATGCCAGAAGCAGGCGAGAGACTCCTGGACGTTCGCAGGTAACAGAGCGAGCTTCACTTACTTGAGCCTGGAACGAAGCCGGCATGTCAACTGGAAGCCTCAAGAGACAAAGAAACCAAGAGGAAGCAGTCGTGAGAAGGAAGCAGATGCAGATGCTTCTCCGGTGGACCATGGGCGAATCCAGGAACACCAACAAGTGCTAGTGTGTCCGCTCCGAGGCAGTGTGGACCCCGGGGTGTATCAACGGCCATGCAGAGTGCAAGTAATTAAACCACAAGTAACCGAGGGAGAAAGAGCGGATTAGCTTAATGTTAAAATGGGAATTAAACTACAAGTACAACCCTTACAAGTCAATAAATGTATATTGTGCAGATATAGTGGAAACCTGAACCGGATAATGCATCCAGATGACACGTTGACAAAGTAGATGTGCAGCTATTGGAAGAAGCTGAAACCCTGTGTGCATACAAGAAGCCCTGGCAGGAGGGTATACCAGGCAATTACAAGTGATTGAATACAGGAAACCCTGGTAGGAGAGTATACCAGGCAACTACATGTTTGTGAATACAAAAAGCCCTGGTAAGAGAGTATATCAGGAAATTACAAGTGTGTGAAAGCAAGAAGCCCTGGCAGAAGAATATGCTAGGTGACTAAACCTGTGTGCAATAAAGAGGTCCTGAGAAGAAACATCAAGACTGAGAAAAGGATTGTGTTGATTAGAAACAGAGGTCCTGAGAGGAAATATACATGGAGTTCTGAAAGAGACAAGATTGCAAAGTCAGACAAGTTTGTACGTCAATATTGTTATGAGCTAAGAAAGGCGCAAGGAACTGATGTATGTGAAATGTCATAGAGTAATGAGTAATTCAGATGAAGTGAACCACCCACTGGAGCAAGGACCCTAATCCTTGAAGAATGTTTGGTTGGAGCAATTTATTCTTCCTTTCGGAAAACACTTTCCTAAATCACCCAAAGTTAAAGGCATTTCACTTGTTCATCTTACAGTTTAGTGTATAGTGTGAGGGTTAGAATAGAACATTGGACACAGGACAGTTTTTTGTTTTTGACATCCTGACACAGACAGATCCTTAGTTTTGGGTTAGGTCATGAAATTCCTTTTAGAGCAGGGTCAGAGAGGCCTTTTCCCAACACTTTCATTTTAAATAAAATTATTTAATCAAAATCATGGTTAATTTGTGCCTGAGTTTTATTCTTGACTCCTCGCAGTATGTTCTGGAAAAGACTTGTGGGTCTTCTGCATCGGTGCTATTTGTGGTTTTACGTTATGAGTTTGGGATCACTCAATGGAAGCACTATGTGGACAGAGCCAAGCTCAGGCTATATGGTCCCACCTGCAAATTCCTTGTTTGGGAAGGTAAAGGAGGTTTTGTCATCCAAATCCGATCGGGCACTGTGTACGTTTGTACAAGATTGCGAGGAAAAATTGTCAAATTCAGGTATGGATATGAATAGTTTAATGACCGGCCCAGAAAAAACGTATGAAAAAATTCAAACAATGGAATGGGCTATCGATCAGGATGAAATTACCAAATATAAACCCAACTTTGCCCAACTAGCTAGACATTCTACTAGACTTCCGCTTTATCTAGTTAGGTTTCCAAATCCAACTTTTTGTAATATTTCTCTGCGTTTTCACATTACTTTACTGGGATCATTGAATAGGCGGGGGCCAATTAAAGGCCTACCACTGTTGGAAAGATTGTGTAAATTATGCAGATTAGTAGTAGTATAGATAATATATACATCACTGATTTACAAATTGTGTGGGCACACTGCCCCTAACAGTATCAGTCTTTTAAAAAATAACCTACTCAGATGACCCAGTTGTGATTATGATTGAAATGTTTTGGACAAGGCTGATGGGAGGTGATTCCACTTCAACTACAATTGCATTGATAAAAATGTTAATAACGATTCACCAGACCTTGGGAGAACATGTGTATGATTCTACTGTCAAGATGAATTACTAAGTGTGATTTTGGGGAGTTTAGAACATAGTACTTGGATCCGTTTAATTCCTGATACACATACAATTTTGCTTATGGACGGCCTTGGTAATTGGGGTATTGGGAAAGGTTTTAGTATTGTTAAGTTTTATATTTTATTTTTCATTGTGTTTTTCAAATTGTTGATGTGAGTATGTAACTTAGGAAGAAATCTTTTGTAATTATATATAATGTGTAAACGTTTGAAAAGACTATGCACAAAAAATAGAAGTGATGATTAATGTTGCGGGGCTTTAGCTTTGAATAAACTTCAGTTAAACTGTGTATCAGTTCTTCGATTTCTCATTTGAAAGAACTACACACTTACAGAATTCACATCCTAGAATGTATTCATTCATTAAACTTTCCAAATGTCCAATTTAATCCATTACGGTTTTGTTATAGTTTTTCGTTTCTTAAATCCTCTAATACAATTTGTTTCTTAAATTGGTATTTATCAAATCATTTTAAATCTACATTTATCAAATCTTAATTCCTCAATTTTTCTTCCTCAAATAAAAATAAAATGTTCATTTCTCAAATACTTTTTATTTCTCAAATCGTGTTTCGCCATTCATATGGCTTATCAGGAGGATTAACAGTGTAGAATCCTGGTTTGATGAATCTAAATGTTATTGTGTCCTTGTTTGTTATCAAAAAGTTACCATAAGTTAATGCATTCTGATTTTTCAAATCTACTTAGAATGTGATGACTGTATATGGCAATTTCTGGCTGAATATATGACGGTGCAATTGGCATATTATGTCGGTATGTATACAAATGAGATTGGGCAGTTGAGGATTGGAATAAGATGATTGCACCTAAGCATTTAGTGGTTGTGCCTGGGCAAATTATGACAGTATCAGTCACTTTTCGTTCTAGAGAGGGCATAGCGGTGTGCAGTAGGGTCAATTGTATGTCCATTTACGCCACCTGCACTGCTAAGGCGTTGTAGTTGGAACAATGAAATAAGCAGTACCTTCTACAACGAAGCCCTCTGCTAAAGTGCTGCATACACCTATGTTCTTGTCTTTTAAAAGAATTGCCAGCTTCAAAGAATGTTGGGATTGCGTGAAAAAGGCATTTTTTTCAGTAATCAATTATTGAAAAGTATATCTTGCTCCATATCATATTATTTTATTTAAACAACCCAAAATAGGAAGTTAAATAATACTCGCAACTCAAATTCTAAATGGTGCTTTGGGTGTACTTAATATATAATGGCAGTTGTGACAGGGCCAGCTCTGTGGGCCTGTCAATAGGGGGGACAGAACCCACCCAAAGAAGATTTATTGGACACCCATGCCTCCTATGAAGATGCTTTCAATGCAAGTGAAAGCATTATAACGGATATAAACTTTAAACAGTACAAAACCATGTTGGACAATGAACGCCAGCAAGAAGAAGAACTTGAAGCCCAACTAAATGTAGACACTTATGAGAGCCGTCAACCTTCTCTTACAGGAAGCCAAGAACCACATGGAGAGCTACTCATAGTAAAGGAGGCAGAATTAGGCATGACTGAAGTAGAAATCGCCATGTGTCAGTATGAGCAATCTGAAGAAAACGTTGCTATACTGAAATCGCAACTGAATGATGAACAGAGTAGGATTTTCCTAGAAGTAACTAAAGAAATTGAATGTGGTGTGCAGCACGAAACTAAAATGTATACCTGTCAAAATTATAAACCTGTACTCTTGTAAGTAAGTGGTCAAGCTGGTTCAGGCAAAACATTCTTAATAAAAATCATCAGTTAATTCCTCCAACAATTGATGAACAACAAGCTTTCAGCAGTTGTAACTGCCCCACAGGTTTAGCTGCCTACAACATAGGTGATGTTACTTTACACCGATTGCTACTCCTTCGAGTAGAACACCAAAACAAATTGGACTACTGCAAACTTTCAGTAGAGACTGTTATGGAGGGATGCAGAGTTTTGAAAAAAATGAAAATGCTCCTAATAAATGAGGTATGCATGGTCTCCAACCTAATGTTGGCTTTGATTCACCTCAGATTGCAAGAGGTCCTTAAAACGGACTACGAAGAATTCTTTGGAAGAAAACACGTTATTGTTTTGGGAGATCTTCATTGAACACCATTGAAAGGTGAACTTATTTTTAAAACCTTAGGACACAAACTGTACCGTAACACACTTGGCAGCATAGGAAATGTAAATCTCTGGAGAAATGTCCAATACATAGAACTAATTGAAAACATGCTTCAGTTTACAGACCTCACCTATGCTAACATTTTGAAAAGCATTCGGATTGGTGTGCTTTCTAAGGAAGCACAGTCGATCTTAAATAGTAGACGCATCCATGAGCTATACGAGCATGACACATCTGCTACAGATGTCATGGAACAATTAGCACACACAAATGTAAAGTGTATGTCCTTAATGCCAACCCTAGCAAGCAGTGCACAATTCAATGAAACAATGTTGAAAAAAGAAATGTAACCAACAGTGCAAATTGACTCCACAGACAAACTGGATGTGCACAGTATGACAGTACCTATGTGTCAACAAGCCACAGCACGACTAAATAGCTTAGAAAACTCTATCTCCAACACAGCTGGTTTGGAGAAAATGTTAACATTGTATTTAAACTGTAGAGTAAGGCTAAAGTATAATGTTGACGTGGAGCAAGGTTTAGTTAATGGAGCACTTGGTACAGTTGTTGGCTTCCAGACATACCCACGTAACAACAGCATTCAGTTTGTCAACATCCACTTTGACAAACTTTCAGAAGTTAAAAGGATAGGATGCTCAACAGCCCGATTCCTTCTTTTCAAAGACATTTATGTACGCAGAGAACAGTTTTCTCTATCTCTCGCATACGCATTCACTATTCATATATCACAAGGTCTAACTCTAGATCAAGCATTGATTGACATTGGCAGCACAGTGTTTAAAGAAAGGCATTAGTTACTTAGCACTGTACTACTTGCAATTCAAACAATCTTTCCACTTTATATATACAGTCACATAGCCAATACGTAATAGTAATGCTTTTATGATACAATGTAGATGGTACCAAAAACAACTGCAAGCTTACTAGCTTCACACACGGGCAAGTATCACTTAGCCAAAAAATGTTCACAACAGTAGGCATAATCTGCCACACGTGCGGCACAACCATTGCAGGTCACTATACTTGCTACATTAAAATGTGGGTGGTTTGAATGCAATGATACTTCCATTGCTCTGAAGCAGAGATAACCAGCAAATTTTGCAAATGCCTACTTAATATTCTTGAAACCAAAATGTACTCACTGATCTACAAAAGTAGCATAGCCTACTGCCCAATACCCACCAACAGATATGTAACTGCAAACAAAAAATAACCTTATGACCTGTGAAACTTAACTTGAATTACACCAACTGGCCCATGAGGACATCAGTTGCGCTGCTATACAGTTTTTCCCCCCAATGACCGAATGATTATAGTCCCAGAAACAACAACTGTGAAAAGACACACTAATATTGTTTCCCACATAGTACTGAAAAAGTGAAGTACTGAGTATGAGGGTCTACAAACTGTCCTCAATGACCTGTGAAACGACGAACTGTTAGAATAAGGCAACAGCTGTCTAACAATTTCCATACCACTGCAATAAATATGCAACTGCATGTAACTCCACCCATAATACTGAAAAGGCACTTCCCAATAGTGAAAAATGAAAATCCACCAACAAGAATGAACGTGCTTGAAGACATACCTTTCAAAACTGTGAAATTGTAGACAGAAAACACCAACTGGTATCTAACTGCAATCATAATACTACAATATTACTTCCCATTACTACACAATGTGAAATCCACCAGCAAAAATGAAAGTTATTCTCAGCAAACGCTTTAACACTTATTAAGTATAAAAAAACAGAATACACCAACTAGTATCTTACTACACCTGCAGTACTACAATGTTACTTCTAGTGGTCAAACTGCCAACATCAACCTTCAGCAATCACAGTGCTACAAACATACCCTCAACAACTTTCAAACTACCAACAGTTAGAATATGCCAACCGGTATCTAACTCCTCCCACAATCCTGCAATATTAGTTTGCAATACTACAATACTTAGAAAACACAAACGGCAATCAAATGCATAAACAAATACTGCTAAAATGAGGAAACGGATAAACAGTTGGAATACGCCAACTGGTATCTAACTGCAAACATAGTACCACCACTTCCAAAAGGAAAATCATACACCATTTCAATTCCTCCTACTGCAACATTGCTTATGGCAGCAGGACCACATAAATATGCACCTTAAACATTCCTGTAAGTATTACACATGTCAATGAAACGGTGTGTGCCACATAAAACATCAAATGAATGTAGAAGGTTTTTTTTTTAAAACCTGCATGGATTTTTTTTTTCCCACAGACCCAATGATTCTGTAAACAAACACAAGAACTGAGCACATTGCACAATACACTTGTTTAAAGCATAGTACTTGTAATGTACTGATTATGGGGTCTACAAAGTACATAAATGTCTGAAATTGAATGCAATACGACATTATGAAGTACCTTCCCTAACATGTTATGTTTTCTTTTATCATAGACAAGGAAACAAAGATTTCTCCTGCATTTCCACATACAATAAAGACAATATGTGCCCACAGTGCCACAATATTCAAATCTGCTATTGCCATGTCAAGGGTATTCTACACCGAGTTAAAAAAAAGGTGTACAGTGCCTCAACAATATATACAGTGAGTATACGAATATTGATGTCATGCTTCTTTGTAATCAGCAAATTGCATTCTATACACATATTTGTGCAATCCATATGCCAGTGTCACATTCTTGAGTGCATGGCTGTATTATGCTGCAGTGGTTGTGGCCAGGCCCTAGACTCTTGGGTGTATGGCCTATGGCTTCCGGCCATGCACCCACGAGTTTAGGGCCTGGCCACAACCAACGCAGCATAATGCGGTCATGCACCCAAAAATGTGCCACTGACTACAACCCACACACATAAGGCAGCTGCCCTAAGGCCCTATTCACTTCAGTTCACGTACTATTACACTACTTGCACAGACTCATACACCAAAGAATCTCAAGGTAGTCCAATAATCCACCTGCCACACACCCTATCCACTTCTTTACACATACTATTACACTACTTGCAGCCAATGGGCAGACTCTTGGGTGCATGGCCTAGCCGGCCACAATTACCACAGCATAATACAGCCAAGCATCCAAGAATCTTCCCCGTGGCCACAACCCTCAGGACAGTCCAATAAGCCAGCTACCACACGCCCTGTCCACTTCTGTGTACACATACTATTACAGTACTTCAACCAGTGGGAAGAATCTTGGGTGCATGGCCACAAAACCACAGCATAATACAGCCTATACAAACATCCTCATATCATCTACATTCCACTCCCCTGTCCTGTCCGCGGAGCAAACAGGGAAATGGGTCAGCTGAGCGGAGCCAGATATCACTAATTTCTTGACACCTACATTTTGCCCGTTATTGAAAGAAAACGACTGGACGAATTTTCACCAAATTTACAAAAGCACGCTTTCGGGACCAAGCTGCCCCTCCTGCTGCAGATTTGGTGAAAATCCATCCAGCGGTTTGGGCTGTAGGCGTGAGCAAAATATTTTCCATTCAGTCTATGGAAAAAAAGAAATTGGGTGCCCCCTATAACTTTTCCCCCCATGACGAAACCTCACCAAACTTACCATAAAAATTCAGAGCGGGCCACATACTTTTTTTGCAAAGTTTGATGAGGATTTGTTCAGGGGGAGCGAAGTTATAAACCGCCCAAATACTGGTCTTCTATGGGTTTAGCAACTTAATCATAACTACACAGCTGCTACCGCATACCGTGTAATATATATAGTTTAGTTATTTGAATTCTTCAGTCTTTTTTGTGTGTGTGTGTGTGTATATATGTATATATCTAGAACCTTCATTGGACATTCTCTTATTTTGGAGTCTTTGTACAATTGCTGTTTGTGTTGCTACTCTAATCACGTTCACCCTCCCCCCCCCCCACTGAGTATAGGCTTCCCTTGGCCCATGTGACTTGCAAATGACGAGGGAGATGGATATCTTGGCTGTGCCAGTTTCACTTTTGTAACTGGGATCACTGCTCGTTTTGCAGAACTGTGGGACTGAGTGGGGGGTTTAGCCAATACCTATCCCTGTGCTCCTGATGAGCAATAGTAATTTTGTCACACTATGAATCTGATCTTGTCATATGATGGTGCTAACTAGGCACAAAAGGCTGTACTAGGCACATGAGCCTGGGTTTATGAGCATGAGTCTATGGTGGTTGGAAGGCTGTATCAAGACCTGTAATTACTCTATCTAGGAAAGGGTGACAAGGTGCTGAATGAGTTGCAAGATAATGCCAACATGTTTTCAGTTTAAAAAAGTACAAACAAAAAACACTTGGGGCTTGCACTCTAGGCAGGAACTCTGCACGCCTTGATTTGATTTTGGTCATTTATAGGGCACTAACAACCCAAGCCGTTATCTAAACACACTCCAATAAAATGGAGACCCATTTTAAAAAAAATGTTATTTTCAGAGAAGTCATTTTAATGATCAAATAAAGTGTGGCAGCATCTCAACTGTCATCTAAAACAACCAAGTGTTTATTTTCCGACGTAAAGCTAAAAGGTTTTGGGTTGGACGTAGTTCTGCAGCTAGAGAAATCCACAAGGTATTTGCCTGAAAGACAAAGGATTGACCCATGGTGCAAGCTCGATATACCCTTGGCACTTCGAGCAAATGTTTGCCTGCAAATCTTAGAGCTCTTTTTGGATGTATACTTTAAGGGGTTGTTTCAAGTAATAGGGCGTGGTCCCATGAATCGATCTGTGGATCGGGATCAAGGACGTTAAACTTAACCCTGGACCCAAAGGGTAATCAGTGTAACTTGCATAATATTGGAGGGATGTGTTGTTGCCTAGTACTAGCAGAACTATTAATCAACGTTTGCAGGTGTTTCATTATTCGTTTGGGAGCTCCCAAAAAGAATGAGTTGCAATAATCGAATCTTGCATATATGATCACTCTAGCTATGAGACCTAAATGCTCCTGAGATAGAAAAGGTTTAGCTTGCTGTAGGAGCATAAGTTGATGTGAGGTATTGCTTATTACTGATGCATGTTTCTCAAAAGTTGATTTGGAGTCAAATGTTAGTCTTAAGGTTTTTAATTTATCCTGTGCCTCAATAATATTCCCTTGGATTTAAACATTCTTGGGAGTCAGTGGCCAGTTGTGGAGAGGTTTTTATTGAAACATGGAGAATTTTGGTCTTGGCAGGGTTTAGACACAGCCAATTATTTTTCATAAATTTAAACCAAAAGTGGAATGGATGTTTGCTAGAGCATGGTCGGATAGGCCATGACAATGAAAGATCAGCTGTGTATCGCCTGCGTAGTTTTGATAAGGGACACCATGGTCTAGTAACAGGTAGTTGAGCGGTTTGATGAATACATTAAAAAGGAGAGGGGATAAGTATGAAGTGCTTCAAATTTAAGAGTGTTCTATGATTGATGGGTCCATATGCGTTTCTATATCTGTTTGCCAACGGGTGGTTTTCGATGGACTGTTAACCGAAAAAATGACATACCAAAAAACTCATTGAATTCTTTTTTTCTATTTGGGGGGTACCCCCCAAACCTCCCGTCCCTTTATTTTAACCCCTAACTCAACCCCCTCCCTGCCCTGTTTATCGCCTTACCTCACCTCTGTATATTTCTGTGTTTTTTCGATGTATTTATTTCTGTAAAAAACACCTGTCGGCCAAACAACAATATACGCCCTACACACAACCTACTGACCATGTTACTCAAAGTATTTTATAGCTTTGTCGCCCTTTGGGCAGACATAGGCTTTTACGGCCAACAAGGGCCTCAGCTCGGGTTGCGGGCCATTAAAACCTATGTCCACCCCCCACGCCCAAGAGCGTGAAAGCTATGCGCACCCCAGGATTAACCAGGGTGTGGAGTTTTTTTTTTTTTGGTCTGACAGGAAATCAGCTCAGCACGAGCTCATCTCCCATCTGAGAACAAAATGGCCACCACCATTAAAGTGGTAAAGGGACTAGGTCCCTTTCTCGGATGACGGCGGCCATACAAAACATGTTCCAAAATGTCACCATCATTTGAAATGGGACCTAGTCCCTTTTCTATTTTAATGGGGCAGCTGTGAGCGGTGAAAGCACAAATGCGCCCGGGAAAGGCAGATTGTGATTGGTCAATTTGTCTTTCCTGGGTGCGAAAATCCATTCAATGCCCTTGTGTGACATACTAGCCACCTCGACCAGACGAGAAAGAAGAGTTGGATAGTCAATTTGTATTTGTATTTTGTTTATTTGTCAAGCACGCCGAGCCCTAAGGCATCTGGGTGCATTTCTTAGAATTACACAGTTACATATATACATTACAGGTTTGCATATCCCAAAAGTTGTGGATACGTCCTTCAGCATGATTCTGTCATGACCTTTGTCTTAACTGTAAAGTAATACATGTTTTATGTCTAACAGTAGCAATTCTGTGCTTGAATCAGGTTTAAACCTGACTGGAAATTGCCCAGTAATTTATTGTCTTCCAAATGGATTTGAAGTTGATTCATGACACTTTTATCCAGAATTTTGAGCAAAAATTGTACATTCAAAATAGGCCTATAGTTGGATCATTGAATCAGATCCAAGGACTGATTTCTAAACAGTGGACAGACAGATAGGATAAAGTTTGCGAGGAATAATTTTGTTGCAGATCGGTAGATTCATCAGCTGATTTAAAGGGGCCAGCACTTCAATTTGAGTTTTGACTAACTGCTCAACTAAGTAAATCAACCACCACAGTGGGTTATACTGAAGAAAATGAAAAGCCTGCAACATTCTAACTACTTTCTGTCAAGCTTTGTGGGGATCCCACCTCAGTAGCCAAGGTTCCCTACTTTGTCAGCTCATACTTCACTAAACCTAAGCCAAGGTACCACTATTGTCTGGTTTATCTCTGTTCTAGGGAGGGCCTCATGGCAGCCACACCCTTATCTCCGAGTCCCGCAGGGGCTTCCTAGGTGACACAGTGGGATAGTTATTGTCCTGGAGCCCTTTGCTGCCAAATTGCTGTCTCTCAACCTTTTTCTCACTCTCCACTCTTTATGCCAGTCTCCCCTCTTCTACACCTCTGGTTTCACTCTTTCCACATTCTGGTTCTTGATCTTATTGCTCCACCCTGTCTTATCCCTCCAGTTCTCTCCTGAACTCTTCTAACTATACTCCATCTCCACTTCTTCTCTTTTCATCCCACTTCACTTGCCTTCACCCTCCAACCTCCTCCTCCAGGATTAGAACCTGTGACGCTCTGCATTGTCTTGCTTCCAAGACAAACATGTTGACCCTGAGCTTTCCTTCCTCCTACTCTCAACCCGCCCCCTACTCTCCCACCAAACGTACCTACAACCAATCTTCCACTTGCATGTAATTTGCTCACTGTTCTCCCTCAAAAATTACCATCAGCCACTCTCCCTCTTACTCTTAAACCACCTCCTGCTCTCCCTAAGAAATTACTTCCAACTAATCTCCCAACACATTACCTCCTCTCTCTGCAAACACTTCAAAGTCTCCTCCATGGCTTCTTCCAGCTGTTACACCTTCTTCCCTGGTATTTTGGTCCTCCTTCACCTGCTTTCTGACCTTACCCATAAAACTCTCCCTGTCAAATGTCTCTGCTGTCTTTACTATAGCACCCCCACCTTCTGCGCACCCCCTAGTGATGGGCATCTCCCTGCTTCTTCCAGCCCAACCACTGTTGCCCCAATGCTCCCCTAAAGCCAATCTGGGTTTTGTACGGTAGGTGTTTGTCTCCTATTCAGCTTCTGAAGGGGAAAGCTGTGATTCTGGAAATGCATTGGAGGGACAGGGCCTCCAATCTCTGGAGGATAGCTCAGGGGCAACATGCTTGCCTTGGAAGCAAGACAACACAAAGCAACACAGGTTCGATCCCCGGGTCCGCGCTTAGAAACGTCTGGGTATTAAGTGTGTTATAAATAACCTATCATAGATCATATCATGTCCTTTTCCTGTACTCCCTTATGTGTGTTCTGTGTTGTTTTCTGCACAGGAGTCCATGTGGGACTCCTGGCAGTGCAACTTTCCTCTTTTTGGTTGTGGTGAACAGAGACCCTTGGGATACCCTTATGGCACCCATGGGTGGGGGTACAACCCTGTACCCCTAGTGTATGTATTTGGGCACCTGTGTGTGGCCCAAAGATCAGGGTATGGGCTGGTGGCAGCTCCATGTTAAATTTAATAGGTGCTATGAGCATACTCTGTTTTGGGATACCCAGGCCCTGCCATAGGATTCAGTGGATTCGTGATAGGTGACAAGATGGCTCCTGTGGCCTCTTTGTTTCTATTACCTGTTACCTTGTTTTCCCAAAGTCCTGGGAAGCCCTGACTCTGTCCCTTCCCCTGACTGGCTGTTGGGTGGAAGAACCAAATATGGTATTGTGGGGAAGTCCAGGCCAGACTGGCTGGAGCCTTCTCAGTGACTGTATGTTGTGGGTATACGCTTGGGGTGGGACCTGAGTGAATGGACTGTGTGACCAATATGCATTCCATGTTATGGGTGTCTGGTATCTGTGACACAAAGAATGAGCCAGCCCTGCCCACAACTGACATGAATGCAGTGTAGTGTACTGAAAGGCTAGGTGCTTTCCCCAATCCACATTCCTTGTTATGGGTGCCTAAATGGAAGGGAATGGCCTGACTACACTGTGAGCCTCATTTGCTGCCTGCCTGCAAGAATGCCCTTCTGAACGATTGGCTGCTTGAGCTTGGCTCAGTAGTGTGAATGAGAGACAAAACAGTATATCTGGGGGCCTCTCACTTACCAGAATTGTTCAGAAGCTGAAGTTGAAACTTGAAGCTGCTTATCCTTGAAGCCCAGCTTGGAGAAGGTTTGTTGCTGCTCTCCGTCGACGAAATTTGAAAGCTGCTTGACTGTCAAGGACTGATCTAAGAGAGGATCTTTTTAGAAGACCTCTCCCCGAGCTACGAGGGAACATCGTGCAGAAGCTGATCTTCATCAAGGCACCCTGGAAGTCGGTCCCAGAGGCTGTCGACCGGAGAGGGGGTCCGCCGAGAAACATTGAAGTAAGCACCAGGACATTGAGGCCGTCGTCGTCCATCACCATTGACAGGGGTTCAAAGGACCACCGTAATCTCATCGACCGGAGCTGCAATGCTGCACAATTGCCTAAGAACATTTAAACCCAGGTCACTGAGGAGAATCCGCCAGTGGGATTCCCGCCACCTGAAGTCCACAATGACGCCAACGAGTGAAGGTCCAGCCGTGGTCGAATCCCGACCATCGACGCCAACGCCGACACCTGCTGCCGGGCCCAACGCTCCTCAGAGTTCTCTTTGCGGCACCGAACTCTGTCATCTGGGTGCACCGCACGCCTCGTCTGCGCAGGACATCCACGATCGATCGTCAACTAGCAACGCGGAATTCGAAGCTGCTCTCCTGACTGTGTTCACATTTTCCTCACGGCATCTCAACAACAGTGGCTCCTGCTTTAAAGGGAGTCTGCTCACGAGGAATCTGTCGGCGAGCCGTCAACGAATCTGCTAACTCTGGGACATTGGGGTAGTGGAACATTTTTGACCAGGAAACAAGACTATTTAAGCATGTATGGACTGGGCTTTTTAACAAACATTATTACAGGTTCCCCAGGTGGGGGAATCCTCACTCAGAACTGCCTCTAGGTAGAGGGAGTCAACATTCTGCCATTGTTTTATCTAACTTTGCCCTCCTTACTATGATCTATGCTGATACACATTGTTATATGATTTGTATGCCATTATAACTGTCAGCAGTTGATGCGTTTTAAAGGAGTCAATAGCTAAGTGTGGTACCACATAGACATTATATATATTTGCCTTATTAGACTTGCCAAAGTACATAGTGTGTTATTAATTGTGTGTGTGTATATATATATATATATATACATGTGTGTATATATATATATATATATGAACCTTTTTTTATATAACAAAATGTGTTAGTAGTGTGTGGAAATTCGTAGTGTGTGGAAATTCCTTTGTGGGGGGCTTGGGAACTACACTTTACTTAAGAACCAGCCTGCATCACCTCCTGCAAGCTTAAACCTTGGTTGCTCGTCCTTCGTTACCCTATAGAGAACCTTGATTTCTACTCTGCCATATAGAGGGCAGGAGTGCAGATAACCCCCTCCAGTCTTTACAAAAGCCTAGTCCATTCCCATATTGGTTATGTGAGGGGTCAGAAATGTGAGGCGGACAACTTGATAAAGGTTTTTCACAAGAAGCCATTTTATTAACTGAAAAGTGTGTGATAAACGCCTCGCTTTCCCTAACTTAAGGTTGACTTCCCTGCCTATGACACTAAAACTAAAGGAATATACTCTAATACACTAAGGTATCTGTCCCTCGCACTTATAGATCCAACAAAAAAATGTCAGGTATTTATATGGCTATTCAACAAAATAAATAGAAACTAATATTCTTGTATCCAGAGTCGGATCCCCTTACCCAGAACCAAGGCAGAATTTCCAAATAAAAGTTCCAATGAATAGAGTTTACTTCAACCATCAGGTTCTACTTTAAAAGGTAACACAAAGGTTTCTTCCAATAGCCAAGTTCAGTTTCCAACACAAAGTTCATTTACTTCTGGAGGGTTTCACTTAGCAGCATGATCGTCTTATAATAAAACACATTTCATCCCAAAATTCCCACAGGCTTTTGTTTATCAAACCAAAAGTCCTTGTCTTCACTCTTCTAATGAATATTTCAATATGATTTCTCTTCTCTTGAAAAAGACAATTACTCCATACTTCTTCTTTATACACGACGATGTTTTAGTCAGGATGGTTTTACCACAGTTCATTAAATACATTAGGGACGTTGCCACTTTCTTTCACCACAATGCAGTACTTCAATGCCATGTTCCTGGTTCACTAACCTGCCAGGACTACCACGAACAGTCCCTTTCCTGTCAGGACGAATCTCCTAACACTACTACAAGTATTCTCCGGTATACTTCAAAACACCAGTAGAGTCTTTGAGTTTCAATAACAGTTCAATTATCAACTTCTTCCATAAGGATACAACACCCATTGATGCTGTTTGTTCCACAGATTGGCCACATGCAATGCAGGTGACATTTCTTTCCTCCTTGCCACTCTCCATAATCAGGGCCACTTTCCTGCCACCTTTGTGTTTCCACTATTACATCAGGTAATTGCTGGTAATGTC